>NW_024044570.1:6140309-6735549 GCF_014851395.1 Micropterus salmoides | reverse complement strand
GAGACGACAGAGTTCCTCTACAACTGGGAGGACAGCGCCAGGGTTCAGAGCAGTAGACCGTGGAAATAACTCTATCTCCCCCTTGTTAACCACACAGATAAACAAACAAACACAAACAAACAACCTCTAACAAGTCCATTTTTTAGGTTACATTTCTCTGCTCCATAAAGAGACACACATCTGGATACAGTCTACAAAATAATCCTACATATGTCAGACATGTGTAAGGATTATTAGTTTCCAATATTGGAAATTACACACACCTTGAAAAGTTTAACACCACACAGAAACAATAACCAAAATCATTCAAACTCAAATTAAGATCCATGGATAGAACATTATCACATTTACAAATGAAAAACATGTTTCGTACAAAAGGAACTTTAATTTCAGACTCATTGGTAACCAGTGAATACGCACTCTCACCTCTGGATTTATTGAAACTGTAGCATTTTCCCTTAATGTTTTGGTTGATAATATATTAATAAATTGTTTATATTTGAATGTTGCCTCATCTGTGAACCTGAAAGCTGATGGTCTTTTGCACTCAAATGAATTTTTCATGTAACACTATCTCACCTGTTTGTTTTCACCAGCTGATGAACCTGTGCAGATTCACACCGTGGATATAATAGTTTGCTTTTTTAACGTTATGTCTAAAAATGTCCTGTTTAGCTCCATCAGTATGACAGCCACCAAATAAATGACATTCCTAAAATCATACAATTTCTTTTTGCTGGAGACAGAATATTTGAATGTTGATCTGACAGAAAGATATTCTGGAAGAATCTTTGTATTACATAAGATGTCATTTAGATAAATAATGTTACAGAGCTGATCCTTTTGTAAATTAAGAAACGTGCTGTATTTTGTCATTTTCTCCATGTTTGTCATGGTGTCTTATTGTGATTCCTGAACTGAAAGTGTATCAACAGCCTTTATGTGCAACGTTTTCGTCCGCTTATGCTGTTACTTGACTGATTTTATTTGTGTGTCTGTGTCTGCGTTGTGTGTGTCTGCATCAAAGTACTGTAGATTGTGATCATTACACAAACAGATTGGTTGAACCTTCATACAAATTTCATAATACAAAATGTCATAATACAAAATTGCTGTGTCACTAAAGAAGAATGGGCATTTTTCATAGCTGTAACCCACAGTTGCATTTGAAAAACAGTATTGCTAATATCCTGTTTTGTTAGCATGGTAATGACTGGCATGGTTCTTGGTCAACTTTCCCTGGTTACACTAACACGGCCTATGAATGAAAATGGAATGACTGCAGCTCTTTTTTTTTTTTTGATTAATCATATTTCACCATCAGTCTTAACTGACATTAACGATCTGATCACATGATTTGTTTGTAAATGAATGTCAAATAAGTGTAAAGTGCTGTAGCATGCTGTTTCCTTGTCAATAAGGCCGTTGTGAAATGTAGACAGAACAAATAGCAAAAGTGGCATGATGATTATGAGACAGAAAAGTTCAGAATTTCAGCTCTCATTTCTTGGTATTCACATCTAGATGTGTTAAATAACTCAGGACGTACCGCTCAGAGAGCTGTCTATGGGAAAAAGCAAGCCATTGTCAAGCTGAGAAAGAAGGAAAATCGACCAGAGCCATTGGACAAACATTGGGAATAGCAAGCACAACATTTGGAATGGTCTGAAAAGAAAGAAACTACTGGTGTACTGACAACAGACATCCAACAGGTCGGCCAAGGAAAACTACAGTAGTTGATGACAGAAATATCGTGAGAGCTGTGAAGAAAATGCCCAAAACATCAGTAAGTGCCATCAGCAACGACCTCCACAGAGCAGGGGTGAAGGATCACAATCAACTTGGAAGAAGACTCAGAGAGCAGAAATATAGAGCCACACCACAAGAGCAAACCACTCATCAGCAGAAAATCGGAAGTACAGAGCCGCAAAAGTTCTGTAACACAATCTGATGGACTGATGAGACCAAGATCAATCTCTACCAAAGTGTGGAGAAAGAAAAGAAGTGCTTATGATCCAAAGCATACAAGCTCATCTGTGAAGCATGCTGGAGGTGATGTCATGGCTTGGGCGTGCATGGCTGCTTCTGGAACAGGCTCATTAATATTTTGGATGATGTAACTGATGATGGTCGCAGCAGATGAATTCAGAAGTGGACAGAAACATTTTGTCTGCCAATTTACGGAGAAATGCATTGAAACTAATGGAGAGGAAGTTTATCATGCAGCAGGACAATGAGCAAAGCACACTGCCAACAAAACAAAGGACTTCATCAGGGGAAAAAGTGGAAGGTTTCAGACTGGCCAAGTCAATCACCTTTTCAACCACACCACAGCACTGAACGGCTCTTGTTAAGGTCTTCAATGACATCCATTTAAACGCTGACAGTGGCAGAATTTCAGTCTTAGTATTCTTGGATCTCAGTGCTGCATTCGACACGGTTGACCACCAACATATTACTAGACAGACTTGAAAACTCGGTTGGACTTTCTGGCACAGTACTAAAATGGTTTGAATCCCACTTAAAGGACAGGGACTACTTTGTGTCTATAGGTGATTACACATCTGACAAAAATGACATGTGGAGTTCCCCAAGGCTCCATTCTGGGACCTCTTTTGTTTAACATTTACATGCTTCCATTGGCTCAGATTATGAAAAACAACAAATATGTTTATAATTATGCAGATGACACACATATTACATAACCATTTCACCAGGGGACTATGATCCCATACAGGCGCCGAGTAACTGCATTGAGCAGATCAACGATTGGATGTGCCAGAATTTTATTCAATTAAACAAGAATAAACCGAAGTTATTGTTTTTAGAGCCAGTGAGGAACAATTGAAAGTCAGTGCTTGACTTCAATCTGTAATGTTAAGAACCACAAATCAAGCCAGAAATCTTGGTGTAGTCATGGACTCAGACCTGAATTTGAGGAGCCATATTAAGACAATTACAAAGTCAGCTACTATCATCTGAAGAATATCAAGGATTAAAGGACTTATGTCTCAGCAGGACCTGGAAAAGCTTATCCATGCATTTATCTTCAGTCGACTCGACTACTGTCACAGTGTCCTTACAGGGCTCCCTAAGAAATCCATCAGACAGCTGCAGCTGATTCAGAACGCTGCTGCTCGAGTCCTCACTAAGACCAAAAAGTGGATCACATCACTCCAGTTCTGAGGTCTTTACATTGCTTCCTGTATGTCAAAGAATTGATTTCAAAATCCTGCTGTTAGTTTATAAAGCACTAAATGGTTTTATAAAGCACTAAAATACATTTCCGATCTTCTGCTTCGTTACGAACCATCCAGACCTCTCAGGTCGTCTGGGATCAGGTCTTTCTGTCCCCAGAGTCAAAACTAAACAAGGAGAAGCAGCATTCAGTTATTATGCTCCGTATATTTGGAACAAACTCCCAGATAACTGCAGGTCTGCTGAAACTGTCAGTTCTTTTAAATTAAGACTGAAGACTTTTCTTTTTACCATTGCTTTTAATTAAATGTTTAAGATTTTTCTTTTTATTGTTAACATACACTGCACTGTAACTTTTACTGTCCTGTTTTTCTTTGTTTTTAGCTTTTAATATTTCCATTTAATAGTCTTTTAACCCTGACTGTAACACTGTAACTTTTATTATATTTTATGTTGCTTTTATGTTTTATGTAAAGCACTTTGAATTACCTTGTTCTTTAAAATGTGCTATACAAATAAACTTTTTGCAGTTATTGCAAGCAAGGGTTATTTATTTTGAGATTATTGTTCCTTTACTTTTGCTCACCAAAGAATGCTGTGGTCTAATACAAATGGTAAATACTCTGCATAGCACCTTTCTAGTCTTTTGACCACTCACAGTGCTTTTACACTACATAACATTCACACAGTGGTGCAATAGCCACCAGGGGCAATTCTGGGTTCAGTGTCTTGCCTGGAGGAGCCTGGCACTGAACAATCAACCTTCTAATTAACGGGCAACCTGCCTCCTGAACCACAGCCGCCCGGTGATATGTCCTGAGTTGTTTAACACATCTACATGTGAATACCAGGAAATAAAAGCTGAAATTCTGAACTCTTGTCTCATACTCATCTTTTGATCTTAAACCCAAACGTCTTCAGTAAACAACAAAAACAAAGGAATTTGCCTCACCGTTCCAATACTTTTGGAGGGGACTGTACATTTGGATTAAACTTGACAAGAACAAAGTTCCACACTGTACCACACCCAAATTTACTGCATTGTATGTATTTATTTATGGGTGTGGAATGTAGAAGAGCAAACGTGCATACATTTGTGTCCAACATGCATCCAATTTAAAAGGCATAAAATCATAAAGACATGGAACCTGCAGTTTTCTAGTGTGCTCATTTATTTGTCTGTTTGTGGTTATTGCTGTGTCTAAAAAGTAATGTATGTATCAAGTATGATGATGGTGTCTTAAAGATGACATTTTAAAGGTGACATTTGCCAATAATATCCTCTCAACAGGGGTTTCCACTTGTACACACATACACATTAGTAGGGGTTCTTGAAGGTGTGATCCATGATAGCCATGAGAGCCAGCCAAGTCTCCTGGGCGGTGGGAATGATCTGATTGGCTGGCAGAATGAAGCCATAACGGCCGGTGTCCCTCAGCTCGAAGGTGTAGGAGTACTTGATGCCCTGGTTGTAGGTCCAGTCAATGGTGCCACCGCTAGCTTGGTCTATAGTAGAAACAGGTATCACTCAGGGTATTTATATTCAAAATACAGGCTTTCAGGTGGCAGCCATAATGGAGGCCGCCCTGTCACAACAGAACTGTCACTGGTTTGCAATGAGTATGGTTTGTTTCACATTTAAAATCAGTATGTAGAACTGATATATTTCGGACTTTGGCGTCCCCCAGTGGTAGTATGAAAGAAGATATCTTTCTAACAGTTGACAATGTGTTACTATACTGTACGGTGATTTGTGACCCAATTACAAACCTTGAAAAACAGTTAATGAGTAAGTAAATAGTATGTGTCTTGCTCAAGGGCACTTCAGGTCTGACACCCCCCGTGCTGGAAAGCAGTACTAAACTTGACATCTGTTTTTTCCTCCTGTGGAGGTTTACGGTAAATGAATGTAACACAATATAATGCATAGAGTTTAGTTTACTACTACCCTTTGTTAAACATTGTTTTAATGTGTTTGTGAACCTTCTTGTATGTTGTTTGTATTCATCTTTTAGGTTTGTTAATCTGTAGTTATCCTGTTAAATAATAGATTAAATTGTTACATCTACTTGGTAGATTACAGTTGTAATGAAAGCTAGAGTAAGAAAAGAGAAAAGGATACATCCTGATAATTAGTATTATGTGGGATAAAGTGAAATGAATCTATATTATAGTATTGCTGAAACTTACAGATGGTGTTGATGATGCTGCCATATCTGTAGCTAGTGCCGTACAGGGAGGCCAGGTCAGTGATAGCCTTCTTAGCCAGTTTGTTCTGCGGGAATATTCAAATAGTTTCTCATATATTACATTTTACAGGCAAACCTTCACAGGGACTGCAATTGATGCACCCAGAGAACAAAATCTATCAGTTTTCTCAGTTTGATCATGAAAAACAATTAAAGAAATCATAAAAGGCAAGGATTTCGATTTTTTACCAGCTCAACTTCGTCCTTGGCTGGAGTCCTGGTGTAGCCGTAGGGGTACAGGAGCATCTGGGAGTAGGAATGGATGGAGACAAAGGCCTTGATGTTATTGTGGGACTTCACAAAGTCCACAATGGACTTGACCTCAGACTCAGAATTAGCCCTGGGTCCTCTGTAGGTCTCTGAGCAGGGGTTGCTGCTGGCACCAGCTCCTACACATGGATGACAACATCGTCAGAGAAACTGCAAGAAAAAACATGCCACTGTCTGTCTATAAACACCCACATTTGGTTCCTTGAGACTATATCTACTCATGGCGCAGCCACCAAAATGTGTGTTTTTTATGCAATTTGTATTGTCCTCTGCATGTTGGGAGAGCAAAAGACCATCATGTTTAAAGCCACTGCGTGTAGGAATTAAAAATGTGGTGCTTCACCATCTTCATCATCTGATTATAGTACTATTGAGCATGGCAGACAGCAAAGCACACATAATTGAAATTCTATACAAAGTAATTTTGAATGCAGGTGAAATTTATTGAAACTTGATTGAAAAAAAAGAATTACTGACCATTTTTAAAGAAAGCAAAACCTTGCTGATAATTACTTTAGACGGTAGGCTTGGAGAAAAAAAGTCTTGAGAACATTTCATGCACAGATTGGTAGATTTCAGCTTGAGAGAAAGACATTACCTCCAAAACCAGCATCCCAATTCCTGTTGGGATCGACCCCCACACAGCTGGAGCCAGAGTTGGGCTTCCTTGTCTTACGCCACATCCGGTTCTGAAAACATCAGATGTAACAATTTGTCACTTTTTTATTTCCTTTCCGTTTATGTAAGTCCTGATTTATTTATGATTTCTTTAACTGAGACCCAGAGAAATACACATTAACAGATTCACAATTATTAGATGTGTTATATCATCCTGTAACCTAATTTTCAGCACCAGTTCCTGTCTTTATGTATCTTTCCTGAGCAGATGTTACATTTGAACTTGAATGGATCTACTACTAATGGATCATCTACACAACTTATCAATGTTTAAAAAACATCAATGCATAGAGTAGTTTTATAAAGGAAGTCAGGATTTACAAGTCTTTGTATTCATGTCCTTGAAAGTGGAACAGGAAACACATGCCATGCTAAAATTCACATGACAGTCAGATTACTCTATTATCGCCTGTCATGACAACTTTGGAAGCTAAACAGGGTTCAGAACCTCTGTAGAAGCCTTTAAACGGTACCACAAGGGATATTGTCAATCTAAAACCTGAATGAAGCAGGAAATCATTCTAAAATCGCTTAGTGAAATCTAGCTATGAGAGGCTCACAGTGGTGTGTGTGTAGGAGAAGCCATCAGGGTTGGTCACAATCTCCAGAAAGATGTCCATCTTGTTGAGGATGGCAGTGAGAGCGGGGTCACGTCCATAATCAGTCACAATCTACTTACAGATATGTAAAGAAGACAATGTTTATTGTAGCAGGTTATTGGTCAGAAGCTGCAGTGACAGTGACAACCAAAAACACTGTGTAAATGATCAAATCACCTTTTTTGCGAACCAGGTGCCGCTGGCCTGAGTGACCCACTCTCTGGAATGGATTCCAGTGTCGAGCCAAATGGCGGGCCGGTTGGTTCCACCAGTGCTAAACTAAAATACAAGAGAAGAATAAATGAGTAGATATACATACAATTATGTGTTTCCTCATTTTTCGTCATTTGCTGGACACTGTTTGTTTTGTTTACCTTAAGCACATTCAGGGGACGACCCTCGTAGCTTTGACCAATCACTATCTTGCTGACCAGGTTGGGATTCTCAGCCACCAGCATGTCCTGGAAACTGTAGATCTAAATCAAAGACAAAATCCTTTATTCACGAGCATCAGTTGAGTATGACATAATTCTGTTTTGTCTTAAGTGAGTTTAAATCTTTTGTGGAAGTACCGTCAAGTTGGAATATAGAGTGCTTTTTTGATGCAGATCATCAGGGATGCATTCAGAGCCAAGTTTGCCAAAGGTGTAAAACCTTCTGTTTTTGTAAGCTAAAACATGTAGTCCTTTTGTTTGCAGTGTATACAGTTATTTTTTTACATTTTCTATACTTTTAAAAGACACCTTTGGGGATTGCTCAGGCCAAGGGATATCTGACGCAATACAGGGTACAGGCAGCAGACGGGTACAGGGAGGCCAGAAGGGCTGCAGCTTTGGTGGTCGCTGAAGCGAAAACCCAGGTATAAGTTTGTGGAGGCTGTGGAGAAAGACTTTTGTTTGAGCTCAAGGTAGGTCTGGCAAACCGTCAGATGACTCAGGAAAGAAAAGCAATGCTTGGCTTAAGCAGTAGAGGAGAATTGCTGACCCTGATTGGGGATGTTGTCAAGCAGTGGAAAGAGCACTTTGAGGAGCTGTGAATAAGATTTGCCCGGACATGGTGAAGGCTTTGGACAATTTTTGACTGACATGGCTGACATGCCTCTTCAGCATTGTGCGTAGTACAGTGACAGTGCCTGTGGACTGGCAGACAGGGATGGTGGGCCAGAGGGTTTATTCTAATTATCAGGGTGTAACACTATTCAGCAACCCTTATGCCAGGGTACTGGAAAAGTAGGTCGACCAATTGTTGAACCTCAGATCGAGGAAGGGCAATGCAGATTCCATCCTGGTCATCAAACAGTGGACCAGCTAATTACCCTTGCAGCGTTGCAAGAAGGGCCATATTAGGGTTATCTAACATGTGCCCATCCAGTCTACATGTATTTTGTGGACTTGGAGAAGGCTCACAAAAGGCATAGCTTTCAATTTACCAGTTAATCCCTGCTCTCCCTTAAAGACAGGGTGAGGAGCTCAGACATCTGGTGGGAGCTTGTGGAGCTGCTGCTCCTTTGCTTCAAAAGGAGCCAGTTGAGGTGGTTTGGGCATCTGATCAGGATGCCTCCTGTGCATCTTCCTTTGGAGGTTTTTCCAGGTACATCCAGGGTAAACCACGAACACGCCTTAGAGATTGTTTACTTTGTCTCGATCCCCTAGGAGGAGTTGGAAAATATTTCTGCTGCTACCTTTGACCAGGTCCCGTATGAGCAAAAGATGGATGGATTGATGGATGGATGGATGGCCTTTTAAGTATGTATTTGTTTCCATATATTGACTTGACATATATTATTTTGGTTTTGTTGTTGGTTGCAGGGGTATTGCCACACTTAAGGGATAAATCAATTCACACACTTTACTTACAAAATACTCACCTTGACCTAGCAAATTGTTAATAACTTATGTATAAATGGTACAAATAACATCTGGATTGTTTTTTATAGATTGGAAAACTATTCAACAAAAGTTGTCTGTGAAAATAATGCTTTTACTGGATGACAGTAGCCAGGGCGAGTGTGTGTACCAACCTCACTGATGGTGTGGTACCTGGAGAAGTCGAAGCTGTCAGTGTTTCTGGGCTCAGCGACACGAGTAGCCAACTCCATCTCCTCCTGCTCATCATCCAGCACAGCCTGCGTGACAAATTGAGTCCAACAAATTTATTTATTGTTTAGTCAGATTAAGCTTTGGCACAAAAAAAAACACCTCAGACTTCAATGAACCTCAAAACCATGTGAATCTAACTTCAGTTTTGTTACTATTGAAGCAGGATTTGAGAATCCAGTCTGTTTGCAGGTCTCATACCTGTAGGTCATCAATCATGATGACGTACTCAACGTCCTGAGTCTCCAGGTAAATTTTGACGGACTGCAGGCTGTGGTTGGGAACTCTGACATCAATAGGAGTTTTCACATCAGTCACCTCCCTCCAGAAGTCCAGCTGAAAGAAACCACAGATATCACACAACAAATTATATTTTATTTTAATTTATTCACTAATTGCAAAAGAGTAAGAGTAAGAGTATAAGAGTAGAAACAATAAGGTGTCACTCATTTAAAGCTTTGCTCTTTTATGTTTTACTTTCCATTTTTATTTTAGCATATGTTTTAACTTTATTGTTTGTGGATGATGATTACCTCAAACTCAATAATGCTCTCCAGGTCCTTGATAAGACAGCTGGACGTCATCCTTTGCAACAATGCGAAGCACTTGATGTCTGCAAAAAAAAAAAACACAATGTTTTACATCCTTTTACTCAACACCAAGACAGAAGTTGGGAGACGTGGGGTGAAGTAAGATTTATCAAGGCTGGCTGGTACAGCTTATGCAGAAGTTGACACAAATCATGTCCAAACATCCATGGTTTAACCACCCTGAAAAAACAAACAATCTGTCCTTGAGATCTTTTTATTGACATCATTGCAACGACAGACATATACCACTAGGAGAAATTGAGAAAATGTGTTTTCCTGTAATTTGGGTGACCCTTTGAAAAGTCACAATGTGCATCAAGTGTGCAGTATTTCCTGTGCTGGCCTTGTAAATTTCCACAGAAAAATAAAAGCCTTTGCATTTATTTTGAAAGTGGAGTTATCATTTTAGGCATCTGAACCAGTTTAAATTGACAGGTTTCACCAGGATACATTCAGGTCAAAAAGGGACAATAAATAGAGTTGTGTTATTGATGTGTGCTAGATATTGATTCATTATTGTTTCACTTACATAAATCACTTATACAGATTACACCCTACACAGTTGTGAGAGGCTCTGGGAGGCCTACTTACCCCTCAAACGTCTCCTTGCCAAGAACGGCCACAAACAGCGCGGTGAGTGCGAGCAGCCCCCTCATCATGACTGACAATGTGAACATGGCAGAGCCGAACACAGGCTTTTATGGCTGACGGTGCCAGGTCATGTGTCCAAATCCCAACCTTGCTTAAGGTGATGGAGATGTGTCAACAGCTGATCGTTTTCCCACACCAGCCTGGAGATAACAGACCAAAAGTTGCACCATGCACCTATATGTTTTTGACATATCTGCCGTTTTGTTCAGTTTACAAAGAAAGAGGAAGGTTGTTCAAGGTATTTATTACATATACATGTTATGCAAACAAAAGAGCACAATAAGTAGTCACATAGAGGAACAAACCTGGGGCTGAAGTGAGTCTGTAAAATGTCAGAAAACAGTAAAGAATTCCCCCCATACTTTACAGACCAAGTCTTTGCTTTTCCCAAAAGAAAGCCTTTTATGGCTTTAATATTTGCTTTTAATCTTTTTTTATAGAAATGTCTTCATCAATAAATGTAGCCTTTATTTTTGTTGCCAGAAAACACCAACAATGAACAATATGTCTTTATCGCAACTGTTGTCAGATATATATTGTGCCATAGTCACTTTTTCCTGTTGTTGTTGTTGGGTGAATAAAATACAGTTTCTAATCAACCTTTTCTACAGCTGGCATGAAGTGCTGGTCTAAATTCAGTTTGGAGCCTCACAGCTGTGAGTTTCCGCTTCCTCTTTGTTACTGTTGGGGCAAGATTGCAAGCAGCAAGTAGCTTCAGTGAGCTAAATTTAAACCAGCTGCTGGAATATTTGTGCTGTGAGCTCTACATGTTAGCAGAGAAACACTACCAGTCATGAAACATCTTGAGATGTCAGAGGTCAAAACTTCACATCTGGGCTTTCACATAATAGGAAAATGAGCTATCCGCCAAAAAATGTGACACCAGCACTAACAAAGCCTGCATCGTTGTAGCACTCATAGTTAAAGTAAATAGCCAGCTTTTGCCTTCCACTTCTAAAACAGTCACATTTTAGTGGGCATAGTCATCGAGACTGTTTAAATACTGAGCAATGGAAACCAGATAAGGCATTTTTAAATCACACTAAAATCCAATTCTTTCCTATATCATCACCTTCTAATGTCCTTATCAGAAAATATCACCTACACATTTGAACATCATTTAAAGCAAGTACACACAATAGCAAATTTAAAATCCTTGACATTACTCACTAATTTGACTTCTATCCTCGTGTCCCGGAATCCGCAACTTTGTGTTATGCAACCCAGCTGATAAAGACATAGCAGAGGAAAAATAAAGAGAAAGAACCTGAGAGTCAGAGAGTCAGAGTCAGGTGTGGGAAAACATCTGCTATGATTCACAGACATACAGTCAAGCAGTCAGTGCGTAAGTAAAGAGTCCTTAAGGCACTGAGCTCCTGAGCTGAGGTATCACTGAAGGCAGCCTCCACGGACATCTAAACTCTGTTTTTGTCACAGTGAAGCGGCATTTTGACAATATGTAACTTCCTTATTTTGATGTACTACTTTCTGCTGACACATGTAGTCACTGATAAATGGACTGCACTTATATAGCGCCTTTCTAGTCTTCTGACCCCTCAAAGCGCTTTACACTATTTCACACTATACAAGGTAGATTTATTTATCATTTTAAAGCACAGGGTTCTATAACAAGATGAAGTTTTGGTTCCCTTTTATCCTACACTCACAAAAAGCAAACTTTATGTACAAAAATGAAAAATAAAACGATGGGTGGATAAATAACAAGTCATGCAAATTAAACTATTTTAGATGGTGGCGTGCTGAGGATGAATTGAGGAGTCTCACAGACTTAGAGAAGAAGCCGTTCTGAAGTTTGGCAGCACAACTGCAACTACTTCTGTATCTCTTGCAAAAAGGCAGCAGGGTGATCACTGATCAATGATCTTCTGAGCGGCTATAATCACCTTCAGAGCCCTTGTGTCCTGGGCTGTGCACATCCCATGCCAGTTGGTGATGTTTCCAGTCAGGATGCTTTCTATTGCTCCTCTGTAAATGTTAATGAGAACTTTGTACAGGAATTTTGGCTTCTTAAGTTTCCTTATGCTCCACCTCAGCTCCACTGATGTAGACAGGACTGTGTGCCTTCACCTTCTTTATTCCTAAAATAAACAATCAGCTCCGTGGTTTTGCTGTTAAGCAGAAGGTTGTTTTCTGTGCACCACTCTGGAAGCTTGTTTATTTCCACCCAATATGAAGTCTCATTGTTATTTGATATCCAGCCAATGATGGAGGTGTCATCCGCAAACTTATAAACAGAGTGTCAGAGGATGCAATTATAGGTATACGCAGCATTAGCAGGAGTGGACTGAGCACACAGCCCCAGGGGGCTCCGGTGTTGAGCCCAAAAGTAGAGGTGGTGTGACCGCCAATCTGAACTGTCTGGATCTGTTTGTGAGGAACTCCAAAATCCATTTGCTGAGTGTGGTACTCAAGCCCAGATGACTAAATTTGTCAATCAGTTTCATGGGGAGATTGTGTTGCATGCTGACCCAAGAAAGTACCATGCAAGGTGACAACTGCTCATCAGAAAGGAAACAGAAACTAATCACATTCACAAACATTGTCTTGCCTAAGGACACTTTGACATGCAGACTGGAGGAGCCAGGGCTCAAACCACTGACCTTCTAATTAGTGGAGGACCCTCTCTATCTCCTGAGCTATGGCCACTGTCAAGAAATATATATATTGAGGTAATTAGAAACAGTTTTTCAGGAAGTAAAAATAATTAGATTTTACTAGTCATTTGGATGATGGCGGTAGATATGGCCCAGCTTGTTGTGGTGGCAGCCCGGCTGACGGTGAGTGTCCTGGTTTTTTTTTCTCCTTTTAATCAGTTATTCTGCTTTTTCCTTGGTTTTCTGTTCCCTGCCTGCCTCCCTGTGTTTTCTCCCCTGTGTGCTCTCTCTCCCTCTGCTCCTGAGCCCAGCCAACTACCTGCACCTGCACCTCATCAGCCACCTCGTCAGCCTGCCACACCTGCCAGTAGTCAACCTCGTCCCTGCCTGTATTTCAACCCCGGTTCTCCACACCATTCTTGCTTGATCGTTGTTGCTCCATACCCAGTGCCACTTCTGCATTCATGTTTTTGATTTTTCTCAATTTTCCTGTGCTTTGTTGCTTCTGTCACTAACCCTGTCTCTTTGTCTGCTTTCCTCCCAGGTTCACTCACTCTTGTCCTCCGTCCAGTCGGCTGGGCTCTTCCTCTGTTCCTTTCTTCCTCGGACTTCCCTCATGGCATCCTCCCAGTCCTTCCTTGCCTCCCCGCTTCCTCGTCCCCAGTGTTCCCCGGCTCCCTGGTCCCAGTCCCGCCGGTTTCCCTGTGCCAGTCTTTCCCCGGCATCCACCTCTCCTCCACTCCAGTCCTTCAACCCCCTTTTCCCTTAATAAACCTCCTTCGCTCTGAGCGCTGCATTTGGGTCCTCTCTGTCCCCACACCACACCACCCATAACACAGCTTGAAAGTGACCACAGCAAAAATAGGTAGGTAGGTACATTTTATTGTCACAATGTAAAAGGTTATGATATTGTGCTTTGTAACTCCCTTCTGCTACATAGCAGGCGACATGCATTAATACAGAAGCAATTATAAAAATGGCAAACAGACAAACAATTCAGTGATCAATGGAGCAGTGCTGAGGATGAACTTGAGTTTAAGAGTCTGATCGCTTGGAGGAAAAAGCTGCTCTGCTGTCAGGTGGTGCGGTAGCTGAAACTTCTATCTCTTCCCAGAAGGCAGCAGGGTGAAAAGGTTGTGGCTGGGTGGGTACTGTCCTTTAGTATCCTTTGGGATCTGCGTAGGCACCTCACTGATGCTCGGGAGGTGGGTACCAAGGACCCGCTGCAGAGCCCTCCGGTCCTGGGCCTTGCACCACTGATGTAGACAGGAGTCAGTGATCAGCTCCTCAGTTTTGCTGACTTTGAGCAGTAGGTTGTTCTCTGTACACCACTCTGCAAGATTACTAATGTAGTCTCATCATTCGAAATCCGGCCAATGATGGTGGTGTCATCCGCAAACTTCACAACAGTTCTCTCCATGTCGGGAGATGCAGTTATGGGTGTACAGCGTGAACAGGAGGGGGCTGAGCACACAGCCATGGGGATTCCGGCGTTGAGCACTACAGTGGAGGAGGGGTGTCCACCAATCCGAACTGACTGGGGTCTGTTTGTGAGGAAGTCCAATATTGAGTTGCAGAGTGTTGTATTTAAACCCAGAGTGCTGAGTTTGCTGATCAGTTTCATGGGGGAGATCGTGTTGAATGCTGAGCTGATATCCACAAACAGCATTCTGATACGTTTTGTTTTTCTCAAGGTGTGTGAGGGCTGAGTAGAGGGCAGTGGAGATGGCACCCTTTGTGGATCTGTTGGTTCTGAAAGCACACTGGTGAAGGTCCAGGCTGGCTGGGATGTTGTTCTTTATGTGCTGAAGAACCAATTTCTCAAAGCACTTCATCAGATGGGGGTGAGAGCCACAGGGCGGTAGTCGTTCAGACTAGACACTGCAGACTTTTTAGGTACAGAAATGATGGTGGCTGTCCTGAAGCAGGTGGGAACTGTCTCCTGAGACAGTGAGATGTTGAAAATGTCAGTAACAGCATCAACTAGCTGATTGGCACAGGTTTTTAGTACACGGCCAGGAATGTTTTCAGGCCCAGCTGATTTACTCATATTCACTCTCGGCAGGCTCTCCTCAAATCTGCTGTGGATACTGACAGTGGTCCTCTGGAGGTGGAGGAGATCAAAGCGAACATAAAAGATGTTATGTTCATCTGGTAATGTGGCCTCACACATGATGGAGGAGCGCCTGCTATTGTAGCCTGTGATGTTTTTGATGGCCTGCTGCATATCGTTGGTGTTGAGGTATATCTCCAGTCTCTGCTGATGTCCCGGCACTTTCTTTTCCAGTATTGATTGATGTATTTCTGTCACAAGTGATCCTAAAATAAAATAATGGAGAACCTAATGAACATTTGGGAGTCTTTGATCGTATTGTTGTTGGTATGCTGTGTGTAAAACATGTGTAAAAAGTTTGAACATCATATTCTTTACTAAAGTTATCAAGTCAGAGAGCAGGGGCAATACAGAGAAACACTAGGTCAGCAGGGAACTGTACGATGGCCATCTAGTTATTATAATGGCAGCATTGCCTTAAGGGGACCTGGCTATATAAATGCACTAGTTAATGTTAAAATGGCCCGGGGAGGGTGATGAGCAAATTCAGAGTCACATGTTGTCAATATGCCTTTAGTGTCATTGCAATGTTTCAAATGTTCACTGTGAGTGATTAAACAAGTCCTGTGCTTCATAGTAATAGATAGTCAGTGCACTCTAAAATGACCCAGAGGTGTTACTGTTTTGTTGATCTGATGCTCCATCAAGGAGAAGGCAGTTAAGGCAGAAGTAGGAAAATATTGTGGTCATGGTTAAAGGAAACATGATGGAAGGTAGGAGATGAGGTGAACCCCCATCGCTGATGCTCTGTACACTCAGGCAGGTGAATTTTCTGATCTGGCCAACACTGCCACCTACAGTGTGAGCACTCAAGTGACAGGTGTGAGAAAATGGAACTTGATTTACCAACCAATACAGTGTTATTGTTTTTAGAGTACAGATTTTACCTTTATATTTTAAATTTGTGGAAAAGACTTCCTGACTGCACAAACTGAAGGTCAAATGAAGGAAATTCACAGCTGTCGGTACACTCAAACTGTTGAAGCCACACTTTGTGGTTCAAGCTGATATGGTGGGTTTATTTTGAGGCATCATATCATTGCTGTTAAGTCTAACTTTAAAATGCCTTTTAAATAATCTGTCTGCTTTCTAAATAGCCTTGTACAAGTTTGTAACACATCATGAGGTTGTGTTAAGTTTTGGATACTGCAGAACAAGTGACGACATCTCTGGTAATGGGAGAAAACAGCTGCCTGAGAGTTTATAGATGCTAAAGAACATTTTGTGTTACAGATGTTCATACCAGACAGCATAGATCAGACATCCCAGTGAAGCAGAGCGGTGCTGAAAAACAGCATCCACACTCATCAAAGCCCATTCCTTGACAGATAACACCATCTGACCTTCAGGGTGTGACAATGTTGTTTCCTTTAAAAAGGCCAGCAGCAGTTCACAGAGGAAGTTGCTAACCACATGTTTCCTGGCTGTGAGGCAACACAGCTGTTTGACAGGCTTCTCAGTAGAAGCACCAAACATCAGATCACAAAACAAAAAGCTGTGGTGTGGTTTGGTTCAACGTGTGGCTTACTCCAATGCGCGTGCCTACTACTGCATTCAAAAATGTGTAGGCCCATTTCTAAAGCAAAGACACATTTTACCACATTTATGGACTTTTTTAATTTTTTTTACAACACGCCTTTAAAAAAACTTCAAACATCATGACAAGCAAAATAAAAAGTAAACTCTCTGGAAGAAAAACTTGCAAATTTAGACTCAAAACAGAAGTTTGAATCTGAAAAATTCTTATCAAATCCTTTGTTACAACAAGAAGACGCCCCTGCTGTTCCCTGATTGGTCGTCCTGCGCGCTTGTCCACTTTCTCTATTCCCATTGGTCAATATGGCTATCTATCATAGCGGAAGTGCCGCCTTGAAAATCAATGAAAAGTGAACGAGACCTCCAGAGTGAAAGCCGCGTCAAGTTGAAGAGGGAACGTGAATATTCTACCGGAAGTAAGGACCCTTTCTCTTCAAAGTAAAAGGAAAGAATAACTGCAAAACACAACCGTTTCTACTGTCTATCGTGTACAAATCATTTCAGAACCAAAATTACTTCTATTGGCAAAGGTATGTGTACACATACAGGTCTTACATTGCTGTCAATGTACACAGAACAAACATAAGCCAAAAGGACATCGAGCTCAACTCAAAACAGACACAAACTACCACACACAGATACACACATAGACACTAAGAATAAAATAAAATAAAAACATTTGTACAGCAAGACAATAGTGCACTGGAGCAGAGTGCAAAGAATGCTGGAATAAATGTTTTTGTGCAGGTATTTTATGTAAGCCTACATTAGGTATTTTTGAGCAGTTTACCATTTACTATGAATACGAGCAAAGTTTGCACTTTTCATGGGACAACATGTTGTTAATTTACATAAGTGCTCCCCTTTCTTATAAAAAAAAAAGCATATTTATGTATATTTATTTAATATCTTGCCATTTAGCCCACTCACTTCAAAATGTATTTACCTTATTTATTTTTTAGGCATATAAATGCATTTCTTGACCGTCCTGTTTCTTATTCATTTGACATTTGTCTCACATACAATGCAATAGTCGAAAAGTTCATACGGTGTTTGTTATTCATCATTGTATGTATGTTTGTTTGTTTGTTTATTAGTGTTAAGTAGAGCTTGCAACCTTTTATCTTGAAAATCCTGATCGGAAACAGCTTTCTTAATTCTGTAAACTTGACACCTGTGCAGAGCAGGACCTCCGAAGAGAAAACGGAGCGTGAACCCGGTTGTTGTAGGCTACTATTTCTCTGGTCCGTTTTCTATCCGTTTTGGGGTTTGACAGCTGTTTTAGTAGCGGCTCCTCTGTTCGCCTCGTCTGGACCGACTAAACGCCGCGCTTACAGACTCAAAAATGGAGATAGAGAAGGAAGTAAAAAAGGTAAGATTGCCCCCAAAGTGTACTCGGTATCTCAGACTGACGGGGTAACGCCCTGAAAAGGTGTTCGGAACACTGGACAGGTGGCGAGTGAAGTTACAGTATCCCAATCAAGACGGTCATGTTTGATCTTCTGCTTTCATTTCTGTTTTCAAAGTCATGTTTTTGCGTTTACATTTCTGGGAATTAAATTCTATAACTATTACATGCCAACTAAACAGCAGTAGGTGGTTGATAGACATTATTACAGCACTTGTAGTTGTAGCCTTCTTTCTTAGCACGGTTACTTCCTTTTGAGAATATATGCCCATTTGAACTTCCTTTGAAAGTTTGACATCGTGTCATCCACATCGTCAAAAACTTAAACGCTGTATACATAGCGATTATTTAGCAAAACGACGTTAGTCACTGGAAAGATAGGCATGGGTATTGTGCATGAAATTGTCCTAGTTTAATTGCATTAATGTTTTAGTATCAGCACGTATTGCTACAAATGGTAGTTGCAAAAGTTAATTTACCAAATAATTATACAGCTGGCGATTCTAGATACAATCCCAGTAGTGTTTATAAAACTGGGGTCAGTTTCCCGCACTTGATCAATGTCATCTCTGTTTGCTTGAGCCATGGGATCCTTGCATAGACCTGCAGGTAGCTGGAAGCAGTGTAAAGGCAGGGCAGAGCTGCAGGGGTAAGAAGTGGTTAGTGTGAAGATGCAGCATCAGTCACCCAATAAGATGCAACTTTAATTTACCATCATTTTGGCTTCAGTCAATTGTACAAGTAATTTTAAAATGCGGTTAAACTTGTGTCTGTATTGGCAGTCTGTACCAAACACTGGTTTGTTTCCAGCGTACTTAATGTTAAACAGTGGTTCTTGCTTTACATGCAGAGACAAACTGTCATTCAAAATTAATTGAAGCACATAATCCAGGATTCAACAGCCAGTGTCTTTCTACAAGGTCTTATTTGTTTGCTAGTCAGTGAGACTTGACTGAGTCAACTCCATTGATCTGCAGCAAACTCAATTATACAGTGTATACAGTAAACTGCTGCTGGAAAGTGGATCTGAGCAGCTGGATGACCCAGACAGGCCCAGACTGACATCTGCTTTTAATCCCTGGAGGAGATAAATAAGTCTGCAGTGGCTGCAGGTCACTGGGGGGCCTCAGTCAGAAAGAGACTGCTGTAATTACTGTGAAACTGTAACTGCCCTTTTCAAGAAAATTAACCTTTGTGTTATACAGTAATATTATGCCCAATTAAGCTCATGCAGTCTTCCAAAAAGACAGCTGAGATAATAGGTTTACAGCCTGCGAAATCACCATCACTGCAATTCTGTTAAATTTTAAGTTGTTTCTGGTGGTCTTTCTCACATTCTTCTCAAAACACCTAAATGGTTATTAAAGTTGCAGTGGTCAAGAATCTTTAGAAAACATTTCCAACTTAAGAGACATAATCCTCTCTTTGCTCAAATACATTTAAGAATTCTGTTATGGACTGGCAAGAAAATTGCCTCTAAAACCACAGCAAGAAGGCTGATCTATAATTATGATGACATTAGATAGTTGCATGTATTCATAATCTTTATCCCACCCAGATACTAAAAAGAAGAAGTTGGTCAGATGAGTCTGAGTTGTTATATTACTTCTTATATGTTACTGTGAAATTAAACCAAAAACAACTGCTACAGTGTGAAGTAGGAATTGCTATATAAATATAGAAAAATCTGTTTCTGAACTGTGAGACCAACCTAATTGAATTAAACCCTGCTTTCTTCAATCTGTCTAATATAGGCACCAGTTTTGTTCTGCTATCAACTGCAGGCATTTTGCTGCACACACTATGAGTAAAATACTGCGGACAAACGTTAAATAACAATTAAATTCAAATTTAATAGTTAGTGTGTTTTAGCTTCTTACGGATGTTGCAGACACAAGATGTCTTGGTCTGAAAGGAGGTGGCCCTCTGAAATTAAAATGTCTCCATAGCCAGTGACTAGTGTCATTACAGCTGCCTCTGGTCTGCAGTTCAGGCCTGCTGCAACAAAATTACTCATGAATATGACTCATCGGATCTGAACTGTATACTTTGTGTTTCAGCAAACTCCTTGTAGAGGGTTGTCACTGGAATAAATTACCCTGCAAGCTTAGTCATAATACAGAGTCACTGATCAACATCAACTGCTAATGCAGTTTGTGAAACTGTGTTCCAAGGAAAGTCACCCACACTGAGTTACCAATCATCCTCACTATGCCCGAGACATATTTAAACTTACAAAAGTAGTGAATACTTAGCTTGGTTTGCTTTAAATCTCTGCACTTACTTTTGCATTTGAGATACTCAGCTGATGCTCTCAGAGTGCCTTAAATGAACACGGTAGATTATTTGAAATTGACAGATCACAAACCTTGTGAGCGAGACGGATTGCAAATATGTAGTTCAGTGCCCTCTGAAAAGAGTCTATCAGGGTTAAAAACTTTTAGTACTGATTGTTATGGGTTTGTTGCACAGAATGAAAAACTGTCTGGTACTCAAAGTTGGGGACAGATTTGTAATCCTTTTTTTAAAATGTATTCCTTGTTCACGTGGTGTTAGGGTAACAATGTGCTTCTACTTTTATCAGCATACTGTAAAGCAAGTAATTTAATTTATATAGTACATGTTCAAATTAGTGCTTTAACAAACATATGCAAAATACAGCATAAGAGGTTAAAACATATATTTAAGAGAGATAATCCATTTTAAATTAGGAAGGCATAAACTACCTGAGAGATTGGTCAGGATGAAAGTGGATAATCAAAGTAAGAGAACAACAAGTTTTTTAACTGGATTTACTTAAAGTATGTTTTTAATTAGTTTTTATTTGACAGTCTTTCACTATATTACTAGAATGAACTGTGCTAAACAACCCCTGAAATTCTATTTATGCCGCCTACAAAAATGAAAGTAAAAGAATCTTAAGTTCAAACCTCACTGAGATCCACTGATGTGTTTGCCAGTGTAATGATCATAACAAACTACTCAGCTAAACTCCTGCTCTTCAACAGCTCCCAGGAGAGGAAAGTCTCGCTACTCTGGAGGGTGTAATGGAAGTCAAAATATTGACATCACAGCTTTGCCGTTACAAACAGTCACTGTCTGCATTCCTCAGTAGCGAGCGTCTTTTGATTCAAAAACATCTCTCCGACAAAAGGGGTGCCTGCTGGGATCCCACAAGGCATTCAACAGCATTGAATAGTTGACCATATATGGTCATAAACAGCAGCAATGGCTTAAGGTGGACATTGTTTGACTCTGAAGCCAAGGAAGAAGATTCAGATGCTAAGGAAAGAGGTGCAGCATAGAGTCACCAGCTGGAAAACTGGGAAGGATAAAATTCCTGATTGCAGTTAAGGAAATTTAAGAGAAATGTTGCTGAAATATTTCTAAAGACAAACAATTTTGCCTGGATTACAAATAACCAGAATAGTATATCCAGATTTTATTTTACCTCAAACTATTTTCAGTACAGAGTAATTATTTCACATGTTGAGCATCAAAAATGTGTTCTTCTCAATGAGTCTGGGTCAATGAGAATTCCCAGCTTAACGTTGACACAAATAACAGCCTCTGTTGTTATGTCCCTGCCCTAAGGAAGCTCAGCATTTCCTTTCAGTGGCTGAGCAGCCAAAACAAAACTGTGCACTTGTAATATTCCTCATGTGCTCTGTTTACAGATGACCCTCGGACACGAGTTTGGTGCTGGAGCGGCCTGTTTGAAATGCAAGGACAAGTGTGAAGGCTTCGAGCTGCATTTCTGGAGGTTTGTACAGCTTCTGTCAAGCAGCATAGAAATGTCACAGAAACAATCTTGACAGTGGCAAGTCAGTCTTAATCCCCAGGTTTCCTGTGTTTAGACTAGAAATATTAAAGTTATTTAAGTGAATCAGCTGAAACTAAAGGTGGCCTACAGTAGAAAACTGGTTTTCTTGGGCAGCTGTCAGGTATGTTAGTATATAATTATGAAGCAAGACATAATTATTCATCATATTATTCAGCACATTATTTCCGAAATAATACAAGAAGAGCAAATAAAACTTCAATTCATGGGCCAGACTGGTCAATAATACTTTCCTCTTTGCTTAATTAAAAATACTCTGATAGCAGCAGGAGTCGTGGTCTGAGAGCAACATGCTGATCCTGAGTACAGCCGCTCCCTATGTCTTTGAGTCCCACGTCTGATCAGTTTATTGTTATAAGAACAGTGGAAATATCAGGGCAATGTTAATTTACTGTTGATGACTCTAGGTCTAATTAGTGCTGAGATTGGGGTGGTGAAGCATTCATGGGTGCTTCTGGTTCTGATTCAACAAAATAACTAATTGGATAAGATGCTCACATAAGTTATAGTGTAGACACCAGGCCAGAAATTTCATAGTTTTAGGGGCAATTTTCTGAGGGCACAAAGGCCATAAGTTTAAAAAATATGATTTTGATTCACTTAAATAGACGAATCCATTTGGAAAAGCATTAATGCCTTTTTAGTAAACATTTCTATCAAAATAATACTTTATTTACCCGGAGAGAACATGCAAACTCCACACAGAAAGGCCGGGGCAACCGGGGTTTGAACCCACAACCTTCTTGCTGCGAGGCGACTGTGCTAATCACTGCACCACCGCTCCAGCCCACAACATTAATTAATAACATTAAAACCATTTAATCAATAACATTCTGAATTGCTGATGATGGAAGTAATGAGGGAGCCTTCCCGCTTCCTTCTCATCTGTTTTATACAGTCTATGGCTGCACAGTATTGATCAGGCAGGAGTAGGGCTGGGCAATAAAACAATAATGATAATTATCGCAATATAATTTTTGTCTATCAATAAAATAAATGTTCAATATATCGTCAATAAAATGGTTTAATTCATTGGAATCACAGACAAATTAGCACTTAATTTTTCTATTAAAATATTTATTTTGTTGAGGAAAAGGGACTGAAAAAAATTTTACTAATCATATTTGTAAATAGTTTTTTACTATAATAGTTCTGAAAGTGTCACATTCTGACCATAAAGAAATGTTTAACCACATAATTAACCATCTGGTTTCTTCAGTTTCCATTCATGAGCAAAAATCTGCCTTTAAACTTGAAAGAAATAACGATTCGACATTTATTGTGATAATTATCGAATATCGATATGAAATGTTTTTATCGTGATAACATTTTTGGCTTAGGCAGGATAAACGAGCTGCATTTGTATTACTCACACCACATGATTGTGTTACCGTTACAATTAAGTTCAAGTTTCTGCTGCTGCACCACCAGACTGCAGAGCAGCTTTTCCCCCCAAGCGATCAGACTTTCAAACTCAAATTCATCCTAAGCACTTCTCCATTGACTATAGTTTATTTCTATTTACTATTTACTATTCTAATTTTTTAATTGCCTCTATATTAATGTAAATTGTCTGCTACGTAGCAGAAGGAAGTTACAAACTCAATTTCATTCTATAACCTGTTGTATCGTGACAAAATAAATCTACCTACCTACCCATGTACTAACATTACACTGCTGGGCAGACGTGACAGGAGAAGACAAAGAGGCAGGGTGGGCATAATATTTTCATCAAGGCCAGACAGAGGGGCTGTGAAACTCCTGCCCTGGCACTGGTGTCATTTAAAATAATTTTAAAAATGTCGGACCGTGTACGGGTAGTCTCTACCCAGGGTTCTCTGCCTTGCTCCCTCTGTCTGTCACAATATACGGATTTATTTGAACCAGTGACTCATGAAATACTGCTCTGTCTGGACAATCATCCACACTTGGCTAGTTTTCCTGAAGACAACACCAGGTCCCCCGATGGCCATCACAGCATCAGCACAAAGGCCCACCACGGGTCTGTGGTGGTTTTAATGTGTCTGACATTCAGCCTGGAATGCTGTACTGTTACAGTCAGACAGGGGGCTTACTTATCATGCCAAGTTGGATCTCTAGGGATCTAGAGCAGGCAAATTCCTTTGTTTTTGTTGTTGACTGAAGACATTTGGGTTTAAGATCAAAAGATGAGTATGAGACAAGAGTTCAGATTTTCAGCTTTCTTTTCCTGGTATTCACATCTAGATGTGTTAAACAACTTAGGAAATATCACCGTTTGTATCAGACCACAGCATTCATTGGTGAGCAAATGTAGAGGAACAAATAATAAAAGTAAATAACATTTAATATTTGGTGGTATAACCCTTGCTTGTAATAACTGTCTCAAGCCTGCGACCCATCGACATCACCAAACTGTTGAATTCTTCATTTGTGATACTATTCCAGGCTTTTACCGCAGCTTGTTTCGGGGTGTTTCTCCCTTCAGTCTCCTCTTAAGGAGGTGAAATGCAGCTCTACTGGGTTGAGGCCAGGTGGCTGACTTGGCCAGTCTGAAACCTTCTACTTCTTTCTCCTGATGAAGTCCTTTGTTTTGTTGGCAGTGTGCTTTGGCTCATTGTCCTGCTGCATGATAAACTTCCTCCACATTAGTTTCAATGCATTTCTCCGTAAATTGGCAGACAAAATGTTTCTGTCCACTTCTGAATTCATTCTGCTGCGACCATCATCAGTTACATCATCAATAAATATTAATGAGCCTGTTCCAGAAGCAGCCATGCACGCCCGAGCCATGACATCACCTCCAGCATGCTTCACAGATGAGCTCGTATGCTTCGGATCATAAGCACTTCCTTTCTTTCTCCACACTTTGGCCTTTCCATCACTTTGGTAGATTAATCTTGGTCTCATCAGTCCATCAGATTGTGTTACAGAACTTTTGCGGCTCTGTACTTCCGATTCTTCCTGCTGATGAGTGGTTTGCATCTTGTGGTGCGGCCTCTATATTTCTGCTCTCTGAGTCTTCTTCCAACAGTTGATTGTGATACCTTCACCCTGCACTGTGGAGGTTGCTGGTGATGTCACTTACTGATGTTTTGGGCATTTTCTTTCACAATATTTCTGTCAGGACATGAGCCGACCTGTTGGACGTCTGTTGCTCAGTACACCAGTAGTTTCTTTCTTTTTCAGACCATTCCAAATTGTTGTGCTTGCTATGCCCAATGTTTGTCCAATGGCTCTGGTCGATTTTCCTTCTTTTCTCAGCTTGACAGTGGCTTGCTTTTCTCCCCTAGACAGCTCTCTGGTCTTCATGTTGGTTTCTCCTCTTTAACAGGAAATGCACTCTTTATAGGTTTGAACCAAGGATGAAAACTTGGACTAGTCACGCAGAGCTATTTAATGTTTGGACAATCGACCTAAAAGGCAACACCTGGGCAACAAGAACCATCTGTCAGTCACATGTTCCAATAGTTTTGCTCACTTGAAAAATGGGTTCAAACAAAGGGTGGTATGTCCTGAGTTGTTTAACACATCTAGATGTGAATACCATATTTGTTTTTGTTGTTGCCAGTCGCTCTCCCCACTGTGCTTAAACACAGCATGCATCTGTCTTTTCACTGCAACCCTGCTTCGCGATGTAACGTAAGGTATTTATTACTTTAAAAAGTAACAGTGTCAGTGGAACGTTTTCTCATACTGTGATGATTAAACTTTGCAATCGATCCACAGTTCACCTGTGTGCCGAACCGTGCAGAGGGACAAAAAAAAAAGTTTCAAAACATCCCTCCGCTGTTATAGCCTCAGAAACAGATAACATGGAGGAGGAGAGAGGGAAAGATGTGTGTGAGTAGCCATTTTCTGTGAGTTTTAAGTTTTAAAATAAAATTTACAAAGGAAGAGTTTTCAATTCAGGTTATTATTTCATGACAAATTCCACAAAATTGTTGTAGTTATTACACTACTACACCACCATTACATTTTTCCTGTCCACACCCTGTAGAGGTAGCTCGCACACACCAAGGCGTGCGCACACCACACTTTGGGAATCGCTGATCTAGAGTATTTTACTATCTACTATACACTGTAGTGTATATGCATATAAAGGCTTTGTTAGAATGCTGTATGCACTAAATGCTTTTACATTCCTAGCTTTTTTGCATACCTAGTTTAAGGCTTTCCTCAACTCCAAAACTATGCTGCATATTCATAATGTTCATTTACAATACTTTTCAATCGGTCCGCCTCAGCTCTACCTCTTTGCCCATTTTTGGATTAGCCAGAATCGGCAAAGATGGCGACGGTTGGAGCCACTGGGAGCCACCCACATTGAGCTTCACTACAGCTCTTCAGAATCCCACTAATTGTGAATCATATCACAAATCATAATATCTGTCAAATATTGTCAAAAAGTAATATGTGATTTTATTTATTTATATATATTTTTTACTATATCTATGTAAACCTACATCCAATAAGGTTTAAACAGGTTGACACTGCTGAGAGAAATATGTGGGCCTGCTCATGCTGAAGCATGCCTAGCAGTCATAAATTATGTCTGTTGCTCTACAAATATGAAGCAAGTTGTGTTGAGGCATGTGAAAAGTGCAGATATTTGAATTTAACACTGAGCTGTTTGCATTGGTATAATATTGTAGTAAAGTTGTACCAGATTCTAATTGTTGTGGTAAGAAAAATTACAAAAGAACAGCATGTTTGTTTAAAAAATAATACAGTTAAAAGAGGCTAATTCAAGATATTTCCAAAGCAACATAATAATGTAACCTGTAGAAAAGGCAATTGGAAAAACTAAAGACATGGTTCCACACTAAATCAAGCATCAATAAAATTGTAGGAATTCACGCATAGAAGCATGAGACAACTTTAAAAAAATATTCGTAAATCTTGAAAAATCCAAGTTGTAAGTGTTTTCCTCTCCTCCTCTGCAGAAAAATCTGCCGAAACTGTAAATGTGGCCTCACAGAGCACAACGTGCAGATGGAATCGGAGGAGAACAAGAAGGTAGGCAAGCTGTTCGAGGACACCAAGTACACCGGCCTCATCGCCAAGCTGAAGACGGATGGCATCCCCAGCTACGATGGCAGTATGATGACCATTACTCTGCCCAGCCCTGCCACTGCTTACGTTGTACCGCCGAGTGCTTCTTCCACTGTGGTGCCCCCCTCTGCCATAGCTGGTTCTGTACAGCCTGCTGGAGCTGCTGCAGGTACAGCACCCGGCAGGCCTCAGGCTCCGCATCAGGCTCCGCATCAAGCTCCGCATCAGGCTCCGCATCAGGCTCCGCATCAAGCTCCGCATCAAGCTCCGCATCAAGCTCCGCATCAGGCTCCGCATCAAGCTCCGCATCAGGCTCCGCATCAGGCTCCACATCAGGCTCAGCCTCAGCCTATACCTGCCAGTGTCACTCCTATCAAGGCTAACAAAGTGCCTGTTGCTGTCAGTGCCACATCAGCCAGTGTGGTACCAGTCCCCAAAGATGTGCCAATGAAGCCTATCACCTATGACTGGGCACCACCAGTAGCCAATAAGTATCTGGTAAGAGTTAAAACTAGTGCTAAATTAATTAGATTAATTATTATTTAAGTCAGTTTTCAAGAGCAAATGCCATTCTCTGGTTCAAGCTTCTCAAATGAGAAAAGATGCTGCTTTCGTCTGTTTTTATATCACTGAACATTAAATGTCTTTGGGTTGTAGACTGTTGGTCGTACAAAACAAGCAATTTGAAGACGTTACATAAGGCTCTGATTAATTGACAAAACAAAATTGATAATAAAAGCATGAACTGCCTAGTTCAAACATTACTAGGATTAATAGGGATTGCAATATTTATTATACATTAAGTGACAAATAGAATTTGGTGATACAACAAATGCATCAGCTATAGGATGAATCTACAGCCAAGACTTTCTTGGGGGGGTGTAGTTTTAATCACCCAAAAAGTAGCTTTGCCTTTATTCATTGTTGGCCTGTGCCTGCACTTTGTCCTAAACAGCATAAGATCGCTCTGTGCTGTGACTCAAGTGGTATCATGTGGGTGTGTGCTCCATTTAAAGGCTTTGTAATCAATTATTCATTGCCGTTTGTTTAGTTTTGTAGATGTGACATACAGTGGTTCAAGCTGTGGAAAGCTTTGGCATTGTCTAACTGTAATCAGCCTGTGCCATTAGTAGTTAGGAAACAAAGTGTCGATTGTCCTATTGCTTTTATAAAATGTTTACAAGAATGATAGCAACTACCAACTGAATCTTAGCTGCTCAGTTGTTAAACAGGGACATCACATTATATTGATATCTTGGAAACGAGAACTAACCAAAATAACCTTGAAAAACATCAATGTTAACTCACAGTTGATTTAAACTTAACTCAGCTGTTCATAAGTAAAGACTAAGACTGTTTGATGGTTTCTTGTTTAGTATGAATATGCCATAGATACATTAATTGCTCAACTGCTTTGTCTTATCTGAAGTTTACAAGGTCTGTTTCCCCTGAGCAGAACCAGGATAAAGTTTTGGAACACTCTTTGGAACAAGTTAGTTTAGTCTAGTACTGTATCTTAAGGACCCTTGTTTTGGGCATGTCTTTCTCACCACAAGCCTCTGTTTCAAAAGTTTTTTTTAAAAGAAATAACCCTTACTCTCTTTCTGATTGGTCCAATACTTCTTTTTGTGCCGTCATCTCATCTCTGTCCTTCACACAATCTTTGTTTATCCCATCTGAGCTAAACTGTATCTTCAAAATTTCCCCTGACTTCCAGGCGGTGCGTTACATTGAGCTGCTCCCACCAGAGAAACGTCCGGTGACCGGTACAGAGGGAGCTGCTTACCGCCGGCAGCAGATGGCATGCCAGCTGCCCGAGCATGACCAGGACCCGTCCATGTGCCATGAGCTGAGCCCAGCCGAGGTCAAGCAAATGCAGCAGTATGTCCGCAAGTACAAGGATGAGGCCCTGGGGGTCGGAGATGTTATACTGCCTGAAGAGATGGCTCTGGTTCAGGCAGGAGGGCAGGGTGGAGCTGGGGCTGGAAGCGCACCTGGTGCTGGTGGAGCAGGGTTTGGACCTGGGGTTGGTACACCTGGAGCTGATGCTGGCCCTGGGGCCGGTGGTGGAGCTGGAGGAGCTGGATTTAGACCAGGAGTTAGTGGTGCTAGAGCTGGTTCTGGGCCAGGGGCTGCAGGACCTGGAGCAGGGGCTGGAGGTCCTGGCTTTGGACCTGGAGCAGGGGGTAGAGGAACTGGTGGTGCTGGGCCAGTTTCAAGTCCTGGGGGTGGACTGTCTTCTGGCTTTGGGCCCGCTGGAGGAGCCATGGGTACTACTGCCACTGCTGGAGCCATTGGCGTCCCTGGAGCTCAGCAACCTGGACTACCACAAAAGGCCTTTGTAAGTTGCCTGTTCATCAGTCTGTCACTTTCCTGGACATCTACACTATTGGCATTAAGGTCAGATCAACTGGTTGAAATTATTCATTTTTAACAATTAACAACAGGCATCTTATCTCCTACTTCCAGGAGCTCTGTACTGTAAAATAAATTATAATAAATCAATGCAGTAGTGCTTAACATCATAAGGTGTAGGCAACTTTTTGCACTAACTGGGTACGAACAATACTTTATTGTTACTACTCGGCTTTGGCAACATTCTTCACCAGTTTCTGAGACCTGACTGTTGATCTTCTTACATCAAGAACGGGAATTATTATAGAGGATATTGCTTTAATGTGATGCAACAGGATAATGCTACTGGCTCTCAACCATTTTGGCTTGTGAGCCCTTAAAATTAAGCAGTGTCTACTTGTGATCCCTTATGACAGATTGTGTATATCTGCCATAGAGGGATTTCCCCTGGATTGTTTCGTGACTTTAAAAGTTTATGACTTTAAAACTCATAAAAAAAGGACAGTAAATATATGTAGCAGAACAATATCTTTATGCTTCCTTGTACCACGAATCATCTGACGACCCCTCAGATTTATCTGATGATCCCATGGGGAGGTCAGTCCGTGCCTCCAAGCTGGGAACCATGGTTATAAAGAGTGTCTTGAAGGTGTGATTAACTCCTGTTATTACTCTAGTTAATTATGTGAGCACTAGTCCATAGTTTAGGTCATATGTATGTACAACCTGATGACTTGGTTACTTAGGTAATGACTGTTTTACCTTGTTTTTGTACCAGTGCATTACAGTCAGTAATAATTACAAGAAGCACTGTGTAACTCCTAGACAGGACACTAGGTGGACCCATAAGACCAACTCTGACGTAGCCGTCCCCATTCAGGATGATGGAGAGTGATTTAATTATAATTCACAGTGGGTCTTGAGTCAAAACAGGAGTTGTTTTGTTGGATCTCATCATCACCATGTGCAGTCATATAATCCGTGCTCTGTGGAGTCTTATGATGTATACCTCCCTTTAGTTCTGCTGTGACTCATGAATAAACAAAGGGGTCTGATATTGAAACAAGAAGCAGCAGTGGTTATGGAAGAGCAACAGTGAGTGCATAAGTAAGCACCAACTTCTCATTCTTTTCATTTTTTTTCCTGTATTCTTCTCCATGTTGCTGTCTTCTTTCTCTTCTGTTACAAGCTCATTGTCTTTTTCATGAGCCCATGTTCTTATATTCTCCCACTCTCTTAGGTTTATCCTCCATTGTAATTCCTAATTTCCATGGCTGCGCTCTTCTCTCCTGTCAGGGAGTGTCATAATGACTTTACATATCTCTACCTTCACCTTAACTCCACCGTCATCTCAACTTAATTGCCAACATCCAGGCCAGGTCACATTGGCTAGGCCCATGTGTTGTAAAGAGGAATTTTCTGCAGGAAAATGTGTCGTTCAGGGAGTACTGTGATTGGAGGCAAAGAGTTCAAATCTTTACTTTACTTTGTCAGATCAAATGAGTTTGTCTTGAATTGGCTCAAAGAGAAGGCTGTTACCCTTTGTGTAAACCTACTGATAAGTGCTGGGAATACATAATAAGTGTTTGTTAGAATCAAAGGGACTGTAAGAAATCTTTTCATGGCAGGATGTAATTGACTGGTCTGACACGGTTTTGTCTTACACATACCATATCTATATGATAGTATACTTCGTCACTTCGAGTTCTGGGAACTTATGATGGGAATTTTTCACTTGATTTTGACATTTTATAGTCTTAATGACTGATTGAAATATAATCCTTAGGTTATTGGAAAATGAAGATTATCATCAGTTGCAGACCAATTATAAACCAACAAAGAAGAAAACTGAATTGGACAATTGAGTTTTACATCACCTGTTAATGTTAAATCCAAATCCAACCATCTCTCTCTCTCTTCTCTCTTCTTTCCCTTCAAGTCATGTAATCATTGCCAGCAGCCCATGCGTCTGGGCGAGCCAGCTGTCTATGCTGAGCGGGCCGGCTATGACAAGATGTGGCACCCAGCATGCTTCGTGTGTTGTACTTGCAACGAACTACTGGTGGACATGATCTACTTCTGGAAGAAAGGCAAGCTGTACTGTGGACGCCACTATGGAGACAGCGAGAAGCCACGCTGTGGAGGCTGTGATGAGGTGAGAGGATATTACCATTTCAAGTATTTTGGAAGTTATTAGTAGTTTTGTTTACGTTTCATTGCAACACTATTATTGTGTGGTATTGGAGGCAAAATTTAAATTGTGCATGCATCAGTTTCTCTGTAGTTTTGATTTTGGTAGCACTATTCTATCTACGTTTTGATGCTTGTCTGTCCACAGCTGATCTTCAGTAACGAGTACACTCAGGCTGAGGGCCAGAATTGGCATCTGAAGCACTTCTGCTGTTTTGACTGTGACTGCATTCTCGCCGGAGAGACATATGTGATGGAGAAAGACAAGCCTGTCTGCAAGCCCTGCTACATGAAGAACTACGCTGTGGTAAGACAGACTTGCTTTCTCTGGGTTTCTTTTTTAACAGAATGAAAAATTAGTATTTGTTTGTTGGAAGCTGTTTTCCAAACTACATTCAGATCCCCAATTGCATAGATTTTTAACTTGAGTTGCCCTAACTCAGGTGACACCCCCAACCCTAGGAAAAAGTCCTGTTGTGGCCAGCTAGGCAAACCATGATGGGGCAAGTTAATTTCTCTACTCTTTTTAACAAAATGGCAATTCAGAGTGCTTCACATAAGACATAAGTGAAACAAAAGGCAATATAAAAGACACACTTAAATAGGGAAACATTTAATTACAGTGCACAGCAATATATGAATAAGTAGTCTCTAATTTAATGTAAAGAAAAGCAGTCTTATGCCCTGATTTAAAAGAACTGAGGGTTCTGGGAGTTTGTCTGCAACCGTAGGATTTTAAAGTAATTTTTTATCACAAACAGTGATAAAGTTCTGAGAACAGAAGTGATGTGATCTACTTTCCTGGTCTTAGTGTTCAGCTGCAGCTGTCTGATAAATGCATGGACATGCTTTTCTAGATCCTGTTGAGACATAATACCTCTAATTCTTGATATATTCATAAAGTGACTGTAGGCTGATGTTGTAATTATCTTAATGTGGATGTTAAAATATAGGTCTTGAGTCTATGACTTCTAGACTTCTTTCCTGGTTTGTGGTTTAGTTCAGTTTAGTTAGTGCCTAAAGCTGAGCACTGACTTTTAATAATTCTTCCTTGGCTCCAAAAGCAGATACTTCAGTTTTATCTTTGTTTGATTAAAGGAAATGTTGGCACATCCAATTATTTGTTCAATGCGCCTGCTTGTATGGGACCAGAGTCAACTGGTGACATAGTTATCATAATTATGCAGACGACACACACTTTTATATAAGATTTTATGTTGTTTTCCATAATCTGATTCAGCGGGAGCATGTAGATGTTTAACAGAAGAAGCCCGGGTATGAAGCTTTGGGGAACTCATGTCATTGCTGCTGTGGTGCGGTTCAAATCCTGACTACAAAACGTTAAAACTGTAAAATTGTGTTTAGGGCCAGGAAGCTTTTCAATGATTTTACTTGAGAAGGGGAGATTTGATATCAGCCTATACAAAGTTGTTCAATAGTAATGTGTCTAGATTGTTCTTCTTTTTTTTTTAAGAGTGGCTTAATAACTGCAGTTTTCAGGGTCTGTGGGAAATAGATTAGAGAAATGTTCGTATTTGCAGATCTGATCCCATCTAGTTACAAAACAGTAAAATCCTCATGTGCCTGCATTGTGATTGAGTAGTTTGACACGGGGTATCGCAGGTCATTAGGGTTTGTGTTAAAGGGTCTCATGCAGGTTGAACAACAGGCCTCAGGATAAAACTGATATAAAAGAATGATTGTAAATGAAAGCTGGCCACCCTAAGCCAAGAATGTGAAGCACTCAGCATGTGTTTACATGATTTATCCAACATAATCCCCTGCAACGCCACTGTTCTGTAACTTCATACTTGCCTTCACTTCTGACTGTGTCATTATAGTTATATATATATATATAATGTTGAGAACTGTACTTACTTTAAGTATTTTAAGGTAGACACACCACATGGTTACAAAGCCATTGGTAATGACAAATAAATATTTTAAAAAAGCTAATATTATTTATTTTTTAATGCGCCATTTTAAAAAGAGCCTAACATGTCAGTCAAGTTTCTGGATTTTAGACCTTGTCCCAAAACTTAATTGGCTTTAAAACTTCCAAAAGAACTTAATGCTTTTCACCATGAACAGTTCTGACCAATATTTGTTACATTTTTGAGCACACTGGTATTTTTTAAAGTGTAGGTGGTGTATGTGTATGTCTGTGCTGTTATGTGTACAAAGGAAAAGGCAAAATGTCTAAAATCTAAATGGAAAGATTGAACAATATGAAAATGAATGGTGAAAAACTTAAAATAAATGACTATGTGCCATGACATCATTATATCCTCCCTCATCCCAGAAATGCTCAGCCTGCCAGAATGCGGTAGAACCCGAGGCCCAGAGGGTTTCCTACGGCGAATCCCACTGGCACGCCGAGCCACAGTGCTTCAAGTGTTCTGGATGCTCCAAGTGCCTGATCGGCCAGCGTTTCATGGCAGTGCAGGGCTTCCTCTTCTGCTCTGCGGAGTGCAAAAAGAAAACCATGGCTTAGAGGGCCAGCACACCCTCCCTCCATCTTCTCCGCAACCACTTGTGAAACCAGGACAGATTGAGCTTAGACTAGAACCAGAGCAGGGAAGACAAACACAGGTGCAGCTGGAATAGGGCAGATATGTTGGACTATGGTTGTGTTAACAAAAAGTAGAGTGCCTGATGATTCTTAATATAGAGATGTACTATAATAATAAGTCCATTTGTATTTAGGTGCTCTTTTCTTTCTGTCAATGGAAGACCACAGTATTGATAAATCTGTCTAAACTAGACACTTAAACTTCTACCTTCTGGTTTGTCCTTTGCCTTAAAATCAGCTGTCTTCTTTGAACAAGTAGATGTTTTGTTGCTTTTCTTGCACTGTGTTTTCTTACTGATGAGATTAATTTTGTATTGGTTGGAAGCGGCAATCTAGTTTAATTTTAAACCTGTATCAGTTTAATGGTAATAGCGCTATTGTGACCCAAATAACCCACTGCTGATTTAATGTACCACCTTGTACTGCTTTCTTCATAGAAAAAACTACTGATATTCACTCTCATATGCAGCAATATGACAAGCAATATTAGCCAGGTTTTTGGGGTTGATTTGCACTGTATTCCAGTTAAAACTGAAATCAAATAATAGTAATCTTAATCAAATCATTATGCAGTAGGATTTTGTTTCTTTTGTATTAAGAATTTCAACTTCCTGAATTCAGGTGACAGGTATGGAAGTAAATTGCCCTAACTCTGGTAACATTTGGCCACAAGCAGCTACTTTTACACATTGTCAAATGAGGTGTATAGTATCATTTTCATAGTATTTTAGGGGACAAAACAGTGTGGGGAATTCCAGTATACATCACCTGCTACCAGTTTATGTGGTGTACCTCTGCAAACTATGCTATAAAAACAACAGCCTTGCAATTAATTTGTGGTATGTAGACATGGTGTATGACATGAGTATTTATAACATTGTCCCCTTAATGTATGTTAATATGGAATGTTCAAGAACAACGTACTTCATAAAGAGTTGTTCTACGTAACCCACACACAGCAGCTGTCTTTTGATTTAAGATAAGGCACAAGCTTTCCCCGCCACCACTTGCGGAGCTCATTCTGTTGCTGGCCTCCGTCTGGCGTGCGCAAAGATGATGCAGTGAATCTGTTTTGAAAACAAAGGGGAGGTCTCTCCATGACTCAAACGCCTTTCCAATGTGGACCCGTTTTTTTGCCCGTTGATCTGATTCTCATTTTGGAAGTCGGGCTTCAGCAAATAAAACTTGTTTTTTTTTTTTTATCTTTACATGGAGTTTGTATTGGAATCTGTGTTGTGCTGGGAGCTGGTTGTTTTTCGGCATTACCGGTCTCCATTTTGTTAGACAGCTAGATTTTGAAAGTCTCCAATGGAAATAAATCCCACCCCCTCCCTTCAGCTTCCAAAGCCATTCACTAAAACACATTTAGGTAGATAAGCAAGTAGTCCAGCCAATCATTTCATTCGTCCGGCGCTTTTTTCAATGCTGCATCTGCCACAGATACTGGATTTTTTATTTTTTTGTTAGCACATTTGATTGCTGTTGGCATATGGGAGTTTCAACAAATATAACAATGCTAAATAAAACAAAATACTTCTGAATAAATTGCCTACCCCACCTTTAATTCAGGAAAACACTGGAAATTGCTTCATATAAAACTATTTTGTGTCACTATTTTTGTGCCATGATTTTCCTTTTATGCAATAAACTGCACTTTAAATAGGTTTTTCTTTTTCCAGTAATACCTGATGTAGAATGCATGTGAGTTTTTCACTTAACAGCTAATAAAAGCCCCTACAGAGGTCTTTTCACTTATGCTTGATTATCTTCCCAACATCTCTTTCTCTCCTGTTAAGTTTTTTTTTTTTTTTGCACCTGTTGCATCAGCAGAAAATAATTTCTGCAGGGCACTCAGGCTTGATGTAGCCAGTGAAGGTTAGCAGTGATGTGGCTGATCACAAGCTTACAACATCTAGGCAGCAGAAAATAATGGAAAAGGCTGCCCTTTTATTGATATTTCTCACAACAGAAATTTGGACTTGCCATAGCAAACTACAGGTTAAACTGATAACAAAAAATTGTGCCTCCTTTCCATGAAATGTTCCAGTGAGCCGAGATACGAGACATTGGAACATGGTCTCTTAAATTGAATGCTGCCATCGTTAATGTTATTAATTACACTTGTGCTTTTCCTACTGACATGTCTTCCCTGAAAGAAGTCATTGTGGTGACCTCATGTAATCATGGCTCCATCATAACTTCAACCTGAGCAGACATCTAATCATTATGACAAATTTGCGTGGATGTACATAGCCTTTGCTTATTGAGAAATAAGCTGCATCAAGTCCATTTTATATACACATTTTACCGTATGCTAATTGTATACAGACTATGATCAGTGTGTGCATTGGAAGATGTTCCTTAATATCCACAATTTACACAACACTTTAAAAAGTTTATGCACCTGTGAGCAGCTCCTCTGTTTTCTTTTGTGGGGTCATAGTGCACGTCAACATCAAAATAAAATATTAAGTGGATTTAGTATGCATACTGAAAATGTTTCTACTAGTTTTCACACACCTAAGCAAATTAAAACGTGTTGATGACTCTTAGCCCTTACTTGTACACAGTAACCATCAAGCAGAGACCTTCTTGTATGTTGCATCCTGTAGGCGAAGTATGTTCTCGTCAAGAAATTGCTTTACCTTTAGTAGTTATTAGAACAGCTCCTGATGAGCTCTCTGACGTATCAGCTGTTATGGTATCACTCTGATGGGAGTTCTGCAGCTGGCCGGCCGTGATGGAAAAATCTCTCTGAGAGGCTTGTGTTTTCATTCACTATGTGGAAACTGAGCACAATTCAAGGAAGCTCCATCTCTGAGAACCCCCATTGTCTTCAATGGCAGTTGGCCCAAAACTGCACTGCTATTTCCCCTCTTTCAACCACAACTCTACCAGACCTGATGTGACTGAATCGCCTGACAAGCTCCAGGATCACCCAGTCATAACCTTTCTCCAACACCTTCCTGTGTCCGTTCTCTTATTTTCTTGTGTCAGAAATTCCTTGCTTTTCTAGTTCTTCCGTCACAGGAAGTCAGGGCATTTTGGGCATTGGGCTTGCAGTGTTGATCTAAGAATCAAAGCCGTTCTTTTTTGAACAAAATATAATTGTTATATAATAGTGCAGACTCACTGTCTCATTGTAATTTGCATCGTGTTAAAGTTTACTGCCTTTTCACCATCACACACCTCTTGTGCTGCTCTCCTCAGTGGAGGGGAACTTTTTTGCTCTTCAGCTCCATGCTTGCTCGCGGAGAAATGGCGTTGAGATGCTGAAGTGTTGATTGGCTTGTGGTTTACCTCACCAACACCAAATTATGATTAATGTTTATGGTTCTTCTGAGGGAGCTGGATGATGCTGATGTGTAGCAGACAATTAATAGACCCTTGATGACAGAGCAGCATTCTCTGCCCTCCATGAATCCTCCTTTTAAGAGTCACTACATCAGTTGTATTAGACATGGGTAATGAAGTACTGAAATAGAAATCAGAAAGCCCAGATCTAGGAAACTCCACCTACCTGACACTGCTTACCTTCTTGGCAAAAACAAATGATGACCCCTCTGCCAATTTCCAGTTCCATTTTGTCTGTTAGTTACAGATTTCAATGAAATTTAAAAGCAAGGCCATATGCCAAAGAAGAAATGATTAGTTTTTGATGCACAGCGCCCATTATTTTAAAGCACTTTTTAGCACACACCATTCAAACAGCGAAGGGTAGCTGCAAAGATGTCCTTGGTTTAAGATATTCCACCTAATCTTTGCCACATGAGACAATGTTTTAGGTGTGGCCTACTTGACATAAACATAAATGGCATTTTAAGGTATTTCTACAGGTGGTAAAATCTAAATGACTATGACTATCATCAGTCTTACTTTCTTATATCATAATGTGTATTTTGACAAAGATTCAGACCTGGATTAAAATCATCTAAACATTTTCTGTTAAAAATCTAGAAGGCTGTGCATCCTATTCACTTTCTGAGTCAGATCTAATTTGTAAAAGCTTGTGAAGCTATGACACTCTGCTATCAGAGCTATTCTTGCAACTGTGGCATAGTGGCAGTTTGCCGTTGGTGCGTGTTGCCAGATATGTTCAAACTTTCTCGTACTTAGAGTTGCCTAAAAAAGTTATTAAAGTCTGATGTGTCCAGTGGAGACACTGAGTCAAGTCTGTAGAAGACCTGATATTCATAAAGCATAGACTGTGCTTGCACTAAAAGAGTCAGTGTCATAATTTGTAGTCATTTGTGAATGTTGTTGTGAACAAACAGTGTGGATTTGTGCATTTTATAGCAAATAAATTTGGACTACTCCTATTCTTTCTCTCTCTGTCTGAGAAAGAAAAGGATGGGGTTTGAGATATCAACCCTCAACGGACAGCTGAAGCGACCAAAGGAGGAGGTGAAAGGTTTGCTTTCCCTAAGTGCTGTTTCTGGGCAGTTAGATCATAAAACTTACCACCTCTGGTGCCGCAGACAGATAAGGCTCGATGCCTGACTGTTAAAATGACAAAGAAACACTAACCAGAGATTATAAACAGCCTATCAGAAGAGGGCAGGAAACCCTAAACTGCCCCCCCCCCCCCACACACACACACGTAACCATGGCAACTGACCTCCCTCTTTGTTAATTACCTCACATCAAAGGATATTCTCCACTTCACGCCCAGACGTGAGAAACTCCAGGACACCAGAGGACAGTCCAGAACTCTTTGTGTAAACAAAGAGTTCTGTCTCCTCAAAACTCAAAGCATTACCTTATTTAATTAAATAATCTTTAAGTTACCCCGCGACCCGATCCCGGATAAGCGGATGAAGATGGATGGATGGATCTTTAAGTTACTTAACTAGGTCTCTCCACTCCATTTGAGTAGTTATGTTACCATGTTGTTGTTGATATTGTTGTTGAAAATAATCTAAATACGTTAATTTTGAAGTGTTTTAATTTTCAGCAAGGTCACCTGGCATTGCCTCATTTTATGTTGTAACCAATGCTTTGTTCCCAACACTTTATGACACTTGCTTTAGAAAGGATATGATAAAGAAATGTCATGCTATACTCGATTAAATTTACAGCTCAAATTTATTGTTAAATCACTAAATTCCCCAGATCCTGAGCAGAAGATTGTTAAAAGGAATCCCCTCTGGGAACCACGCACCAACAAACAAAAACAGCGACACACGCTGTCCTTCGCCCTCTCTTGTCTTGTTCTCTTCAGCTGCACTTCGGCACGCGCCCAGCGTGCTCCCTCTGCCGGCAACACCCTAAGAAGTTTGACCCGGCGCAGCAAAGGCTTTTTTCCCTCATTTCCAGCAAGTTTCTTGTTTTTCTTTGTTAAAGTTATCAGACCATTAAGTTACACAATTTTAATTCAAGAACGACCAAGTTCTTTTTAATCTTTATTTGTCAAACTAACTTACACTGATCCCACCAACGCCGGACTCATACACGTGGGCCCGCCAGCAGTAACAAAGGATGACCAAACCTCTGACCCGAGCCAGGGCTGTAAAGGCCCACACTGCGAGTTTCTTCAATAAGCCGACAAAAGATGCGGAGCAATTCCCTGGCAGAGAAAGTGACTGGCCGACGGTTTTAAGCCGTCCTAACCGAGAACGCACGGAACTGCGCCAGCATGAGACCAAACCAAGGCATTCTGTGATCAGTGATGTCCAACAGTCTGTTAATCCAGTATATTTAATCCTTGAAACTCCTAGACAAATTTAACCAAGTTAGTATCATCTAACTGCTTTCATTAGTTCTCTTCCGCCGTGTGAATCAAATTCTTCACACAATAGAACTCCACATCCTCATTGTTTAGCCATTGTTTATTTCTTTGATGTATATTTAACCACATTTACGTCACCTTAGTTAGTTAATAAATTTCACTGTAATCACAGGAATTGTGTATGTGTATTGCCTACCTCCAAGTCCCTGCCACAAGAATTTACCTCTTCGATATGAGACTGACTGATATAATTTAAGATAATTGAGCGATTATTAACTAACTGATCACTAGTGAATAATTGTATAATTATTAAAACGCTACCCAGAGGTCCGGAGACTCTGGGTGAATTAAATCTCCGGTGGTGCCCCTTGAAACGAGAGCTTTATGAATTAATATTCTGTGAATATTAAAATTCATAATTTTGTATTCTCATAAGTTGATTAAAAGTAGACACACTACAATGTAGAGAAGCATCTATGAAAACTGTATCCAATGTTTAAGCATGAGTTGGAGTCACATGAAGAGCGATAAGATTAAATCAACATGAGATATTGCAAATTTTTGGAATTTGAGAGTTATGCCTGCAGCAAAAGTAGGGCACTGTGGAGACATGACATCAATTACAGTGACTGTTCACAACTAAGCAGAAGTCTCTTTCTGGTTTTATGCTTGGATTACAGCACAATGTACTGTTGTTAACAATTTGGGACAAAAACTTTGAAGCGTCTATATTTGCTCAGTTTCAATAAGCCAATCTTTGCATATTGTCTTAGTCCTGTAATAAAGACTTGATAGACCAATTCACATGTAATGTGTAGTCTACATACTGTATAAACACATTTTATCAGTAAGGGCTGCAGGGTAAGGATTACATGGAATCATTTCTGAACCTTTCACCATAATATACTGCTGGCGTCAGTGGAGATAATACAGATGTGAGTTAGGAGACACACATTTACTTGTGTTTTGTTCACCAGGTGGTTTTGACTGTGTATTTACGAATGTGTTGATCACAAGTCTGTTTGTCAAAATTTCAGACCACTGCTGCCCTGACAACCAACCTTTAATTGGAAACCTAATTTTATTAGCTTGTAAACTAAACAGGGGGATAAAGGTGAGGAAAAAATTACCCCACTGAAACTAAGCCATAACCCAAGAAAGTGTGGTGCATTGTTGTCTTACATCATTTGTTTTTTGATATGATAGTACCACTGTGGAGTATCAACATCAGAAATCTTCAGGAATTTAAATGTTTGATTTATGACAATATTACATCATGGCTGACAGACAAAGATAATAACTAGCAAGGACACATAGTGTAGCATTTAGCTGCTAATGATGTGTTTATAGCTTTTTGCACTGATTCCAAGTGTAAAAAAATTAAAATCTAATTATGCAGCTTTAAAGAGAAATTAGGAAGGTTGTTCAACAGTAAGATCAGGGTTTAAACAATTTTGGACTGTTTCATCCACTTTGTGGGAGAAAGTCTCAGATGGTTTCCATAGAAAAGCTAAGGGAAGTGGCAGTATGCAGCTCTTTCTTGGAGAAGTAAACTAGACATGCATTAGAAAAACCTGAAATAATAATGTTCTGATAAAGCCTAAATCTCAACTTTGTGTCGCTTTCTAGTGTTGCGTATTCTCCACTCATTATTGCAGTTCAAGAAGAAGAGAAGTGGAAAGAGGTTTTATTTTACATTACTATGATATTGTAAGACCAGATCAGAGAATTCTGGAAGGATGCAGGAAGAAGAGACTGATATACTTTAAAGCAGCTATTCTCAGCTATCAGTAAGGTGGTGATGCCTTTCTAAATGTACAAAATAGTCCACGTTGACACTTTATTTTGTCATTTGTGGAGAAACTGCAAATATGTGTATAAGTTATTGCTTAGATTGCAATCAAAATGTAAACTGTTTTCAGATTCCACAAATGGCATGTTAAAAGTAACTAAAAGTACATCCAGTATGGCTCTTCAGGCTACATCATCTCGTTTTAAACACAAACATACTGCACAATGGAATCTTAAAAACTTTCTCCAACTAAGGACAAGAAAAAACATCAGTAACAGCAGGCATCTTAAAACAACTGATATGAATGCCAGTTCTCTGGAATTCTGATAACTCACCACCCACATTTCTGGAGAGAGGGAGGGAGGAAGTGAGCAGGAGCCATTCATTTTTATGGAATGTCATTATAGATGAAGCCTGGCATTACAGGCAATGATCCAGCCAACAGGAGCGATCATGTTCAATGAGACAGCCAGACAAGTGGTCTGCATGTGTGGCTCACAAATTGCTATGGCTATTCATCTCACTGTAACAACAGTATTTTTCCAGTGCTGCCAATTGCCAGGCCTCTTTACAAAGGTGAGGTCACGCAAAAACATGTCCAGTATTGTTGCTTACCTCTTGTGTGATTTAGCCATGCAGAAGGGATATTTGTTAATGTCCTGGTTAATCTGGATATTTGACCGACCTCACTGTGAACAGTTTTCATTGGAACTTCTTTCTATTGACCTAAACTGAACTGGTGGAGTCAGAAATTCCTGAATATCTCATGAATATGTCAAATGAACCAGTACAACCAAAAGCTATCTGCATGCTATCCTCAAGGTAAATGAGGAAATACTGTTGTTTATAGTATAGCTCTGGTGACAGTACCTTTAAAGAAGTTCAATCATTTTGGAAAATACAAGTATTTAATATACAGATGAAAAAATTAATATCACTCTTGTGTCAGTGTGGAAAATATGAAGCTACAGCCAGCAGCCACTTAGCTTAGCTTAGCACAAATACTGGAAATGGTGAAACAGCAAGCCTGGCTTGGTAAATTAACTAAATCCACCTATGTCAGTGTATATATAATCCATTACAAATAAATTATTTTAAACTAGGCAGATACAGATATAACAAAACTGAATAAAAGAGTGGAGAAACATAAAAATGTTGATGCTTCCACACAGGGCACGAAAGCCCACTGAATGGTTTGGTGTGAATCAGATGATGGGAATCACTGTCACCGTCGTCCAACAAGTCCTCCAAATTAAACAGCAAAATATGTTGCTTGTCCGACTTGCTATCATCAGGACATCTTTTAGTGTGTCTTCCAAACCCGTTTTCTTGAAACAGTTTTCTGATATTATGCTATGATTAAGATTTGTTTAGGTTAAGGCACAAATACTACTTGGTGAGTGAAAGATCATGGCTTGGGGTAAACTTACCGTTAGTGGACCTCCATTGTTATAATAATTGGTTAGGGTTAGAGAATGATCACATCATGATTAAAAGAAAATAATGACTGTTAAAACGGGAAATGTGGCTGAGCTGGATATTTTGTTGACCCATCCAACTTCCCTGACATCCCCCTTTATGAACTTTGTGGCTGTATGATGATGTCGCCCTACTAATCCATTGCTCTGGACAGACACGAGCCATAGCTCCTGAGACTGCTAGAAAGCTTTATCACTTGAATGTAAACACATGTTGTCTTATTGACTCTTAAGGTCCTCCTCCTTTCTGATCAACTTCATCCAGCCTCTAAATCTCATTTAGCCTCCTCATCATCCCCTCTGCTGTGTGTGTTTATCCACCATTTTTTACTACCATCTGTTTACGTTTCCACCTACTCCTCCATGTCAGAGATGCTCACCTTGATCCTGTATTTGTTCCTCACTCTCCCTATTCTCCCCCTAGAGATACTTAATCATCCTCCCCCCAACACCTTTTTATGATCTTCCCTCCTCTCCATCCTCCTCATCCTCATTTTTTTCAGAAGACAATGATCCACGCAGGAAAGCTTTGATGTGAATTACATCTTCCCCTTTCACTTTGTTTTTCCATGCACCGTCACCTCCTTTCTGAAAGATTTGGTTTCTCATATTCTATGTGTGTCTTTCTGCCTCTCTGATCTCTCTGTCAATGCCCAAAGGCTTGACAGATACTTAGAAAAAGGGATTGAGGTGCCAGATAGCTGTGAATGTGGATCATATGGCATCCAGATTTTTACTTCCTTCTTCATGCTGAGTAGAGGCCAACAGAATATACGGATCTCAGTTGTGACATTATGATCTGTCTCTCACTGTATATCATGCTGGCAATACTATGTAAAGGCAGTGCTAACAGAGATAAGGAGATATTCAGCAGCAATACTACTTAAAATCTAAAACCTGAAGAATCAGGAACCCCTGGTTGTTTAATGTGAAGAGGACTTTATGTAAAAGACAGTGATGGAAGCTTTTTGAACACATTTTCATGCTGTTTGACTTCATATTATCATTATCACTTTATTCTTCATGTTTTGTTATGAGTGTGGGCTGATCAGTGGATTTCTATGATTGTATGGATAATAAATGTAATATCTAAGTAATATTAAACTAAAAGTTCTGTAAGTTATTCAAAGAATGTAAGTAATGTAAACAAGGCAGATTCAAGTGTTAAGGGTAAAAGTATTTTAGCTTTGTTCATACTGTCGTGCTGTGATATCAGTGGAAAAATAAATATGGAATGAAGTAAGGAAAGAAGTTCTTAGTACCATCTCTGCTCACCCATACTAACATACATGTGGTAATATCATCTAAAGACAAATTGCTTTCTATGCGGCTCCGACATGCAGCTTCTTAGTAAATGAGAATTCTACTTTAGTGTCCATCACATACTTTGTGAAGTATTTAATATACCCAGTAGGAGTCACTCTTCCCTATGCACATGTGCTTTATACATTAGAGCTTGGGTGTTGGACTAAATGGGCTTTTAAAGTCTGTAGGAAGGCTTACAGGGTTTAAAACCTTCTGCCTGACAGTGTGGAAGTACCTGTCAAGCAATGTCTAACAGATCTCCATCTTTTGACTATAATCTTGCATGCTCAGCCAATGTTTTTTCCTTTACAAAATGTGGGTGAGACTCACATTTTAATTATGCAGATGGAAACAAAATTTAAAACCTTACAAATCTTTTAGCATTTTAGCAAACTCAGTTTTCCTTCCAGTTTTCACTTTGTTGAACATTTTAAATAGTGATGGCTCCCTTTACAGCAATGTAGCCTACTCACTCCAAAACCAGTATCAATGATATCATTTTAGACAGAGAGGTGTCGCCATGGCTTTTCAGTTTTTGGAAACACTGGTTAGTATTTTGTTAGCATTCATCAATTAGTCAGCTCCTTGATTGAGGAATCCAAACTATTTCTTTGCCAGGAAGCGGCTGTTTCCATAGCAGCTCAGACAGGCCCAGACATCTGATTGTGTTTACTTCTAGCGTAGATTAGTGGTTAGAGAACATTCTTACTTACTTACTGAAGGATCTTATGGTATATCCCTGCAGCAGCTAATGTCAAGTCAAGTCACGTTTGTTTGTATATTGCTCCCAGCAGAGATAAATTCTTTAATAAGAGAAGGAAACATAAGAATACTGCTGAAAAAAATGCTCAGTGTGTCAGCCTTAGCAATGTTAGCATTTAAAATAAATACAAATCTAGCAGACTAACCTGCCTACAGTAATATTAACATACCAACATGCCAATTTAACATCTTTAACATCAGCATATTAACAGGTTGATAAAGTACAGTTTAGACTGGTGAAAGGTGAGTTAAGTCTGCATCTGACAAGCTGAGTCTGAGCTGTCCTGAATTTTCCAAAGGAGGAATAAACCATGAATGTATTTAAGAAATATAAATAAACATTTCGGGAAATGCACTTACGTGCTTTCTTGACAAGCATGGGATGAGAAGACCTATACCATGTCTGTGTGTTATATGTTGAGCCAGGAGGTAATGATTAGCTTAGCTAAACAGACTTAAAGCAGTCTCTATGCTATACACAAAAAGAAATGTAACAACGACTTTGTGGTTCTGTGTTGTGGTTCTGTGGTGTGATACATTACATTTATTTTTTGGAGGACAACAGGGCGACATCTTGCAGTGTCTTCTTGCACCCTCAGGCCTTTTTATGTCTTTCTTTTTTTATGCCCAACTATATAAGTATAGCAAAGTTGTCTCTCCATTTTTCATCCATCCAGCTATTTAGTTTGTGGTGTAACAGGCAGGGCCACCAGCGTGGCAGCAGACTGTTTGTCTCAATAGGCACCCATGAAAGAACTTTGAGACAGATAACTGATTATCATCTAGAAATATTTATTGAGGTTAATGTTGTTCATAACAGATCCGCACTGGTTTAAGCAGTATTTTATTGACCTCAGCCTGCTTCATATTGACTTTGCGTCTCCTGATTACTGTTTGCATTTCATGATAAGTTCATCGGTTACTGACTCCATCTTACAGATGGCAATATTTGTTTCAGTTAAATATCCTGGAAGTGCTAGCCTGTTGTACAGCAGCGTGTAAGTGATCTTGTAGAGAGTGAGTTTAACAGGTTTTTAGACAGGTTGACGATGTTGACATAGCTAGGTGACTGTGCATGTACTTAAAAAGAAAGTCCTAGTGCATTATACACACTGTTTTGAAGAGTTTAGTGCAGAAAAAATTACTTTGTCCTCACTTCTTTATCAACATGATCATGTACAATTTAGTCTGAAAATTGTGGCCACTGTGACTTAAATGAGATTCAACTAAACTGCGTGACACCTACAGAAACAGCATAATTGCAGCAACAAAGAATCAGGTATATAATCAAAGATACTACTATTACGATCAAATGAAAAAGCTGCATTTACATTAGTTGCATGGCGTGCAAATGTTTCATGTCATCAAGAAAAAAACCTGCATTGTCTATATGCAAATCATTTCTCTACTACGCATTGTGGCTACAGACAAACTTGTCATTACAAGTTTCCCTTTCCTGTCATTGTCAACCACACTTTTCCTCCTTTCAATGCTGTAAGCTGGAAAAAGCTGCATTCTCACAACGGTAATCAGTGCAGTATCAAGGTTCATCTTGGAAATGATAACATGATGATGATGATACTCTGCTGTATTTCGATTACAGGGAACACAACAAAATGATTATCATTTTTCTACAACAACTGTAACAAGGTCTCCATGGGGGTGTGGTTTTCATGTGTGCATCCATTTTGTCAGAGTAAATACTAAATATCGTCATGGAATTTCTAATTTATTATTGAATAACGTACTCATCGTGACGTCACCAGTTGTTTGTGGACTGAGCCGAGTTTTGCCGAGTTTTGCCGAGGACTTGACCGTATTTGGACGAGACGTGGAGCTAACGGCCGTTTGTGAAGCTCGCTGGCTTGCTTAGCTAGGTGCATCTGTAATTCACGTGCCATTCTAATCAGGATGATAATTTTGTCTAGCAAACAACAGGCTTAAAACTAAAGCTGAAGCATACTTTGCTTTCTGGTCTATTTCCATCTAAATGGGACCATAATTTACTAAATGAACATCATGTGGTATTGAAGAAGACATGAAACTAGCGATTGAGACCATAAACTCATTATGAAAGTGTTTACTGAGGTAATAAATCAGGTGAGAAGTCGGGTCAATTTGGCCTTGTTTCTAATGTAGCTGGACTTCTTTTTGCAACCAGAAGAGTCGCCCCCTCTTGGCCCTTTGATAAAATGCAGATTTAAGGAACTTCTGCACTCGCCTTCCCGCTTAGAACAAAGGGAGTAGTATCTGGTTATTAGGTTTATGTGCATCACTAACCCTAACAGTGAATTTCAATTCACTTCAAAGTAGCTCAAAATAACTACTGACCTGAAATTCTGTGATTTTTATAAAGTGATTCTTTTTTACGGTATTTGTTAGGTTTTGTTTCAATTTCGTATACAATTTCACCTTTAGAAGTGCATATTTATTGTGGAAGGATTACTAAGCACTGATTGTAAGCTAACATTTTTGTAGTTAAAGGCTATGCATTAACAGGTGCAACAGGAGAGTGAAAGATATCAATCAAACACAGGCTATCCACACCCACACAGTCCTGGGAAGAGGTCTAATCAGACATTTATGGTCAGTAGTAATAAAGTTCCTGAGGCTTGTGTGCATGCATAAAAACATATTTGTGTGTGTGTTTCATCAAACATAGTGTAGGTGCTTACTTGCATGCCAGTTTCGGTTGTGTCAGTACAAAACCTGTTGGATTTGTCTATTTTACATCTGGTTTTAATGAGGGGATTCCACTGCTGTGCCACGCAGAGCAGAACAGAGCAGTGGAAAATGATTCACATACACACAGAAGAGACTCTTAACTCATGACATGGAACAGCAGGTGTGTGTGAGTTTAAGCTGACATGCCAATGTCTCTCTCTAAACTAACATGATTTAACTAACTGACGTGCATATATGAAATTATGACTTTTTGAGACCATTACAAAACACAACTAACAGGTGCATGAGTCCAAAGGAATGTGGTCCCTGAAAATTAAATAAGGGAAATGCGGAAGCTTTGATTGGGAATGTGGACAGTAAGTGGGATTTTGACACATCCTATCTGGATGATTTCCAGATTAGTGAGATTTGTCCAACACCCAATAAGTACTTAACTGTGAAACCAATTTCAACACCTTGTATGTGTTCAAAAACAGTCTAAATCACTTTTTATGCCCAAATCCCCTGTGTGGATTTAATGCCTCAGGTCCATGTTCTGGGCAGCTTGCAGACCGTTGGGACAAATCTTCTTCTCCAAACCCAAAATCCCACAACAATTTTACTTATTGGCAATATCTGTTCCCATAGATACATATCAACATATGCATGCATCATGTTTCCACTGAATAATCAGTCACTCTGGATCATAAGCCTTTAAGAGGAAACTTCTCATTCCAGATTTATACTCCTCTACATCTATTTGACCTCATTTACCATCTTCCCATTAATCTTTTACATTTACGCATCCTTCCGTCCACCTCTCATCATGCCCACATAGCCTAATCCTTCCATATAGTAAAAAGTAATAAATAAATGTCTCTGTATTTAGATAAGAATTCCTCCCCACTGGGAACAAAGTTTAACAGCCTGTAAATGTCGGAGGCAAGAATGTGAGGCGGCCTTGTATGGTCATAAGATTTGACTGCTGGTTCTTTTTTTATACTAACTCTTGTTTTTTTCCCTGTGAGGATCTAGGCTGGTTTTGATACACTTTCACTAAGGAGTACAGAAGGAGGGCAGAGGCAGGGAGGAGGAGGGGAAGATGAAGGGGGGTTCCTTTATCTTCATCTGAATCAAGCAAAAAACAGAGTCCTAAAAGAGCTTTCACAATGGCAGTTTAATCCAAATCTGGGAGTGGTTTGGTTAAACAGAAGTAAGTCTACAAATCCACAACACTTACTACATTTTCTACCAAAATAATACATTTCACTGGAATCGTTGCATTCAGTGGATTTGATTGTTGGGATGAAGTAAATCCACGCAAAGATTTTGCATTAATATTGATGAACTCCTTTGGTGACAATAGCAGCCAATAGCACCGTCTTGACAGAGCTTTCCTTTGAGGGAACAGAGAGCCACGTTGTCCAGAACGGAGCAACAAGCAGTCATGCGTGAGACAGGAATCAATGCTACAAATAGTTATACTGCTCTTAAATTAAACTTAATGTCAGAATAGCAACTTATCCAGCTTTTTAAATGTTAGTTAGCATACTTGTAGCAAGCCAGTTAACCATTCAGGTGGCTACCTAATATTACTGGCTGGTACTGCTAGCAAGTGTGTTGGTGGTTAACCGTCACATCACAGCAGCTCGCAAACTACCAAGTAGCCTCTATATGTCGCCTCTTGTTTCGCAAGGACACATGAACTAATGGCTTGACGCTCACTCAATGACTAAATTATTAGCTTTAGCATTTCAGTGCCCCTCATTGATGACTGTAAACAGCTCAGTAGTTATACAGCATTACTTACCTCTTTGTGATAACGCTGAGCTAATAAAACTTTGGTTAATGCCAGGTGGGCCCTTGATAAGCTGTTATAAATAATGGAATCGTTTGAACAGAAATTACTGAAACTGTTTTAACCAGTAAGAGATACGACTTGATCACAATTACAGCATGAACTGAAGACAGTAAAAAGCATTACCATAATGTCACAGCATCAGTAATGGTATTCTGACATTGTTAACATTGAAACAAAAAATGCCTCACAGATGTATGAGGAGTAAAAATCACTTGACTAGATTCCACTTGATGTTTTGTTCCAGTGAAGGTTGTGGGTCACTAGGTGTTCACTTCGTTGCAGCGTGTACAGACAGTTCCACATCTTTCAGTCTTACTCACCTGGCTCTGCATACCTGTTTTGCCTAAGTTTAAAAGAATGGGTGCCACAATCATTTCCTGGCAACAGTAATAACACTGTACTTTAATAAAACGCACCACGGATGGAAACAGTAGAAAACAACAGTCACTGGTTTTGACTTCCAACAAACAAAGTCAGTGTGAATGAGCACAAATGCAGGAACACAGAAAGACACACATACTTTCAGTCTTATTCTCTGTAACAAACATGTCTCGTCAACCCTCCCACAGATCAGTGAGTAGCTGCATCTAGTCCGAGGCCAAGCCTTTTAACGTATGTTAGTATGTGAAGTATGTTGCACAGCAAGCCAGGTGGTAAGGACAGTGTGATGTTCACTGATCTTTCCAAGATAATTGCCCTGAAACTCTTTTATCTATCTACTTTCTTGCTTTCTCTATTCTGGATCTCCTCCCGGCACTGCACACTCACACACACTCGGTCTTGTCTCACTCTCCTAATGGGGACATGTTGACTCTTCATTCCCTGGCCCTTTACCTTAACTTTAACCTTGTTATCTACAAATAAGCCCATACTCTGTTTTTCTATGGGTTATGAGGAACCTTGTAAACAAGTTAGGTTAAATCTGCAGTTTAGGTACCTTACAGACTTGTTGAATTGTGGATTTTGATAGCTTTCCACTCACATTAAATCTGCGAGGTGTCCACTACAAGGAAACTATTAATTTGGACAATAATGTTAATAAGTTGTTTAAGCAATGTGCTTGTACTCATTGGGACGTGTTTTACGTACAGTATAAGGGAGCTTTTTGTGGATTTATGCATTAATACACATTTAACCTTGATACTGATAAATGATTATGATTTTATGAGCCTATAAAGGAGCATGTCATTTTTTGAGACCATGAAACCCAGCAAAATTGGACATAAACATTTATGAAAAGCCATGCAGTTTAGAAATACTTTGTTCAGTATTTTTAAGGGCAGGGAAGGGAAATGCATTAAAGGGAATGTTATTGTGTATGTACATTGTTCAAATGCTCACTGTTGAAATTCTCCTTGAGGGCTGAATATAGTAAACTGTTGAAGAGAGGAGGTGTGTTGAAGCATCCGTTTCACCGTCCTTGCTTTCATTATCAGATATATATGCATGCCTCTATTTGATTAAGTCATCTTCTGACAGCAGCCATGGTGCAAAGAAAGAAAAACAGAGGAGAGAAAGGTGTGAAACTTTTTTCCATCCTTCCTCACTCTCTCACAAATTCCACGAACGAACAGCAAGATTTGATGTCAGCCCTGGCCCAGCACTCACCTTGTGACCTTTTAACCCTTGACCACACCCACCCTCCTATCAGGTCAGTGCCAAAATCCACACTTCTCCTGTTTGATTGAGGGAACATTTCCATTGACAGCCCTGCATCGATGCTTTTGATAGCTGGACAGTTGCAGGAAACTCAAAGAAAACAAATGCACATTACTCAATTCATTTATCAATGATTTGTTGGCATATGGAGAGAAATGTAGACACAGATAAGAAGACATAGATTAAACTCTTATCTTACTCAACCCCTGAAGGAAACTCTCAGAGATGTAATTACTTCATATATCCCTGTGGGTCTGCTCATTTCCCTGGCATGAGTACAAATTAATGTCTGTGTAAGAGATTAATTTTCCATAATTACATGACTGCTTGCTGAACATCTCACAGACGTAATCCTGAGACATTATCCCATCACAATGATTGACTTGTTTCGCCAGAGTCTGACTTGCTCTGTGTGTTTTTTGGTGTGCCGGTCCATACTTGTTGAAAAAATGTGTGCATGGGAATGTTGTTATTACACGCTTTGGCCTTTCCTTTCATAGAAATTATCAAGAAAACAAAGACCCGACGCAAGAAAAATGAATGAGGATCCTTGATCTTTCACTTTCAATAAATACTGTAGAAGTGGATGTCATAGCTCATCTTATCTTGCAGTGAGTGAATGTCTGTCTGCCCTTCCGGATGGTATACCAGTGGGAATGCAAACTAACCCTCCATCTTAATGCAAAACTTGACCATTTGAGATATAATAGGAACAGGGAAATTTTCTGGCCCTAAGAGTCCAAACACTTTATATCAGATTTATTAGGTCTATCTCAACATGTTCACAGGGAATGACCATACTCAAATTGCCAGAAAGAGGAGGATGGTTGTGACAAAAACGAGCAGGTGTAAATCAAACGACGGATGCACAATTTGTGGCTATTTGGTGCAAATCATTTCACTGAAGATGTTCTTGTGTAGCTGGCCTGAGGTTGTACTGCACAGTCCTGACTTGAATTTACGACCTTGGGTATGGGAGGTGGACGCGCTAACAAGAAGACTAAAACCAATGGAAGTTACCGTCTGCATCTAGCACGTCTCTTAAGGCGCTGAGGTTACACTTAGAAAGAAAATATTTTCCCCCTGTGGATTACCTTCTAGCTGTCTTAACTATACCTATTAACTTGTTTATCACTTTTGCTAGGATGGGCCTCCTTTAAGGTTTAAACATCTTCACTGATGTTGCATTAAACACCAGAGGTCATCAATGATCATAATAAAGCCACTATGAAATGAACAAACTCACTTCACAGTAGCTGATTTTTATTACACTCAGTTCACCTTATGTATAAGAAAGTGCTTTACCTGTCACTGGTGAGACAGCGAAAGATGGCTAATTTTAGTGTTATTTCAGTGTCTCTTCAGCTGCCATTATTACATGGGACAGACCCGGTGTGTTGCATAATGGAAATATGGTATCAAATCTCTTTTGAGTCAATTGTAAAAATTGTTGTTGGGTAACACAAATCAAATACTGCAAAATGCATACTGGTCTCAAACCAACTATTTATCCGTTTCCAAATCTGCTTTTTGACCAGCTAAGCTTTGACCAGTTTCTGAGCCACATCATCTCTCACTCAGGAAATTATTAGATATAGAAGTTAGGTGAGAACATCAACTGGATCATAATGTTCATCATTGTTGTGATAATAAACACAAAGTTTGCACAGCTATGTTATTTTCAACATTTCAGCAGAATATTTCACATATACCTACACATACAACAAATAAATATGGGGTAACATTTGCATTTAGAAGAGCAAACTTTACTGAAAATGTATAAAAAACACATATAGAATACTTAATTCTCTTTCTATATGAGGTACATTTAACTGACCGTGTAGCACTTGTTTTCTTAGCTACCATTCTTAGCATGCCTCTCTTGTATACATGGTATTTTACATATCGATGTAATGAGCTCTGGCTGTCTGTAGATCTGGACCAACCTGCTCTGCATCATCTGTCAGTGCTGTGGTACCAAACACTGGCTTCCTCTTGCATAGCCTCCATACTGAAGAAGAAAGTGTGAGCTCTCTGGGGTGATACAATGTTTGGAGTTTATGTAAAGATGAGTTTAACCTCTGAGCTTTCCACAAAGAGGCAAGATCACAAACAAAAAACACCTATGTCAAAATATAATAGCTCAGGACAAATATCTGAAAAAATATAAGGTTAATCTTTGTGGGTTGTGTGACTTGGCCAGCTTTGATCTCTCTGAAGTGTCTTCAGATTTATATTTCTGATAAAGGTGACATGTATCAAAAGCTTTCTCTTGGCAGTGATTTTTATTGTACCTCTCGTTCTTTGTAAGTTAGGTAATTGTCAGGACACATTCAGGCTTCATGGGCAAAACTGAGCTTGTCTCTTCTTTTCAGTTTTCTCAGCTGCATAACTTCCTCAAGGCATCAAGAGTACTGAACAGACAACAGCTTTAACTATTAATTTAGTTAAAATGCTGACAAGGGAAACAGATCATTTAAAGTACAATCAGAGTTTAGATGCTTTTTGTAAAAATACATTAGATATTGCTTATTATTTTATTCTTAAAGAGAGGAATTCAAGGAGTATAGTACTTGGGGCTTATTTTTGTAGTTTTGCCCATTATTACAACCAGTTATGATAAAACTTAAATATTGGGATACTTAGCCAAGTCTGCTCAGCACTATGCTTGAAGGAAAGAAACACGAGCAGTCAGACAGGCTAGAATGAAGTCCCCCAGAGAATATTCAATTGTCAGAATGACAGACTGCATTGAGTAACTGCAAACATGCACGCAGGTGTTTTCATTTATTTTGTTTAAGTAGACTTCTGCTCAAGTTCAAGATAGGCAGAGCTCTGCTGGGAAATAAAAGAGGTCATCAAACTTCATCAACTAAAAAGATAACTTTTCTACTCAGGTGCAACAAAACTACAACAACAGGAGAATGAAGGATATGTGAATAAAGCTGATAAAAAATATTACTGTAACGCTGCAGTGGGAGTTTTGCCCATTATTACAATGAGTTATGATAAAAAGGTAGGGTCTCCCATGGCAAAGTGTCTCGGGATAGGGGCCAGACTAAGAATGGTTCAAAATGACCAATGAAAGAGGGTTGGCCACGGAGCCCAGTCGGGCACAACCCGAAAAGCAACGGGTGGCAGTAAAGGTCAGGGGCCTCAACGAACCAGACCCTGCCAGCAGAGGCTGGCTCTGGGGACTTGGACCATCACCCCTTGTGGGGAAAGAAGCCGGAACTTTTGCAGGAGGTGGAGCATTACTGGTTAAATCTGGTGGGCCTTACCGCTATGCACAGTTTCCAGATTATATTGCCACACTGGCCTGGGGATCCCCCAGTCATAGCTGGTTAATGTGGCTCAGGAAATGCAGGTTTGGATTCCCCTGCTGGAACTAGTGCCACCACGACTCAGCACCGGAGTTATGGATGGATGGATGTACACTCCATGTGATTTCAATTTCACATAAGTGGTTAAGATAATTGGGTTCAACTGGAAATTTGTTTAAAAAGGGTTAGGGTTAGGATTAGAATTGCAAATGAAAAAAATAAATAAAGGCTGTAAGTGCACAAATAAGAAACAAAATATTCCTTAATGTGTTTACACTCCTTTGTATTTATGTCCTTAATTGCTAAAGCACTTTGTAAAAAATGTTTCCTCTTTCTAAATAGATCTCACTCAACTTGACAAATTGCTTCACATGTTGATTTGGAGCCCAGATCAGAGTTAAGGCAACCCTGGCAGACTCCTGCACTGACTGGGTCATGTGTTTCCCAACCAGCCGTCCAGAGAGACAGACAGTGCTCTGAGGCCTGTTACAACTCCCAGGTGTCCCTGAAAACAGGCGTCTATTGAGCCAACCAAAACACTTTCCACAATGTCATGGAGTAATTCATGTCAAAGTGGGGCTCACCCTCCATGATTGGACTCAATTAAAGTCACTGAGGCATGAAAGCACAGCCCCAGGAGCATGGAAATCACACTTGGACCAATAGTAGTATGATGTGTGCATATGCTGAGCCATTACACACTTACATAGATGTACACACACACACACACACACACACACACAAGCACACACGCACACACGCACACACATACACATGTACACATTGTAGAATTTCCATTTTTTGCAGTATGCTTGGTGAATTACTGCTGCACTTTGGCTGCACACAGTATACACATTGATCTGGCAACTGTTGATTCAGAGATAAATAGCGTTTTGTGCTGGAACATGCTGAATTAGTTCAACGTAGGTCACTGGAAAATTCCTCTGCAATCTCTCAGTTTTTTTTATAAAAGGTATTCCCCCAGATGAACTCAGGCATTTAAAACCATGCAAAAAATGATCCATACATAAATAAATAAAAAATAAAATCAGTACCAAGGAATTTAACCACACCCCCTCACCCTCCCTCCACCACCACCACCATGCCATTAGGATGGCCCCTCCTACCTCCCCCTGTCTCCAGGTGGTACTGTATGTTCCACATAATAGCTCAGGGATGGTCTGGGCAGATTAGGAAGTACTAACATATCACTAGGTGTACAGCTGTGGTGATGACGAGGTGCAGCTGTTGTTTTACAGTGTTGACTAATGAGCCTGCTCAATCCGAAAACCCCTTAAGATAATCAGGCAGACACACCACCGACATAACCTTTCTTAAAGGCCTTGAAAACAGCAGAGTATTATTAAAACCTTTATTTGAACAGGGAGGGCCAATGTGAGCAAGCTCTCTTTTACAAGGATGGTCTGATTACAGTAAATATAAAACAATATAAACATATATTGACATATAAACAAGCACACAAAAGTTACAGTATACATCAACAAATTGTAAAACAAATATGTCAAGGAGCCGAAGGCCAGAATGACAGACTGCATCGAGTAACTGCAAACATACACATACACATTTTCATTTAATTGGCGTATGTAGACTTCTGCTCAAGTTAGGTAGAGCTCTGCTGGGAAATAAAAGAGGTCATCAAACTTCATCAACTAAAGAGATAACATTTTTTTCACTCAGGTGCAACAAAACTACAACAACAGGAGAATGAAGGATGTGTTAATTAACCACAAGCTGTATATACCCACACAGTCCTGTGAAGAGGTCTAATCAGGCAGAATGAGTGACACCTATGTGTGCAACATGGCTATGTAGATCCTGACATCTTCTCAATCAAACTATCATCATCTTCTTCAAAATCACCACACTTTAAAAGTGAAATTTGGTGTGTTTATCTTCTTGTGGAAAAAAAACACTGGCTTTGTGTTTCTATAGAGATGTTAAGGATTTTAGCATTCACTTCAGTAAAGTCAGATCTAGCTTCTTCAACAGTCATCCATGCTAGTTCCCCCTTGTTTGCTTATTACCACCTGCAGAAACTCTGTCAAACAGTAGATAAAGGTGAAGTATGACTAATTGGACACACTGCTTGATTAACACATTAGCTTTGGCAAGTGCAGAGACAGCATGCTTAATCCTATGTGAAGACTCCAGGTCATTTTTTTCCGGGAAATCCATTGGCTGTGACTGCATGCACGCTCTTTCTCGGCTGTTGAATCTGTACCGTACACACAGCATCACAGCTAACGAGATGGAGTCCACTAAAACCAAAAAACAACCAGCTCCAAACACAGACTCCAACACAAACTCCATGTAAGGAAAATAACCAACAACAAAGTGCTGGAGCCCATCAGGCCAAACGAGAATCAGATCGACTTTGGGAGAAAATGCTGTCAGAAAGGGTTAAGCCACAAAGATACCTCTGCTTTGTTTTGGGATTGGATCATTCGATTGGACAGGTAAACTAACATTCCTGCAAAGCATGTGAAATATATTGTGATTTTGTGCTTTAGTTGGCTGAAGTTAGATAACGTTAGCTTGCCAGCTAACACGACTTCGGGGGGCTGTCAACACCTTTAACACGACTGTAGCTAGCTAGCTAGTTAGCTACAGCTTCCGGTCTGTATAGGACGCCCCAGAGCGTCTCATAGAGACGCACACAGTGCATGAGAAAGTGTTGATTTTAGCCTGCAAGATATAATGTAATGCTACAAAGCAAAAGTGAAGCAATTTGGTTATACTAGTCCATAGTGGTGCAAGGCAGGAGTAGCCAGCTACTCTAGCACATATCCACTGCTGTTTGCTTCATAACGTTCAATTTAGATTTATTGTTGTTTTACCGATACTGAGATACCCAGCTTCTCCACCGGTCTTAGTTGCTGTAACTTACATGACCCACATGATAAACAATAATGCAACATAACGGCGCTGAACATTTCAGTGGGAGTTTACATGAGTGTCCAGCATGCTGTGTAAAGATGCAGTTGCAATCTGAAAACCGCACTGCTAGTGTATGCTGAAAACTACATATTGCCCCTTTAATAAATAAATGTACATAACTGCTTGCGAATCTTTGTGTGATGGTCCCTCACCCTGTGTTTTTCCCACGATGTATGTTTGTCTGTGTGTGTGTGTGTGTGTGTGTGTTGGGATTGTTATAAGCTCCATCGTAAAGGCCCTACCATTTCTCTTCTAACAGGACACATGAACAGGAGCCTCACTGTTTCTGTGTGGCTGTTGCAGAGTACACACAGCCCCTCTCGCTGTAATATATCGTATCTGCTCACAATGTGGAGCACCAGGGAGCTGTGGAAGGAATTAATGCTTGTAACTCTTCCTGTGGTCACTGAGGCCATGCATGCTTCTGACTGTGGTGCTCAGGTTGCTTAGATTGTGAACACTTCCAATCTTTATTAGTATATGTGGACCCGCATGCCAAAGTGGTGAATGGTGTATATGTGTCTTTGTTCCTGTTTATGTATCCTGAATGTGTATATGCTTGTGTGTGTAAATCCTTTACACCTGGTAAACGTGTCGTTCCTGATATTATTTCCACTCTATTGTCTCAGCTGTTTACACTTTGGCCAGTTGAAGGCATTCTCTGCATTCCACCACATGAGGTTTGTGTCAGGTAAGTTTGATCATCTAACATGGAAGGTTTACACTGTCTGACAGCTGCTCCACTGCCCACCACCATTTAACCTACAGGGGACCCCTTACATGTGTACAATAGTATCATAACATATCATACATGCATGACAAATATCAGCCACAGGATGGATATTATTCATATGGATTTGTTATTGTATTATTATGTATTAACATATTAGTATTTTATTTAGTTTGAATGTAGTTATTTTGTTTTTATTGGGGTTTGACAGCTATACTTTATATTTAGTTTCAGTTCTGCTTTGTTTTTGGCAGGATTGAGGAAATAAATTTATCTCCAAAACCAGAGGACGCAGGAAATTTGGCACAGGCATTCATGTCCCCTTCAGGATGAATAGTAATAATATTGATCCCCTGACTTTTCATCTAGCGCTGTCATCAAATCAAACTCTGAATTGGTCCAATACTTTGGTTTTTGACCAAATACCTACCTGCTGTTATAACTTGTGTTTTATGCTAATTACCAAATGTTGACGTCCATCTAAGATGGTGAACATGGTAAACATTATACCTGCTAAACATCAGCATGTTAGCATTATCGTTGTGAGCATGTTAGCCAGCTGATATTTGCATTTAGCTCACAGCACAGCAGTGCCTAAATTGTCTAGCATGGCTGTAGACTCTTAGTCTTGTTGGTAGAATTATGGTTTGAATTTTCCAAATTGCATCGTGATCTTCAAATATGGATTTTATACATGTACACATATTTATTCAGTCAGTATGTATTGAGAAATGCAAACAGTAACGCACACCCTGATTTTTCTCAAAACAGAATTCATGAGTAGCCTATTTATTATGGTTTGGTGGTGGTATGACCCAAGCGAAGACGCATATTGATATAAATGTAACAAAGGGGGTTTATTCACAAACTTGAGATGAGGCAACAGTAAATTGAAGGCTAGAGGGAATCCAGGGTTGGAGATGGTGGAGTGGATTTGTGAGTTTGCGTTAGGCTGGAGAGGTTAGAGAGGCTGGAGATGCACGGAGGCAAGTGGGAGTGGAGGTCTGCAGCAAAAAGAGCAAACAAACAAATTGGCATAAGAACCAATACGTTATGAAAAACTAGCTGGCTTACAACTGTTATCACAGATGTTGAAAACAATCCAGCACTGGCCTTCAGGAAAGAAGGAGCTTAAGAGGTGATGAGCTGATCAGCTGCATATGTAGAGGAGAGCCAGGTGCCGAGATGACTGCCACGTTCCCCTGCACAGATGCAACACCAAACCACAACAGAGAGAGAGTCTAAACCGTGACACTATTGACTTTAAATTAGCATCATTCATACATGCCTGAGACAATGAAAAAAATGGAGTGGAAGATATGTTTTGTTAAACATATCATTTCACTACTTTTTGTTTACATGTCACAGTTTAACTTGGCGTAACAAGTTGTGTCCATAAAACTTTCAGGGTGTCCTTCGACACGCGGCCACCTCACCAAGACACTGCAAACCTACCTGCTCACTCAATTTCTTATCAGTGTTACTGGACAAGAACAACTCAAAAAATGCCTGAAAGATCTATCCTAAGTTTCATGTGTTTTGTTCACTTCAACTCTAAAATCCCAACTAAATTATTTACAGAGGCTGTTTAGCCACAATTGTGAATAACAGTTCCATAAATCCTGATCTAGGCAGCCTCGTAGTGCAGTGGTTAGCACTGCAGCCTCACAGCAAGGGTGGCTGGGTGGGAGTTTGTGGCTGTTGGTGCCTGTAGGTGCGAATATGAGCATGAATTTCTATGTGTCAGCCCTGTGATAAACTGGCAACCTGTCTAGGGTGTAGCCTGCCTCTCACCTAGTGAGCTGGGATTGGTTCCAGTCCCCTGTGATTCTGCAAAGCATAAGTAGTTATAGATAATGGATGGATGGATGTCCTGATCTGGACCAGAAAATAAAGATTTTAACCTATGGTTTAAATCAGGGGTTTTCAAAGTGTGAGGCAGGCCTCCCTAGGGGGACTCCAAACAGTTTCAGGGGAGGCTCAGTGAATGGAAGTGAAAGAATATTACATTACTTTTTGCATTAGTTATCAAAAGGAGATCACATAGAATAGCCTACATGTGTGAGAGTTCAGAGATAATGGTAGTTTTTGGGAACTGTTTTCCCCCCATCAGAGTCAGAAACTAATAATTGCCTTAGGACAGACCTATATTACTATTTTACTATTATATATATACTATTTTGTTAGTTAAGTCAAACAGCAATATTAGGCTATTTTGGCTCAAATGTTGAGTGTCTATGGGATCAAGTAATATAATCATGATTCCATAGGCATCTAGGAATTAAGCGAAACCAAATAAACTAAAGATGGGGGGGGGGGGCATTTTCCAAGCTTTGTCTGAAGGGAGGCCCGCAGTCTCAGACTCTGAAAACCCATGGTTTCAATTATAGTAACAAAAGGCAGTGCTTTTAATTTCCTATACCCTGCACTTACACAACAAAAAATAGACATTACCCAGCAGTGGAAACCTCCAAATTAACTCCATAAGTTTGAATGTTAGCTGTGGAGGCACATTTGGTGAATGAATGGGTCATCTGGGGATAGTAGGCCACTTTGATCATAAGCAGAACAAGATTAACCCAGTAAGTGAATTAATTAGAAACCACGACCATTCTGGGCTTAAGGCCAGCTACCCCACTAACGAGAGAGAGAGAGAAGACCTAGACCACATGTGGGTACACCCACATCACGGACTGCTTCCTAGATCTTGTTTTTAACCTTTGTTTATCCAGGGAAAATTCCCTGATTACTATATGCTCTAGCCATATCCATAGTTGTCCACTTCAACACAATCATTTAGAGCTTGATATTGGCAAAAAAGTATCCAGCAGTAGGTTTTAGCTGTACATGTTATTGAAATCTCTTTGCTGGCTAATTTTCTGCAGAGTCACCTCCTGGTTCCACTTTCACATAGTGTTGTGCAGATAAACCGTTTTTCCATTCAATAAACAACCAACATTTCAGCTGTGTACTGTGTACTGTTCTTACTGTACTTCCTGATGCACTTACAGATTGGTTAAGAGGTTACATTTTCTTGTTTATAACCCCCTTGATGATAGCTACAGAGTGAAGGAGGAACCTTAAAGGTTCAGTGTGTAATATATCTGAGGATCTCTTGACAGAAATGCAATATAATATCCATAACTATGTTTTCAGTGGTGTATAATGACCTTAAATAATGAACCATTATGTTTTATTACTTAAGAATGAGCCATTTATATCTACATAACCGCGGGCATCCCCTTCTATGGAGGTCGCAGTATTTTGTCATCATGTTACTACAATAGCCGACAACGGACAGTGCTACAGAGCGTGTTTCATCATCACAGCGTTCTTCTTCTGCATGTATAATTCTGGCAGTGTAGATGCCCGTCACTACATTAAATCATTGGCGTCGCCAGGTCATTTTTCTGGGGCTTTAGCCCAGGATGTTTTGACCATAGCCCTGAATGTAACTAAATTTTCCATGTTAATGTGCAATAATCTTCATGATGCAGCCTGTCTCGCAGGTCTATAAAGAGCTAGGGCTACTCGCAATAATATTGCTACGTTTTGTTTACCATTACTCAACCCGCCTGCGTTTAGAATGAGCAGGAGAGAGAGAGAGAGACAGTAAGAGCATTGCTTACAGCTTCAGGGTTTATTTTCCAGTGCTGGCTTTGGCTGGTGGTGTAAAATATGTAGTTGGATTAGTTTCATGTAGTTACTCTCTCTCTCACTCCAGCGCTCTGATTTGGCTTTGTCGGTTATGTTCCTAAGACATCAGCTGATCACTAATTGGCAATAAAACGGTAGCATACAGCTGGAAGCTCAGATCAGACAGCTAAACCTTTACTGCACTGGTAGAAAAAAATATGTTGTTGGATTAGTTTCATGTAGTTACTCTCTATCGCTCCAGCTCTCTGTTTTGGTTTTGTTATGTTCCTGAGACAATCAGATGATCACTAATTGGCAATAAAACAGCATCTTCCTGCATGGAAACTCAGATCAACCAGCTATGTTTTTACTGCGCTGGTAGAAAAAATAAGTCGTTGGATTGTAATTTCATGTAGTTATTCTACAGCGCTCTGTTATGGCTTTGCAATGTGGACAGAAATGTGCCCTTACCTTCCTGAGACAAACAGATGATGAATATTACTGGCAATAAAATGGTACAAGCAGGGAAGCTCAGATCAGCAGCTAAACTTCACATTTTACTGCCCTGGTGGAAAACATGTATGTCTTTTTACTGCTAATGGTGATATTTAACATGACCGTACCTATCAAGTGACCAATGATAAATAATTTCCGAATTTGCATTAACAAAAAAATTTTTTTGGATATTGCTTTGCCACTGTCCACTTAGCATGTGTAATTTGTACTTTCACATGCTAAATCCATCCATCCATCGTCAACCGCTTATCCTGCGTACAGGGTCGGCTGGGGGCTGGAGCCAATCCCAGCTGGCATCGGGCGAAGGGCGTGGTGTATTACAACAAAGACATTATTTAGTTATTAAATTATGGACGCAATTATGAATGATGCATCATGGACATTTACTAGCATGATTACTTCACACAGCGATCAGCCAGGTGTTTGGAAGTGCGAAAGTAAGCAGGGTCTCAACTTCTTTCTCAAGCTCTCTCATTTCATTCTTTACACAGCAGTTCTGTCAGTTTCCAACCGAGTGTAACACTATGAATGCCTTCCAGAAAAGACTCAAAAAGTGTGCGCTATTATCGCCATTCTTACCAAACAATTACTGTGTCCTCGCCTCCCTTAGTTGGCCAGCTTTTCACTCCTTCTTGTGGCTATTTGGAACAGCTATAAACAACTTTGCCTTCAGACAAGGTTGAAAAAAAAAACATCTCACAAACTAGTTCTTTCAGAGGATACCCATACCTCCATACCTTTACCCATTCAATTTAGACTTCACACAATTTTCTCATCGTGACTTTTAACTTACGACCATGTACTCTTCTGCATTTTTCTTTAATTGACATAACTCTTTAAATGATGAGCCTCACTTGAAAATTAATGAATCACATGGACCTGCAGGTATGGACCCCAAACCAAAAGGTTAACTTAAGCACTATGTCAACAGGACCCTTCAAAGGAAGCCTTGCACTGCTTCAGCTATGTCATTAGGACACAGATTGTTCTGCAATTACTGTTTCAGGCTCAAGGAAAGCCTTTTCTTAGCAACTGACACAGCTTCCCCTGTCAGCTCAAAGGAAAAAGTACACAGTTTAGTTTACACCCTTTTGGATCAATTCCCCCGCGGTGTTTAGATATTATCTCTCGTGATGAAGTTGTTGAAGAGAATCCATTGAGGGAGTCCTTGCCACACCTCTCTACTGTAACCCCCCCTTCCCCCTTCATTGTGACAATACATGGAAGCAGCCAGATGAGGCCTATTTGGGTAACAAGAGAACACCCTCTGGGGTATCATTTTCACATCCAGAGCTCCAAAACATGCCGTCATATCCTCACTGCTACCAGGCAGCATACAATGCTCAACTCAACATGGGACAATGTGAGCCAGAGGATAAGGGAGTGTGCCTGCATGACCGGGCTCATGGACAGATTTGCACACATTAACAGAAGCCCCTTTAGCAGAGCGGCATTACACTAACAGGCTGTGGAAATCCCTGCTCACGACCCATACATGTCGATCTACAAAAAATATATTCCATGATACAGCTCACTTGCCCATCTGGACTACACCACGTGGCAACAGGGGTGTCCTCAGACATGCGGGGATGCTGACGTTACCATTCACTAAGCGGCTGCCTCTATCTGGCCTTTTTTTCCACTGTCTAGCATGTGGTTCATTTTAATGCTATTGTGTGTACGTGTAAGAGTCTGAGAGAGACTGTGTGTGAGGACTCCTGAATGCATATCTTTGTACATTTCAGAGTGTGTGTGTCAGGATGTGTATGCCTGTGTGTGTGTGTGTGTGTGTGTGTGTGTGTGTGGTGAGAGGCTTTGGAAAGAATTTCATGGTATGATAGGGTTTCCCAGTCAGGCTTTTGACAAACTCTCCTACAGCCCACGGAATTCCCTCACATGTGGCAGACGACATTGCTAGTCTTTCCTGCCTCTTGCCTTTTTCCTGTTCCTGAATTCTTTCCTTAAGTGTCATTCACAGGATCTGACTGAATATATATGAAGACATTATTTTAAAACAAAATAACAAAAAATATTCTCATGCAACACTCATTTAGCCATTTAGTTCTGTTTCAGTAGTCTAAACATACAAGCAGGTTAAAAATGTTTCAGGTGGTTTATCTGTCAGTGTTTTTTTCTCTGTTACTTCAAAGCTGTGCCACACTTTTTGCAGTAAGGATATAGCTGTTGCAGTAAAGCAATTTTGGTTGTGTGGCAAACCAGTAGCACAGAGACATTATAATCTACCTACCTGTTTATAGGGGATAAACATACATATATATTCCCACAGTACATGCAATCCTGCAATGAAGACAACTGTATGTATGTGTCTTCAACATTTGTTCAGTAAGCATTACCCAATACTTCAATAGGTACTTTGAGGTAAAGTAAATGAGCTCCAACAAAAAGTTATTTACCAGATCACTCTTTAACCAACTGACTCGAAAGCTTTGCTACAACATCAACAACTTTATTATTAGTTATTAAAAGGAGATCACATAGATTTGACATTGTAGAGCATCACATTGCGTGATTGTTAGCAGAAAGTAGTGTACATGGTATAGATGTTGTGGAATTTTTGAGAGCACTATATAGTGGATACATTTTCATACTCAGAATTGACTCATATGCGTAGAGATCCTCTAATATCCATTACATGAACTCTTGGAAGTCTCTGTGCCACAGTTTGCAAACCGCTGCTTTGGTCTATCTTTGGTTTACAACTGTCACTCCATTTTTCCAACAAACATATTTTTCATTCTGGAATCAACCTCTGTTGTAAAACACCATTCAGGCCCGTTTGAATCAAGATTGTAAACTATAAAACAGCTTGTCATTTACTCTCTCTGTGGAATGTTTTTTTCCTCTGATGTCTTATTTTGGATCAGAACTCCACCAGTCTGGCGTGCGTTGGTCATGTTGTCCCAGAGCCCAGTACGGTATCCAAAACGGGTGGGGGGGGGGGGTCAGTCATCTCTGAGTTATGTAACCTCCTGACCACTGTTGACATGGCAACCTACTGTTGTCATAGCAACCTGCCGCCAGCAAGTTACAACTAGGGGAAAAAGGGTAGACACCAGTGTTGACAGAAAAGGAGCTCAAAGGGTATTCGTGGCAGGGCAGGATGTACCTCATCTGCAGAGTATTCTGTTCTCACTACATTGTGGTTTTACAGTGCTGTGTGTACGTGAGCGTATGAGTGTGTGTGTGTGTGTGGGGGGGGTATTGTTTATCGAGTGACTATGAGTGACTTCTGAGTTTGATTAATAAACATTTTGTTTGTGTGTGAGTATATATTTTTGTGTGTTTATTGCTATAGTTTCTGCATATTCATACAAACTTGCTACACATTGGTTGTCCTTGTGTTTTTATGTGTGTAAGAGTTTTTGAACCAAGGACTTGTGGTTTCGTGGCATGGGGGAGTGAAGAAGCCCACCTGACATCAGAAAGTCTCAAGATGAAGTCCAAAAGCCGAAGACGGCCACTGCTGGATACCTGGTTGAAGGACACTTCTAGTAACCAACTTCACCAAAGACTTTCAGCCCTTTGTAGCCGCAGTCTTGTATTTAAAGTGGCTACATAATAAAAATTAAAAAACTCTTTAAGATCAAACCATTAGTACAAATATCATGGTTATTTAAAAAAAAGCCCAAGGTGCAAGTCAACTTAAGCAGACTCCAGAGAAACATTGTGGTAAGAAACATCCGATCATTAACCTTTATACATTGTACAACACTATAAGTTGCACAATATGAAGTAAAACCTCTGTCACACACTGCCCTTTGTGTTTCTCTCTTATAGTGTGTGCACATACTGAAAATCACATACTGTATTGGCCGGATCTACAGAAAGGAAGAAGGGAACTCTGTTATTCAAAGGCAAGACTGAGTCACCAGAACTGAGGAACACCAGAGAGGAAAAACGCAATTCCTCTTTCACCGCTGAGGACCACAGGATCACAAGCAAAAAAAGGTTGGGGCAATAGGGAAAGAGACAAGAGACAGAGAGACTTAATAAAGAGTAGAAAGGGGAAAGTGATGTAACAGGCAGGTGAGAGTAGAAGAGGCAACAAAAAGCTACTTGAAGAAATCAAAGAGGACGGAGAAAAGTAACCCTTTTAGCCATGCATATTGTCACATAAATGTGGTGGTAGCATGCACTGTCAGATTGTAGGTTAAAGAAGAGTACTCCTAATTCTTGATATTTTTCCTTCCCAACTCTGCTCTCCAACAGTGCTACTTCTCTCTCTCACGCACCGGTTGCCAAAAATTGCACTGTAGTTCTATATCCGTAAATCTCCAGTGAGTTTGACTAGAGCCGTTACGGAACATTAATGCAGAGGAGGCCTATGTGGTAATTCCATGACCCATTACTTCAACAGATAGCTGAAGCCAACACTGTTACAGAATTCATGTCTGAAGAGGGCTAGAGATAAGAGTGATAAAGGGCAGAAGAGCGGGAATTACAGAGGAGAGCAAGAAAAGGATAACAAAGTGAAGTGAACCTTTCCTTCTCTTGTTTGTTTAATTGTCCAGATTTTCCCACACTATGTCCTGACAGAAACAATTTGCCTGATTACAAAGGCAGGCAGAGCGTAAATTTTTCTTTCGTTCTCTGAATGTGTGCGTGAGTGTGTATATTTGTGTGTCATATTATTGTATCCAAGGCAAAGCAGTCGTCTCTAAGTTTCCATCCACCTCCTCCTCCTCCTCCTCCTCCTTCTTTTCCTCCTCCTTCTTTGGAGCGGCAATTTCCTGAACCGAGGCCAGGAAACTCTGCGTCGGTCGGTTAAGCTGAGAGGCAGAGAGGATTGTGGGAAGAGGGGGTGAATTTATACAGATACTTTTATGCAGCTACACCTCTGTCTGCTGATGTTATTGGTTAAGTGCTAAAAGGGCGTGTAACCTAACGAGAGATTTTTTTTTTTTAAACAGGAGGAAAAAGGCAAAAGAAGGCAGAGAAACAAAAAGTGAGTGTGCAAGAGAGAGTGTGTGACAAGAAACAAGTGAGTAAGAAATGGTGTGAAAGGGTGATGAGAGACAGAAAGGGAGAGGTGACAGGGTGAAGAGCAAAGCAATGAGGCTTAAAATGACAGAAGAACAAAATAACTACAGAGACAGATTGACAGTTAATGAAGCACAGGCTGACGGGCTGCACAAAGATAAACACAGGGCCATTACAGTCCCTCAGCCACCCACGGGTGAATGAGACCACCTGACCAGCTGACTCCTCACCACCCACAGCCACTACACAGTGGAGAGGGGCACTTGATTTGTACACCCACATCGCTTCAGGAGATTTTTTGCACTGACATTGTATCTTCAAAAACATATGATTTTGTTCTGTCAATAGAAAGACATTTCTAAGATAAGACAACTTATGTTACAATATAATAAGATAATAATAAGCTCAACATTTCTTTTGCATTTAAAAAAAACAATATTTACGGAATTTAAGGAATATTTATTTGAAGCTGCATTAATACATTTCTGGCCAGTAGAGGGCAGATGAATGCCAAACAAGCTAAAAGAGGCACAGTCCTGGCATTTTTTTCCATCTTATAAAGTTATGCTAACATGTCAGCAAACAGTAAAAGTTACACATCCAGCAGGCATGGAGCAACATGAACAATTATTTGGAGTCATGCTTCTTCCACCTGAAGAGTGTCCACTATTTACCCTCCTTTTAGCTCTGGTTTGGTCTCCACCAAGTCCTAAGGGAAATCTACATATTTAGCCGCTAGATGTTCCACGTTCTTTCCCAGCTAGTCTGAGTTGGTAAGAAATGGGTCTATGTAAATTTAAGAGTTTTTATTTCTCGACCTTCAAACACTTATTCAGCCTTGTCAATCTCTTCTATGCTTGTCACAATTTTTGTGCCCATTTTCAGTCTGAATTCTTTTTGGATGTGGATAGGCAGCTATGTAGCCAAATAGGAAGATGATGTCCCCATTCTCCCTCCTACAAAGCTGTAATTGGTCAGACCTACTGAATAAATCTGAGTTGTGGGCGGTGACTCAGCCAACAACTTAGATTTTTGAACATCAAAACGGACCTTTTTACTGCACTGCCTGACCTCTGACTTAAGTTTTCCTACAGGGATCAATTAAAAAATGGTGACCGGGGGCCTGAAGGGCCGAGATAAAGGCTCTAATTTCATGTTCAGCTGCATAAAGAAAACAAATTTCACAGTTCCTGGTTGTTAATTAATCAGCCTTAGCGTGGCCACTTGTGTTGCGTATCCAAGATTGTATGGCTGATGTGCACACAGATACAAAAGCATGCACACTCAACTACACACTGCTCCCCCTTCCCATTTGCTCGTTATCTGCCTTACACCACTTCCTGAGCGGAATGTTGAGGAAGGCTTGTCTCACTCTGGCACGATGTTGACATCCTTGGCACAGTGAGATGCTGTTTGTGTGTGTGTTTCTGTTTAAGAGCGAGACAGACTGAAAGAGAAGACGTGAGATTCCTGAAGAGTGAGCTCATCTGAGGCTCAGAGTGTTTTAACTACCTAACTAAACTGTAGCAAATTAACTTTGTGCCATTTACTGTGTACAGTGGTGATGCTGATTTGCAGCTGTTACTAGGCCACAAACTGGCATCAGTTTAACATTGAGAGAGAGACATGACTTATGAGAGAGCTATGAGAAAGAAATTCAAAGTTCTCTAGATGTTTTGTGACCATGGGATGTGTGTTTCAAACGTTTTCCAAATGAAGGTAAACAGTAACTGTTGATATCCCCAAATCACTAAAGTTACTTGTGTATGATGACGTTATTATATTTTACATTATTTTGATTATTTTAGACACGCTTCTCATTTTCTAAATGGTATCCATCCATTTGGGAAAATTCATCAACTAAAACATCAGTTAGAGCTTTACTACTGCTTCTGTTGTCAAAAATCAAACCTTTTCTTAATCCTAAAACTCTTGAGATGGCTGTTCATGCTTTTATCACCACACGTGTAGATTACTGCAATTCACTTTACTGCGGTATCTCGAAAACTCAAACTGCTCGTCTGCAATTGGTGCAAAATGCCGCCGCAAGATTCCTCTCAAATAGTCAGAAAAGTGACCATATCACCCCAATTCTGAGGTCTCTTCATTGGTTGCCCATTAATTTCAGAATTGATTTTAAAATCCTGTTATTTGTGTACAAATCTCTATGCAACCAAGCACCGTGCTACCTATCTGAACTGCTTCAACCATATACTCCATCGAGAAGTCTGAGATCAGGTGAAAAGAATCTGTTATTAGTCCCTCAGTGCAGACTTAAACGCAGAGGGGATCAAGCATTTTCTGTGGTTGGGCCTCGCCTGTGGAACAATTTGCCCACAGAAGTTAGGATAGCCCCTTCTGTGACCTCTTTTAAGTCACTTTTAAAAACGCACTTGTTTTCTTTGGCCTATAAATAAGGTTGTTTATATATATATATATATATTTGTTAATTTTTCTCTCCTTGGAGTATGATGCTGTTTTTTCTATCTAAGTCTGATACTGGCATTTCTGTTATTTATTGTTATTGTTGACGAGTCTGATACTGCTTTGGCTACTCCTGTTTAAAGCTGTTCTTAACTTTGCTGTACTTTTCTATGCTGTGCTGTTATGCATGGTATTATTGTCTTTTACTTCTGTAGTTCTGTAAAGCAGTCAGTCAGTGGCTGCTATAAAACGTGCTATATAAATAAAATGAACTTGAACTTGAACTTGAACTACTTGGCTAGTGTTGAATTTTGTTACATCCTATCCACGGGAAATATTTCTTTCTGATTGGCTGGCCAATAGATAGACATTTGAACATCCAGCTTTACCCCTATAACAAACACATTTGAAATTAAACATGCATGTTTCTCACCGAGCAGGTATTTATTTCTTCTCTGTTTATCAGTTACACAAATAGCACAGCCTCCAAGCTCTTTAACTCACCCATATTGTTGCTGTCCTTACCTACAGTTTAATACTGACACATTCATTTAGTAATTTAGCATTAAGTAATGATTGATGTATTTTACTTATGTGTACTGTTTATTGTTGTCCTGCATGTTTGCCTGTAACAAAAGTAGGTTGTGTGTTGTTGCTTCCAGTTATTTGTATGGCTAGCTGTGTCTAAATGGTGTCTGCTGTTACTGCACTGATGTTTTACTGTTTCTGGATGTTTCGCATGTTGTTGTTTTTATAGTGTTTCGATGTACTTGTTCTGTATAATTTATCATGTCTATGGTTTCAAAACATGTTGCCGAATGACTGCAGTTGAAAATTTGCCAGTAGGCTAACACGGGCACATTTACAGTAATGTTGATTAACGTGCCTGTCCTTATAAATAAATAAAAACCAAAAAAGGTTTTCAAAAGAGGTTGAAATAGCAAAAGGAGAACCAATCACATTCAAGCAAAATGTATTTTTTTTATTCTGATGTACTGGTGGCTACCATTAAATGCAGAATAGATGTTCATAAATAATGTTACATGTCCAGTATGTAGATACTACACCAAAACAACAGATGAAAAGCTCAAAATGTCAAATACTTTTAGAAGACACTCCCAGAGGTGTTTGTCCTTTTGTCTGAAATGTGGAGGGAAATCATAAATTTCCATGAAAGTGTAATATCAGTCTCCGGATGTGAACCAGTGTGTTTGTGTCTGTTCTGCCCAGAAAATGACTGATTGTGTTTCTTCTCCCAGCCCCGCCTGATCCCATGAGAAGCCCGGATTTTTTTTCTCTCTATCAGTTTTGACCTTTAGGGTTAAAAGTGGGACTTAATTTTGCAGACATTTAGTCTAAAAATAGCTGACACTCAAAATAAACACTCTCTCACACACAGTTTGAAGTAGAATGTCAGAGTCCATGTGCAATGTATCTGCTGGAGATAATTTTCATATGACGAAGGTACAAAGAATGTCTACTATAAAAGGAGCTGAATGTTTTAGTTTGCCGCCATTTTTCATCTGCTCATTAGAAACATACAGAGTGAAGAAAGCTGCAAAGAAAATCTGGCTAGATTAATTAATGTCTCAATAAATGCTGACCGAGACTAATTGACTTCTGGCTTTGATGCACAGAAACACACACAAGTCAGCATGACCAAACACTCACATGTACAAATAGCAGTAAGGTGCTACTTGTGTCAGGACTAATGGCTACATCTAATCAGTTTGACAGTTTCCAGGCGTCAGCGATGTTACACAGTGAGACTGTGCTGCACTGCTCCAGCAAACACTGAAACAACATGGACGATCTGTGTGAGGAAAAGCTGTCAGTTAAACAACTGCTGTCATGTATAACCAGGTTCTCTTCTGTCTCTTTCTTTATTTGCATCACAGTTCATGCAAGGTGCTGTACTTCATCAAAAACCCACAATAGAAATACACATTAATCACAGAATGCCATTCAAGTAGGTTAGTACAACAAGTCAGAGATGGTTTACAGCTCACTGTCCAAAAGAGAATACATTAATGCAAGTGGGGTTTTATGCTGCAGCCACTGTGGTGTCTTGTCATAGTATGGTAATATTGTCTATGTGTTGCCTTGGTAATGCTTTATTCTGCTGTTGAGTGTATGAAAAAATGATGTAGCTTAATATTGTCTGTTACACCCGCCTCAGTGCCTAAAGTTAATTTTTGGGTACTTGTGTGGGTTTTGTCCTTTTTCTAGTTAAGTCTGAATAAGCTATTCTGAAGAAGGTCTTTGAATATTGTATGCATCAGCTGTGTCAGCTCATACAAAATAAATCAGTGTTTGGTGTGGGCACCAAACCACCAAGGGATGAGGTAAACACCCCAAAGAAAAATATGGACTATGACCATCCCCACTACAGCCACAACAACTAACCCTAACCTAAACCTAATTCTACCTAAATTCATTATCAATTTCTTAAAATAAAAATCAGTCCTCACAAATGCACACACTCATGCAAAGATAAACTCAACTCAGAGGATTTTGAGGAGTGTTCTCTCTTTCTCTGTTCTTCTTCCAGCAGCTAAGTTCTTCTAGTTTTTAACCACTAGAGGCGCTGTGTACATCACATACAAACCTCAGAGTAACTCTCTCTGTCTCCTGATGAACTCAGAAGATGGGATGGATATAATTTCACATTAGAAGTAAACTGCCAGCCTTGGTAATTCTAATGATTAAAAGGTATGTTATGGAGTGTACTAGTTAATCACAGTATTGCTGACTGTACCATATTCAGTTTACAAGCATCCAAATATCAGGCTGTGGTTAGTTTGGGCCCTTTGAAAATCCTCTATGTAAATGACCCCACCCGGTCTGCCACTCCCAAATTGAGTTCACTCCCTGCTTTTAGTTTTTCATTCTGTTCATCAGAACGTCTCTGCCAACTTGTCAGCACAGTTCTGCCAAATTTCCCATGTCCTTGGGCAATGATTCTTCCACTTAAAGGCTCAACCACTGTGTCGTTCCTTCATTCAAAACATTTGAAACGTGCCAACATAAGTGGTATGCCACAGCTTCTACTGAGGCTTTCATGGGACAGGACAGCAGCAAAAAATTACTTACCCTAAAACTTCAATTAAAAGTCCTAATTAGACGCTTGTGGCTACACATATTGACAAATAATAAACACAGGTCTCAATTAGGCGCCTGGTCTGTTTTTAGTAGAAGTTCCAAGTTAGACCTTGCATACAAATATGTTTAAACTTATGTTAATTTGAATATGCAACACATTGTAAGATTGGTTAGATTCTCCACACATTCGGTTCATTTAACAAAAATCATGTGCATCAAAGTATAATTCATTCAGATTTACCAGCATGGTATGGTAAACAAGAGAGATGAAAAAGAAGTCCACTGATCGAAAGAATTAAAACATTTTGAAAGTTGAAATAATTATGGTAACCTTCGGCTTTCATCCTTTCTAAAGTAGGCCAATGGGTATTTTGATACGGGGCTCTCTCACCGCTCTCTTTCTCTCTCGCTCTCTTGGCCTAGATGCACTGTGTTAGCTAGATCAAATATTCATAACTGATGTGTTATTCGATAGCCTAATTTTTATTAAGTTAGTAATTAAGTAATACTCATACTAGTTTAGTTTAGGCCAAAATTTTTTTCAAGCCATTACATGACGGGCCAGAACATAGGCTAATCAAATTATTTCATTGGGGGAAATCCTGCAGACTTTTTTTTTTCTCCCTTGTTAAACAAATTGTTTAGCCTATAAGGACACTCCTCACAATAAAGCATGTGCTGCAGTGTGTGTGCGCGTCCTGGCGTTTGATCGGCATTCATAAACCCATGGACCCTTATTTTTATTTCCCTGAGGAAATTCAGGGGAATAAAATCACACGTTTACTGATGCTTTTTAAGAGTTGTGTCAAGCAAGCCAGAGTCTCTTTCGAGTAGTAAGTAAAAGCTCTCAATAAACTCAACATGAAGCATTATTTTGTAGGCACAATCACTTAAGAGGGAGTGATCATGTGAGTAGCTGTAGCTGTCATGACTGAGATCTATTTCTGCACCAGCCCCTATCAATTTTTCACCTATTGCCGACCACTGGTCTAGGATGTGAACTTATTCTACTGTTGCACTCACTAGAAGTCCTTTTGCTATATAGTAATGACAGAAATGCATCCAAAATATTACCAAAAATATAATTGTTGAGTTGATCGACTAGATCCTCTTTACTTTGTGCTTAGAATCACTTTATTATGGAAGCCCATTTCTGCCAGGAAAATAAAAACAAAGAAAATTTAGAAATCATGAGATAATAAGTCAAATGTAGTAGGTAAGTCAAAATTTTGTATTTTGTAAAGTATCTCATTATTTTTACTTGCCATGAGTGTTATAAATATTTTCATTCCTAACATTTCACTGGCAGGAATTGACTTCCATACTTTGTAAGAGTGGGTGTTGCTTTTCTCAGATGGAGGATGTGTCATTTATGAGCAACCCCTTGCCTTGTTCTTGTCTTTCCCATTTGTCTCTTTCTTATCTCCAGCTTCTGTCTCCAGACACCTTGCGCACCCCTCTCCAGCTGCTCCTCAACAGCAACAGCTCCCTCTCTTCCTCCTCCTCCTCCTCCTTCTCCGCCTCCTCCACCTTATTTTCCTCCTGTGTGGAGTCACCGGGTGTGGCCTTTGAACTCTGAGCCGAGCCCGTCCTCCCACCAGCACTGCAGGTCGCTTTCCTAAACAGAGGAAATGTCAGGTCTGATATCTGCTGCTCTCTTACACTCCTCTTTTTCCAAGAATGTTCCTTGGCTACATGGATGCAACAAAGATACCCAAAAGGCCAGAGGCACGCCCTCAAACACAAAGGTTGGATGACAGCGTGGTGGAACACTGGCTGTGTGAAAAATAGTTTAACTCATGATCAGATCAAAATGCTATTTTAGTATATTTAAGTTGCACATTACTGTATGTCTTATCAGGAACCCAAGTTATGACTTTTAGGTTGCATGTAGGTCTGTGCCATCCAACAGACATAACACGGGTGGAAAGAGCAAAAACTCACTGATAGAATTGTATAGGTAGGCTATAGATAGTAAATTGACGCTTCTGCAGCTAACACCTGAATCATAACACTACTGCATGGTAATGCAGGTAATTACTCAAGTAAAGTTTGATTTATTTTAGTATTTTCTTTTTATTTACTGAATACATCTACACACACATTCATACAGTGAGCCTAAGTGCTCAAACAGAAACTGAGATTTACACACACAACAGCCATCAGGGGCAATTCAGGGTTCAGTATCTTGCCCAAGAACACTTCGACATGTAGCCTGGAAGAGCTGGGGATTGAATTGCTGATCTTCCGATTAACGATCTTCCTCTACCTCCTGAGCCACAGCTGCCCTAGTTTAGTAGTTTTTTCTGTTTTGATTTTTATTTAAATTTCCACATTGAGAGAGATATACATAATAGAACTGATATACCAAACCCAAAAGAACCACAGAAGAAACACAGTAGCGAAAACAATGTCAACATGTAAAAAGTAGTTTAAATGATCTCCATCTTGACCAGCTACAACATTAAAATGCTGCTTTTATGTTAATGCTTAACAAACAGTAATAATTCAGTAATACACCCTCAAAGAAGCCATGCGCCATAATGAATAAACATGACTTAAAGAAAGATGCAAATTCAGTACAAATGGTGGTGGATTTTCTTTTGACATGGCACCACACTGCTCTGATCTGGTCTTCATCTTGTCGTCAGTTGACTATGAAGGCAAAACAAACAGCGGGCTTGGTCAGCGGGCTATACTAGGCATGCCAGATGAGGCTGTAATGACTGAGCGAATTGACTTTTCCTCCTCCAGAAGTGGAGTGGAGTGCTTGTTTGTGGAACAAGGTGGAAAGAAAATGGGAGGGGGAGACCCCCTAAAAATATCGTCCACGAGCTGTTTTGTGAAAATGTTGTGCGAGTGGAGGGAACAGGAAAAGGCAGAGAGAAGGCAACAGAGTGGGCAGTGTCTGGGCTTGGATGGTGTGGTTGAAGAGAGAGAGTGAGAAAAAATTAGAGAGAGAAGGGTAAGAGAGGAACTGAAAGTGAGTGAGTGAGAAATCAGGCATAATTAAAGCCTAACGGCAAGTCAGGACAATTTTAGCGAGGGAACTCCGTGGACTGCTGAGAGGAGGGGGAGGGAGGCGGCCTGTGACTCAGAGAAGGGATGTTTGTTTGACTGGCTCTGTGGTTGCTTCCCAACATGGCAACCGCCTGTTCGTAACATAGCAACCACTCCTTCCATTTGTCCACCACTGGGAGATTCCTCAGCACAACGTATCATTTTCATTAAATGGGAACCAGATACTTGTCCATATCATAAGCGTTACCAGGGCAATTGGCTGGGCTTCACAGGTCATTTAAATATACAAAACGTAGAAGATGTAGAAGACTTTCTGATGGACGATAATAACCAAAGTATAACCTGTACAGTAAAGTTGCACTGTACTGTTTGGTGCCATTCTGCCATTTATATTTGGAATGTTTGGGGATAAAAAGTATCTTAAACTTTTACTGATGATTTCGTTCTTCATACTTTATTTATTTTCAAAATGTAAAACTTCGATAACAGTGTTTTTCTTCGGATTTTAAGAGTTTTTATATCAGTATGAATACATTTTGGCAGTAATGTTTAATAAAAAGTTTTAAGGCCATGCGTTTATTTTCACTTTTCAGACATTATTGCATTTTTTTCCTGCATACGCAAACTGTGAAACACCAGCTCATAGTCCTAGCACTGCACAGTCATCTCATGTCACAGGGATTTTCTTCTTGTTTGATGCAATTTTGGCAACTCAAATATGACACTTTCAGGAAAAACACATTTTGCTCATGAAATTAGTCCTTTATTTTTGTACTTTATTTTCAAATTGCTGCTGTATCAACTCAAACCTCTATCACAATATTTTTCTCATGATGTGATATTTGGATGAAGAGTTGTCATGAGTGAGGCATATTGAATAAAACTGGGTGATGAAGTTTAGTTTTTATTATCAAAGATCTGCTTGTAGCTTGTCAACGTCTCATCTTAGTCATGGAAAAAAGGTTGTTGACGTAGTTTGCATTGACAAAATTAACACTGGTCTGTAAGTACTCCTTCTGTGCCATTGATTGACTGGATGATTATCAAAGCAAATGCGTCAGAATTTATCTACCACTAAAAAAGTGAAGAACAGAGAGTACGTGTGTGCAGACACTTATAGACAATGCAGTTCTGTATTTGTGAAAGTGGACCGGGCCACATGCTCTGTCTTGAGGGGGAAACCCTGCCACACAGTAACATCATAAAAACCTAAGATTTCCCTCGCCATGTTAAAAGAAAGCTTTGGGCCGTTTTGAAAGCAGTCCAGGGGTGGCCATTTTGTGTGAAAGCATCATTCACGTCCCAGGCTTAGATTTCTGTGGAAAACTACCGTGGAGGCACTGTGTGTGTGTCAGCGAGCTAGTATGTCTATTGGCTCATGGCTCCTCAGTTCACCACACCCTCCATGTGTGTGTCAGGTGTGGAAGTACCTCAGGAATGAGAATACCTCTGCACACTGAGAGCAGGGAACCTTACACAGTCAATGAAGAATGTGTTTTTAACGGTTTGTCTGGTTTAGTGACTACATTTGTTATCAGAAGCATTGGTCTAGTTTATATGTCTTTTAAGCTGCACAAGAGTGGTGTTGCTTACAAAGGCAACAGAGGAGACAGTACAGTCAGCATTTGTAAAGGTGTAAAAGCAAATATATTGACCCATTAAGGCACTCTGATCCTCTGATGTTTGGTACAATGGCAACACAGACACTTAGTAACTCAATACTTTTGTTATGTTTATGGTGATGTTGCTTACAAAGGCAGCTGTTTTTTATAGTTTATCTGCAGCTTTATCTTTTTAACCCAGAGATCTCAAACTAATGGCCTGGGGGACAATTCCTGGCTCACAAATGACCTCATTATGACCTGACTACATGTTTACAATTTAAACCTGGCCTGCAAATAGTTTTCTCCATATTTTAGAGTAATAATTTCAATTCACAGCTGACTGTTTATTAGCTGATTAGAGAGCCAATCTGGGATCCTTTGGAACTGAACAATGAACGATTGTTCACTTCACAATTTACAGTCACTGTCAACGTTCAGTGCCAACGGTTAAATAGTGTGGCCTATATGTAGCAAGGCAGAAAGTTACAGCATGTATGTTGGGGTGGTGGTTGGGTGTGTAGCATGGTGTATTTCAATAACCATAGTCTTTCCTTAACCACAAGCATTTGTTTTTATTGCTTTAGCTTAACCATATTTTATTTGCCATAAGTATCCTACTATCCTTATACAAAATGTTGGCATTGGAAATTGAAAAAAACTTATATGGGGCAGCTGTGGCTCAGGAGCGGGTTGGCTGTTAATCTTAAGGGCGGCGGTTCAATCCCGGCTCCCCCAGGCTGTCGAAGTGTCCTTGAGCAGGATACTGAACCCTGAATTGCCCCTGGTGGCTGTTCCACCAGTGTGTGAATGTTAGTGCTTTGATTGGTTGAAAAGACTAGAAAGGTGCTATACAAGTACAGAGCATTTACATTTATAGGGTGAAACAAAGCAAGCTGCACTAAATGAGCAACAGAAAGCAATTTCAGCTATGACTGACATCAGTATGGTTTACTGTGGCACACCTGTTTCATGCCCCAAATTAACTGAACTTTTAACTTGTTTGTGCAAATTTCATCATGTCACCTGTGTCTTTGTCGGTTTCCTCTAGGCGTGTCTGTTTCCTTCCATAGTCAAAACGCAAACAGGACAAGTGAAATGGAAACTCCAAATTAACCATGGATGTGAATGTCTTTGTGTATCTATGTATGTGATACACCTGTCCTGGAGGTTTACCATCTCTAAGCCAATGTGCTCTCGAATGGGCTCCAGCCTCCCATGACCCTGAACAGGATAAGAAGTACATCAATGAAAGGATAATGTCTGCCATTATATTATATTCTATTATGACTATGGCATCTGAAGTAAACAACACAATGTACATAAAGAGCAGAATGACAACACATCTGTCAAGAAAATTATTCTGACGTGTTTGCTATATTTATCAGTTGCATGGTTTCACAAATCTTGTTTTTGCCAAGTAAAAGCCAAGCCCTCACATTCCTCTGCCTGACGGAGGGTGATAGAGCATAAAGAAAGAAGAAAGAAAAAAGCAGACATCTTTAAACAGTTATTCAGAGCTTCCAGTCAGAGCTGCTGTGGTTTGGGATATGTGGGCTGGGGCATGTGTGTGTCTATGCAGAGGATGTACTGATTCTCATGGAGGAGCTGGGTGTGTCAAAACCAGACGGTATTTGTGTCAGGGTTGAAAGTGTGAGCAATGCTTTATGGTCAGAAGAAGCAGGAACCTCCTGAGCGACGGACCTTATATAATCCTTATTCCTGGAAAATCTACACTGTGACACAGAGAACTGATATTATGTGATTTCCCCCCTTTTCATTCAAACTGTATGTGCCCACATGAGATGTTCACGCATCATTTCAGCCCTGCTATTACATGAGACCGGCCTAAGGGCACTCCTCATGTCCCTGTTTTCAGCCGATGTTTCCCTTTGCATTAGCATTTTTTTTGCTACAGTCACACTCTAGTGCGCCCTTAAGTCACAACCCTAATCCTAAGACCATGCTCAGACAAGAAACCTGTTGCCTGAAGGCATGATCTTCTGATCGGTCTCATTGCAAAGGATTTTCCAAATGACTAAATAAACAGACTACTTTTACTGAAATTTGGAAGGCACAGTAAATAAACAACCCAAGTAATGTTAACATTAATTCATTTAGCTGACGCTTTTATCCAAAGCAACTTACAATTGCTATATGTGTCAGAGGTCGCACTCCTCTGGAGCAACGAGGGGTCAAGTGTCTTGCTCAGGGACACAATGGTGGATGGGTCACAGTGGAATTGAACCGTGGTCTCTCACACCAAAGGTATGCGTCTTATCCATTGCAGCATCACCACCCCAAGGTTAAACTGATTTTGATTTTATATTACACGTTTGGCATTTTATTACCCCTTTGACAGCCAAAGAAACCTTTGTGTTTGTTTTTTTGTTGTTAGCTACCCAGCTTTAAAACAACACAGCAACGCAGCAGATCAAGTAGCCAAGTAGGTGACGATAAGCTGATTACCTCACAAATATACTTAAATCAGAATCAGAATCAGCTTTATTGCCAGGTATGCGTACGATGTGCTTATTTATACAATAAGACAATAGTAATCAAACACAGGCTACAGTATAGAGAACACAATATTATATATATATACACACTATGAACAAAAACAGACAGACTGAGACAATAGTGCAGTAGTGCAATGAACAGCGTGCAAAGGATGCAGGAGAAAAATTATTATTACCATTATTGTTATTATTATGTACATGTCAGAGGTGGATGTGATATACAGGCGCACATACACATACAAGCACACATGTACACTGGAATAAATAAGTGTTATGTGTGATGTTATGTACATGAGGTAGGTGGATTTGGTATACAGTGTATACAATATACAATTTACAATATGAATATGAACAGTATGAACTGCTCTGAAATAGAGAATGATGAATATATAGTAAGTGGTAGCCAGTAAACAGGTGGCTGAGTTACTGGGTTATTGCACAGGAATGGTTCCTGACATTGTGAGAGTCAGCTGTTCATCAGAGTGATAGCTTGTGGGAAGAAACTGCTTCTTGGTGATGGTGTCTGTGTTGGCCTCCCACTTCAGGTCCTGGGATATAGTGCATCCCAGAAACCTGAAGGATTCCACAGCAGACACAGGGCTGTTGAGTATGGTGATGGGGGGCAGAGTGGGGGGGCTCCTCCTGAAGTCCACGGTCATCTCCACAGTTTTGAGCGTGTTAAGCTCCAGGTTGTTCTGACCGCACCAGAGAGTCAGCTGATCAATCTCCCATCTGTAGGCTGACTCATCTCCGTCCCGGATGAAGCCGATGACTGTTGTGTCGTTAGCAAACTTCCCGAGTTCGATAGATGGGTCTGAGGTGGAGTCGTTGGTGTAGAGGGAGAAGAGCAGTGGGGAGAGCACGCACCCCTGGGGGACACCAGTGCTGATAGTCCGGGTGTTGCAGGATGTAATGCAGTCCCAAGTTGACTGCATCATCCACTGACCTTTTTATTACTTCAATATCTATGTATTGTTGCTGAACTGCTTGGCTAGACCAAGTCTGACAAGACCAGCTATGTGGTGTCTTAAATTGAATGCCCACTAAGGACATGTGTTATTATGTAATACCTACTAAGAAGGACAGACTAGTGGCAGTAGAGCTTGTGCAGTGTATCTTTTGGCCAGAATGGAGTAAATAACACGGTATGAGGAACCAGAGCGAAGAAATTCGGCACCTTTGAAGTTACTAGTATTGTGAAAATCTGCAGCTGCACCATTGAGTGATTTCAGAAACCTTTTCACTTTGACTCAGTTTACACAACATGTGGACCAGCCACACTCTGAATGGGGCCACTCTGCTAAAGTACTTTTGCATGTGATACTTAAAGTGAGCCTATGTAAGTTATTGTGTAACTATGGAATGATGGTACAGTGACTTTTACGGTGTAGCAGTAGCACTTCTCGAGTATGAATTTAAAATCAGTCCATTATACAGCAATACCTGTGGAAAGTTTAAGTACATTTTGGTGGCAATACTTCTTTACAGTTAAGTATAATTTTGAATGCAGAAAACCCATTTTGCTTTACATTTTTGCTTTCCCTAAATTAGAATTGTCCTTCCACCATTACTCTCTCAAGTGTCACTCTTGCTGTATTGATGCTTTGTTGATGCTTGTATGTTGTTCCTCAAATGTAAGACGCTTCTAAAAGCGCCTGCCAAATGAGTAAATGTAAATGTAAGGCCAAAGAAGCTGTATTGATTTAGGTTTGACCTCTGTTTTGGTGGTCAAGTTGTTGAAAAAATCCCAAACCAAATGAGCAATACCTACGGTTTACTGTAATCAAAGTGGACAACGTACTCTGTTTTTTGTTTTCATGCCTAAATGCTTTTCTCCAAAACAGCTATAAAAAATTTGCCAATTGTTTAGTGGGTCTGTCAGCTCTGACTCAACACTAGAAACAATGTACCAGTGTGGTACTGTGCATGACCCAACAACTGCTGTGCATACCTTCCAATGCTGTCATCCATCATGTTCACCAGATCTGCAGCCACAAAATCACTTTCAACGAGAGAGTAAAACATCATCGTCTTCCACCTGGTTGGAGCCAACACTCACCACTTAAGAGAGTAATTCTTTGTCTGCCATCCGTGAGAGGAAATTACATCCCTTTGGCACAAGGCGTGAAATCTATATCAGTCTTGGTATGACAGTGGGATGACAGGGTGTTACCAAAAGATTAGAGGTAATGCAGCGCAAATGATGTTGTTGCTATTTTCCCTTTGAGATATTTTCTGCATTAGTGACTTTGTAGTTCCGCTAAATACAAGCATAATAATGAAATGACTGCTCATTTTCCCCCTGGGTTCTCTGCAGTTCTGTGTGTTTATATTTCAGCGAAGGAGAAAAGCAGTGACAGGTACACACACCTCTCCCACTCAGTGTGAGGTAATGTTTTCCATTTTTAGAGTTTAAACCCTTTAGGGTAATGACACAAAAGGCAGTTTGACGGGTAATGCATATTGAAAGCTGATCAAAAAGCTATTCAAATGTTTTCCTGGCAACAATTGTTTCCCATGTGATCAAAGCTACAATGCTGACTTTTTTATAGTGCAGTTTGGTAGATTGTTTCATTCATAGCTCCACACAATACTATGTCATGACTGCAGTTGGTTATCACACATGAAAATCCTTCCAAAGCGTGCATTCAAGTGTGCTTTCATAAAATACATAACTTTTTTAAAATATGGAAGACACACCTTATTACATTATTGCTTTTGATACCACAGAAAAAGTTCTTAAAACCACTGACACCTGGTTGCGTGACATAACGCTCATACAAACACACTCACGACACATGATCTGAGGTTGATGACGACTTGTCAACGTGCGGCACACTGAGGGCTGTACATGAATTAGCGCTGGTTTACTTGGGCTACCTTGCATTACAGCCATCACTGTGAGGGCAGAAGGATACAGATTTCAGCCAGCTCCATGCTCAGGTTTAAAAAAATATCATAGAGAACTGCTCCCATCAGTTTTTATGATGTTTGTTTTATACTGGTCATGGCAGCAGATGGTGTCTGCTCCCTTCCTGCAAAACAACAGGAAATTATCTCACCTAGAAAAACTGATGAGCACCGAAGCAGTCTGTGTGGAAGCTTCTGTAGAATCTATTATTGAATTTAAGAGTGAACTTTAGACATATTTTTTTTTACATTGTTTTGGAAAAAGCGTTATTGGTGAAAGTCAGGTTTCCATCAAAATGTAACACAAATTTTAACCACATTTCCAGAAAATCAGCAAAAGAATAAGCAAATGCATTCATGTGCCCATCCACTGCATATATTGCAAATGTTAAGAGTTGGGTCAAGATAAACAGTTTGTGGCACAAATTCTCCCGTCAGGTGCCATTAAACATTTGAAGAAGAACACGGTGCAATGAGAAGACATTATTACTGCCAGTCAAATTTCAAGCTCACTGATCACAGGGTTCCCGATGGTTGGTAAGCACCCTGTGTAGCTCACTGCCATCGAGTGTGAGTGTGAGTTTTTGATATTCTGACATTTTCTGGATTTCTGGTGTTTCCTCAGTCAGAACCCAAAGAACTACAACTGAAACTTATTGTTTGGTTTTAGTTTGGATTTGTTCTAAGAAACTAAAAAAAATAACAGTGGTGACTTGGGGAATTTGTTGTAAGTGAAATTCTGGGGATATTTTCTGGTTCATAACAATAATAAAATTTCCTTCATTTTGACAAAGGAGGTCAAAAAAATATTCAGTGATGTCCCTGTCCATCCCACTCGTCACAGGTTGTATCCCATCCATGTTTTTTTTAAATTTTTCCCTTTCCCTTTAGGAAGTCCATAAGCAAGTGCTTCAAATGTTGCTGCTCTGAGCTGCCATGTTCCCTCTGACCCATTTGGTAAATGGGTTATGTCATGACTCATTCACAAGGCAGGCTGCGTTCAACTCAGAATCAATTTTAAACGTTTTTTGTGCACTGCAAACATGGCAAAACAGTTCCTTTTGGGTCAAAGGTTTGAAGAAGCCTGTCCAATCCTTGACTGTATGAAAGTCATAGAGGAATATTTACAGCATGCAGATTGGGAGCAGGTGACACTGACAACGTTTACAGATGGCATCTAGGAGATTGCGAGACAGATCTGGGCTATTTTGGAAAATGGTTTGAGGGGCTTTCAAGCTTGTTGTGAAATTTTTCCACAGCCTAGAACAAATATGATAGTCAGTGCCTCAGTATGTCGGGCCTGTCAGGACATTCCTCCCTCCAATATCCCTCTTCTCCCCCTCTCATCTCTCCATCCATCCACCACATCTGAAGGCTTAGGTGCAGTGACAACAGTATAAATACTACATGTACTTCTATTTTTGATACTGTATCTGGGCATCTCTTTGAATACTTCTACCACGGAAGTATGTATATAAACTTTTATTTAAGTATGTTGACTAAGTATGACTGAGTTATTACTTAAAAAGCATCAATGACTACAGAGTACATTTTTTGTGTGCTGCGTGAAGGTTGACAACATCTATTAACCAAAAACCCCTTCCAAGGCTGTGGTTCAGATAATTTGTCAAATATCTGACTATTGCTAAATAGCCAGTAGAAGAACAAACACATACAAAGTAGATGACTGAATAATGTCACACATTTCAAACTCAAATCTTTATAATTTTCGTTGTAATTTATAAAGCTGGGTCAAAATATTCTTGTTCTTGCTGCACTGTATGGACATCATCAGTGTCTGCATTATATCTTCTGAAATATAATGAACATTTGATTTACAGTGAATTACAGTGCAAGTACAGTTTGCTAAATGAATTTGTGCCCAAATAATAGCAGCTCCAAAAACAGCATTTGGCCCTGAAAGTCAGTTTTTTTTTAAAGCAAGAAATGCAGCACCTGGAGAAGCAAGAAGTCACTGCTGTTGATCAATAATTCAATCATCTCCTATTATGATACTGTTGTGCTTTTGTGTATTAGAATATGACAAAATATCAGCAAAGAAAATCTTTTATATTGGGATTCTTTCAATGAAAGTCTTCTCACCTAGCTGTCTTGCGCATGTAGTTTTTATCGGCCTTCAGAAAGACGAGTGTCCTGTTTTCTCAGGTTGCCAGGCCTCACTGCATATAATAATCTTGAAACTCTATTAGACTAGCTTTTGCTTATTAACTTGCCAGGAAATACAGGAGACGCAAAATGATGGAAAATGAAAATAAATTTGTCTGTTTCTTCTGAAGAAACCAACCACATAGTCCATGCACGTCACTGGAGTTATTGCCTAAGTCTGTGTATGTTATTCCAGTGTCTTCACGCATGTGTGTACATTTTGAACACATCTGTGCTTTTATTTCCTTTTATTTATCACAGCTCTCATGTTTTCTTCTGTAAATTTCCTTGCTTTTCACATTAGATTTTCGTCAGGATTCCGTGATTTTATTTCAGTGTTGCCTCTCTCTGTGGGAGACTGATGTATACAAGGCTTTGTTTGATTTAGTCATTTTCTTTATTTAACAGACCCAATTCTTTACCAGCCACTCTGTGCCAGAAAGTAATAATCATTATTACTGGAAAGAATTTTGCATGAGTCACTCGCATAGACGGCAGCATCAGAGAGAATATGGCTGTTGGGTATGCCAGACACAAAGCTGGTTCACCTTACTCCCTCTCGCCCAAGATCCCCAAAACAAATCTGGGGCTGATGTGATTTAATAAGAGGACAGTCAGCAACCTCTTGATCTCTAAAACAGACAGTCCAGTCCATGTATCAGCTCACAAGAGCCTGCATAAGCTTAAACGACAGAAATAAATACACACGGAACACATGCATACCACTCTGCAGGCATTCACAAACAGAATCTTGGCAGAATTTACATTAAACAGACAACCTCATACAAACACCACACGCATAAAGATAAATTTACTGTAGAACACATATACTACGTGTGTGTGCTCCTACACAAATATGGACATGCACACATACACGTGTTTATACATACAGACGATCACACAAGCTCTGCTTTTACATGTTTTGATCTATTTTTGCAACCTTTGCTGCTCTATAAGAGAAACCTGCTCCATCAAATAAAAGCCTCCCAAATAAATCTGAACTGACATACTGTATATTCATTTTTCACAGTGTTGGAGGTTTCTGTGTATGGAGGTCTGGGTCTCATTTATCGTGTGTTTTCACACTCAACATTTCTGGTTTGGCTCAAATCTGAGCGGAATCCATGATTTATTTCCAACAAAATTATCATGATGCAACTATCTGATTTAATATCTGATAATAAATCAAAAGCTGGAAGAGATTTCATTCATTATCTGGGGAATACTGGCTAGGTAACAGTTAATAATAAAAATATGTAGCTTATCAAGTTTTGTAGATGTGATCGGCTGCTTTCTGGTATGGAAAGTCAAAACTCTTTTAATAAGAGCGCAGAAAGCATGTGGTACAAGAGGTGAAGGAAGGACATACAGTACCTGCACACATACATCTACACATACAGTATAAACAGACCTCCATGCATGAATGCAAACACATACTGTACACAAGCATAGTATTGACAAAAGTAAAGGCACAAACACAGCCTTCCCCTCACTCTCCTTCAGGTGATGTGTGTTTCGCACCATAGAGATGAGGGTCCTTTGGGTGTAACAGGAAATCCCTGTGCACTGTGGGTGTGCTGATATCATTGTTCCCCCTGGAAACTCCTGGACAAATATGCATTTGTTCCTCATGAAATCAGAGGAAATGTTTTACACCACTCATGACACAGATCCTCAAGGGAAAGGCAGGACTTAATGTCCTGGAATGTGGCTGTTTGGTTAATTCATTAAATATTAACCTGCAGGATTTAGAGGCTCATGGTCCAAAAAAGGTTGAGGCAGTGATGCCTGTAGCGGAGCTGCCGCAGCACACGTACAACAGTCGCCCTTTGCTGTCCAAGAGGTACCAGAGGTCATTTTGCAGTCTTGTATGGTCTTGTGTACTCCCAGACACTTTTGACACTTTTGCAACACCCAAAAACTCCAGAGAGAAGATAGATAAAGTTCCTGGAGATTTGCTTGCACAGACTGATGACCCATGAGAATGAAGCTCACTCAAAAGCAACACAAGACATCAATGGAATGCAGAGGGTTAGCAGGCTCAGTATTATGTGTGTAAATGGTCTGTACTTGTAAAGTGCCCTTCTGGTGTCAACGTTGTGTTGTATGGTGTCTTGTCTTGTAAGTTGATTGTTGTGATCTTGTTTTTAGCACTGTGGACCATGAGAGACTGCATGCCGTTCATTTGAATACTCTTCCAACCACTCAAATCTCTTTATCATTCATGTGCAAAGTGCCAACTATGCATCCGGAGAAAAACGAGTCATTTACACAAACTCGCACACTGATGGCACAGCCACAGGAGCAATTTTGGGTTCAGTATCTTGTCTTGTGGTAAGCCAAGGGAAAAATTGCCTGTCTTCCAATTAGTGGGATGACCCACTCTACCTCTAAACCGTGCCCCAAGTGTTTGTGTATGGGGGCGTGTGTGTGTCATGTTTTTATATCCCAATGGGGACTCATGTCACTGAGATCACGGGTAGAGACTGCTTTTTGAGGGTCAAGACTTGGTTTTAGGGTTCAGGTTACAATTAGGTTAAGGTTAGGGTAAGTGGCTAGGAAGTGCATTATGTCAATAAGAAGCCCCTATGGGGATCGAGGAACAAATGTGTGTGTGTGTGTGTGTGTGTGTGTGTGTGTGTGTGTGTGTGTGTGTGTGTGTGTTTGTGTGCGTGTGTGTGTGTGTGTGAGAATTGCTCTTGATAGAGCATGCAAAGGGTGATTTTAATCACAGCAGTGTGATTTTAACTTCGATATTCAGCAATGTCTCTCCTCCTCAGCTGGACGGTATCAAACATTGAAATATTCTACATCTACATTAAATCTACAGGAAGTGGACACAAAAACATCAACACCTGTAAAATGTAAACAAGTATAATAGCCCTGCACCAAGTACCACCTTGTTATGCCTGTAATGTTGTATGTTTATAACTTATTTTGTGAGGTTTAAATTTAATGTGCTAATTCCTGAGGCTGTATTTCATGACGTTTTGTCATGATGTCAGAACACTCAGACTCACAATGCAGACTCACAAAACAGTTCAACTTAGAGGAGTAACAAAAGGTTTACTTAAACTTGCAAACAGAAGATTTGGTAAGGCACTGGGAATGCATCATGGGAGAGGGGTTTGTCCAGGCAGAATGAGAGCGTGGCGTTAGGCAGATTCTCCAAGTGATCTCGCAGGGAAACAGGATTAATCCAAGGAATACACAGAAAAAGCACATACAATCTTACTTGGCATCAACAGTTAACTGAGAATCTGGCAACGAATGATGACAAGGACCGGGGTTGATATACTTCAGGTAGGGTTGCTTATTGATACCAGTGGGCATTATAATAAGCCATTTGCCATTGAAAAAGTGTGAACAGATGCACTCAGTCTCTCTCTATCACAACTCAACAGACAAGTGGTCATATTGTCATAGCTAAATACACAGCTGACAATAATAAACATAGGCCAACAATGTGTGACAGTGAGATCACAAAATAAAAGGATGTGAACTGTATTTTATTAACTTATTAAATCAACATTTCCATAAATTATGAACATCGTGAACATCAGTGGACCAGAAGTTGTAGGCCTTGTGTGCAGTATTGGAGCATGTTAGGCCTACTTCCTTTGATGGGTTTTCTTGTCAGAAGTACACTGAGTAGCTGTTTGTCTTTCAAACAGCTACTCAGTAGAACTATGAACAGGACTGCTCAAAGTTGAGAGTGATCAAAAGCTAATGAGCAAGTGTTCTTGCTGTCACTTTGTTGGTCATTCTGGAAAATATCCTTTCCACATAACCAGTGGATGCTGAGATGTTTATGACATGGCTGTTGAAGGACAGGATGAGAAATTTCTAATGCACTTAATAAACAGATTTTGGCCAAAGTATTTGTCATTGTTTGCAGTAATACCATCCAAACAATTAAAACCACACATTAATAACCTATCTACAAACATTTCTATATTTAATTTGTCACATTTTTTGTGACAGGTCAGTAAATATATTTATACATATGTATTTATTTTTTATTTAGCCTATTGTTAATTTTATAGTATTGAAGGATCCAATTCTATAGATCGGTTAAACATAACACGTAGTTGTTTATATTCTTCACATAGGCACTATGTTTTGATAATTAACAATGGCAACAAGTATTACCCAATCAGGTGTAGAAAAGGGCAAGTCTTTACAGAATGCGGGTGGATGATTTGCATCAGACGCTGCATTAAAGACAACTCGGAAATACGGGACAAAACGATTCCGTATTTTAAGGGACGGGTGGCAACCCTAACTGCAGGGGCTTGATTAGTAGAATGAGGAACAGGTGCGCAGGTGAAGCTTGGCAGCAGGAGCCAGAGAATGTATCCATGCCCAGACAAACACACAGAGAAACAGACAGGGAGAATGACAGGAAACACAGGGAAGGGGGTAAAACATATGAAAACCCAAGGAACAAGGAGATACTGCAGTACCACAACATGTTATTGAATTGTATGGCATAATAGTATGTAGTACAAGACTAAAAGTGTAAAGTCTTGTTAGAGACATCTAAAAGGCTGTGATGCTCAGTACAATCAATAAAATGTGAGTGTTGTTGTATGGAATAAACAGCATACTGATAAATTTGCAATTCTTAACATACCGATCGTGAAACTAAAGGATTGTCCTGAGACAAGAGACGAGGAAAATAATTGGGGTTAAAATTCAAATGGGTCATTTCTTTGGGAGCATAAAGATGCTCTGCAGTGTTCACTGATATCTCTCACTTTCTCCCAATTCAGTTATAGCGAATATTTTGTGCAAAGTTAACCTTTTGATGTGAGTTTACGCTCTGGGGAGAATGAATGTGCTACAGTATAATTCATGACAATCTGCACATTATATTCTAATATCTCTTGACTATATGTGGAAATGTTGACCTGATTACAGAAGATCAGAGGTGTGCAAACATGGACCAAAGGTCACCAAAATTATCAGTTATCCTCCTGTAGAGTCATTTCAAATTTCATGTCAATCTTGCCAGTATTTGTTGAAATATCTTGTTCTGGCCCAAACGTTTGGACAGACACACTGACCAACATCTGCATCTTAGGCCCTGATCAGACAGAAAGCATTTCCGGACAATCCAAGCAACTGTAAACTTCCATCACCACAACTGAGGGCCGTCTCTCCATTCATTAGATTGGACAATGGAAAAAATGCGAATGACGTCGGGCACTTTTATGCTCAGGTTGAATTATTTTCTACTTTGTGCACTCAGAGCGCTCCTAGGTAAATGCAAGGCGCAGCAGGCGCCCAGGGCGCATAAACAGCGCGCAGAACGCTCACTGTTAATATAAAACAATTTTAAAAAGGTGCCTCTCACTAAAAAAACTGCATTCTGTCCGATCAGGGCCTTATTAGGCTCTGCTACTGGCTGAGCAAAAGTCTTGTTATAATCTCACCTCACCATTGGTATCCAAACTGTAACTCAAACCAAAAGTAATAATTTCCTCTGCAGAGCTCTCTTTTACACACTCACATACACACTAATATCAACATTGTCCTCTCTCCCCACTTCACCCTCAGGCCAGCCAGCCTTGCTGTAAGCTTGTCTGTCAGAATGGTTCTTGTGTGTTAATCCAGGAGTATTGTGGTGTTGTATTGTGGCCAGGGATCACCCTGATCACTCTGAATGCCCAGCAGCCCTCTGCTCTGCCTGCTGTGTTTCTGCTTTGCTGTCACTCACTGTCCTGGCCTACTTTTTTTTCTCTGTGTGTTACATCCAGGCCACGGTGTCTAAACAAAAGAGGGTGTTGTTTACAGATTGCCCATCAATAGGCAGGTTGCTGGGCCTGCTGCATCAACAAAGTAAATGTGCAGAGAAGTGCAGGCAGGTTGACCTTTTAGTAAGACAAATATTTGGCTGCAGACAGAGCTGCTCTGGAGGTAAAAAAAAAAATACATTTTACTAATCTTAAACCAAAGAGCTGCAGCTTTTTTGACTAAAATGGTTATATAATATGCAAGGCAAGTTATATTTATACAGCACATTTCAGAAACAGGGCAATTGAAAGTGCTTTGCACAAACACATCAAGACAAAGTGCAAAAGAAACACACCACAAAAGGACATAAAATACAGTTAATTACATTGATTGAAAATCCAAGAGAATAGAAAATAAACACAAGATAAAATAGAATATGTTATGGAATAATTATTTGATTTAATAAAAAGGCATCAGCAAACAGAAAAGTCTTCAGTCTTGATTTTAAAAAAACTGACAGTTTCGGCAGACCTGAAGTTTTCTGTGAGCTTGTTCCAGATATATGGTGCATTAAAAAAAACTGAACGCTGCTTCTTCATGTTTAGTTTTGACACTGACACAGAGTCAGACCTGTATCAGACGACCTGAGAGTTCTGGATGGTTCATAACATAGTAGAAGATCAGAAATGTATATTGGCCCTAAAACATTCAGTGCTTATAAACAAACAGTAGTATTTTGAAATCAATTCTTTGTTGACTCTTATCTAAGTTATCCATGCATTTATCTTCAGTTAATTGTACACTGTCGACTGAAAATAAACACTTTGTTTATAACAATTGACGCTGAGTGCAGACTTTTAATTGTTCCTCTAAAAACAACTACCTCAGTTTTGTCTTTGTTTAATTGAAAATAGTTCTGGAACATCAGCATTCAATCCTCCAGTCATTTAACAAATCATTGGTTGAAGTGAAGATCAGTGAGAAAGACAAGAAGTAAGAGAAGATGAAGCTGATATAATGCAGCCTTCAAACCATTAACAACTCTTAAAAAATGTAATCTAGCCAGTTAGCTTAGCTTGGTAGCCCATCTGAAAATCTAAGTTCAAAGAAGCCAAACTTTTTCTTTGGTTGAATTTGTTGATTGACCCGAATAAATAAAAGTGACATGGCAATTCATGTTCTTTACTTTTAGTGTATTTTGAGGAGAATAAGTATTAGTCATGCTGCTTGGCAGTTTGAAAACCTGCCCTCTGAAAACACTTTGTTTTTGTTTGTATCTGTAATCTTAACGATGGACAAAACTTCCTGGCCCTTGGCTTCATCACTTTTTCTTCTTTGTCCGTTTTATTGGCAAATCTTTTCTGAGGTGAATTTAGTCCTTGTAGCATAAAGTTAAAAATTGTAAAAAAAATAAAAAATAAAAAATAAAAACAAAATATTCCATCCCTCCCTTTTCTTGCAGCTTGCAGAACTTGTCAATAATGCATCTCACTCCCACCATCCCATAATACCTTGGGAAGTGGTTTGCTTACATTCAACAGAAAATGACTATTGTCTTCTCTGTTGCTCAAGCACCATACTTCCTGTAAATACGATTCTTAGACAGCCTACAGATACTTTTAGGTAGCTACAGGTAGTTTTTTCATTTTGGAAGACTATTCTACACCACTACGTTTCATTGGGAAATGTTGAACTTTTTACTCCTGTACATTTATGACATATGACAAATCATCTACAAAATATTCCCTTTCAGGAACTCTGAAAACAAAGTTTGATGTCATGTTGATGTTAGGTATGGAAAGAGTTTTGGAAGATGATGATAGATGTAATGAGATGTGTACACACACAATGTATGCTTCAATGGCCTTGTATTAGTTTTGTGTTTCCTTGTGTTTCCCCTTCCCTGTGTCTCTTTTCTGTCTGTCTGTGTGTTTGTGGTGTAGGTGTGGCAATCCCTCTCTGACTCTCCTGGCTCCTGGATCCCTGCTGATTATGCACACCTGCTGTCCCTCTACTCATCTACCCAACAGTATTTAAACCCCGGCTCTTCACACACTGGGCCCCAGATTGTGCAGCTTTAGTGATAGTTAGTGTATTTCTTCAGTGTGGCGTATTTCTGAGTACTATTCCTCATGTTGATTCCTTGTTGTAGACAATATGAATTGTCTTTTCCTGTGTACCATAGTGGATCATCTCCAGCCTGCCCACACCTCTCACCCTCATCTGTATGTCCAGCCTGGTCCAGCTCTGCCATCCACCATCGCCCCTCTGTTTCTGCCGGCCAACATCTCTTCACCTCTCCACCTCTCCATTTCCCTACAATGAATCTTCCTTATCTCACCTTACCTCTGTGTCCTGTGATAGGGTCCACCTTGCAAAACCATAATAGTATGCATACTATGCATGCACAGAAAGACATACAAGCTCTCCCACACACACACACACACATTCATATATTTAATAAGGGGAATGGCACCAAGTACACACACATGAAAAACATAGTATCATGGCTCTATAACTTTGCACAGTCTTAATATTATAATAATTTCTCATGTTGTCAAACAACAAACATATACTGTATGTTGATGAGGGGCCATGGGGTCTGGTCAAACATGTGTTCTGAGAAACATCCATCATTTGAAACTCCGCCTGCCTAAGGAAAATGTCTTCCTGTTGTGGTTCTCGTTTAGACATCTGAGGACCTGCAGTTATTCTAACAATGTTGGGTTGGTGCCTTCAGAGTATGAAACAGCCAGACACTAATAAATTCAAACAGACCAAAAAGAAAATTTGTGGTAAATCAACTCAACAGGTGGAACAATGTGTTCGGCTACATCAACAATAATAACCAGGCTTTTATAGTTACACAGTGGGTAAACTTGTGGGTGTTCTTTCCAAAACACAAGGCCTGTGGGGAATTGTTAACTGATGTTTTCTGCACAATAATTCAAACTACAGGTGGTTACATTTTCCAAAACATCTATGATAAGTTAAAAGAAATGGATCCACTTAACCAACCACTTAAAAAGATGAGTGTTTCAGTTGTAAAAAGAAAATAAAAAGACCCGGAAGTTGTTTTGTGCTATCATGCTTAATCACATGGTTGAAGAGGGTTGGTGTATTGGCTGGCATTAAACCCTGAGGACATATGGGTCGCCATGGCTTAGGGCTGGCGGTCAGCACACAGCACAGTAGTGTCAGTCATCACTGAGCTCTTGAAATGGTCTGGGGAAGTGACTTTGAGCTTGTTGTGTCTCCTCTGCCCCACGCTGCGCTGCTTTCCATACGGGGCGGGGTGCCGCGCAATCCGGCGCAGAGCGCACCGTCACCAGCTGCTCTCCCTGCGCCTCTGCCCGTCTAACTGAACAACATGGGTCTGGAAAAGGAGAAATCGGACACCAGTATAATTATGGACGAAGACGAGTTCAACAGATCGATAGAACCCATTCTCTTGAAGAAGGGGAAGGTGTATACAGCGGCTCCGGACCGAGATCCAAACGATATCAACGCGCACTTGAAGGTAAAGTCTGTAGGCTAGTTTGTGCGGCATTATTATTTGAAAGTGAAACTACACAAAGAAGTGGTTGTCAAGTTAACAACAGTTAATCAGTCATTTAGCCTAAACGTGTTGTTTTTGTGAGATTGGTAATCTGCAGCGTGAATACCTGGAAGTCGCTGCGCGTCAATTCATCATCCAAGACCTTCCTGCTAGTGCTGATTATTTTGAAATCTCATTGTGTGCCCTGACTTTTACAATCTGACAGGTTGGGTTTGGGGATGTCATTGCGGAGCCCATCTCCACACACAGCTTCGACAGAGTGTGGATAGGAAGCCACGCCGTGTTTGAGCTGGTTAAATTCATCTTTTACCGTCTGCTGACCACGCTGCTGGCCGTGCCCATGGCTTTTATCCTCGGAGTGGTCTTCGGAGTGCTCAGCTGCATCCACATTTGGTAGGGAGAAGTTCCTGTCAACCTGCAGGTTTCTGTCTGGTGCTGTTTTCAGCCTGGTTTATCTGGCACAGTGCCAAATATTGCCCAAACAAGAAATATTTGTTTTTTTTCAGGAAATTTGCATATAAACATCATATTTGAGTGATGCAATGACACATAAAATACTTGGGAATTAGGAAATTAGGAAGAGATACCCCATGGTAAGTACTCCAAATAAATAAAAAATTCCAATAAACACAGCATATTGTAGTGTATACAAAAAATATTATCTATTATATTATATTATTATTATTAATCATTAAAATGATTAAAAAATTATGCTGTGCTGCAAACACATAACTTTCAATGTGAAGATTATATAAGCATTAGTGATACAAAAATCTGTAAAATGCTAAAGTATTATAATATCACTTAAAACCTTCTTTGCTTAAATCCCTGTGGAAACATTACTGGAACATTAGGCTATGTGACTTTTCCTTAGGGGCCACTGCTACATGCCCGCATGCTTGTTCTGGATCTCTAGGCAAACATTGACAGAAGTTATTTTTAAAGTCAACGTCACATGCTGAATAACATTGAAACATTTTGTCAGCATGTTGCTTTTATACTTTTGTTTAGAGAATTATGTCATGCTTATGTCAGCTATATGCGCCTGCATCAAGTTAAACCAGGTGCCTCCAACCCAAAGAGTCCATTTATTAATACTTGATGAAACAACATTTTATGCCCAGAGGTAAACGCTCTATGGAAAATTGGGAGGAATGTTGAGTTCCACTGGTAGTAGGGAAAAAAACGCCCCATGCCCTTTGCCAGATAGCTGGCATTCTAGCAGAAATACAGGCCTATTTGTAGACCAGTGTGGGACATTGTTCAGGTGCAGATACAGAGCTACAGAGTTACTTTGGTGTGACCTTTCATCTAGGTGAGGTCACAAGCTCAGGATGATTCCTTCAACTGCAGTGGTACACAGGTATTCATCAATACAGGACTGAGTGACGCCAAGCTGGTCAATACATGTGGAATGTCAGGAAGGGAGATCCACAGAGGGGTGCTGCTTCAAAGGAGAACACAGCTTTCACAACACACCATTTTATTTTATGCATTTGTAGTGAAGGTCACAAGCTGCAGGAATGTAACAATATGATGCAGTTCTTAATAGCGCTTTTGAAAAACAGAGATACAAACCACATTACTGATAAAACAAAAACATCAGCTGATAAACAACACAAATAACAGACATTAGTTTAAAACATGGTTATAGAAAAATATTCCATGTGTCAAAACATCCTATAAAACACATAAACATTAATATATAAATCTGGATAATGCCTTTTAAGTTTTTTTGTCTTATATGAAGATTAGAGTTTTAAGACATTTTACAGAAACATTGGTGATAACATCAACAGTTTATCTTTAACTCAAAAAATAAGTAATAGCCTGATGTACGTATCATTTATTGCACTTTGTGAAAGCATCATTTCTCAGCATCTGTTCTGAAGTGACTTTTTGACCTTTTCCTTCCAGGTTGGTGATGCCGGTGATCCAGAGCTTCATGATGCTCTTACCATCATTCCAGGTGGTATGGAGGAGTCTGACTGACATGTTCATAACACCGCTCTTCCACAGTATGGGAAACAGCCTGTCCTCCATTCAAGTGAAAACTACCAACAACTGATGCATGAAATGTAGGACAGATTAAAAGAAAAAGTGTGAATGATGCTTGCAGTGGAATACATGAGCTCTTTATAAAGTAAAATTTGAAATCATGAAGAATCCTGCACAAATGACCAATAACTAAATACAACTATGAATAAAAAATAGGCTTACTATTAATAAGCCTGCATTTGATCATTTAAAGCTAGATATATTTGGGGACATCTGTTACAAATAATCAAATCTATTTCATGGTTTGGTTAGGACCTGATATATTGAAGTATTGTCATTAAATAGTCATACTATTTGGGATTTTCTGAAAAGCTCATGTGCACCACCTACAATGAATTTGTTTTGCTGATTGTGACCAAAAGAATTTCTTGTCATTCCATTACATTGTGGCTGAGAGAGCAGTGTAACATTGTTATTAAGACCAACTTAACTCCTGACTTGCAGAGATGTAATATTTTAGCATTTTTTATATATTGTATATATTGCAAAATTATTTAGCTCAAAGTTAAATTAAATGAACTGAATCAAAGTAGATGGTCTGGTTGTACTTAATATGGAATTAAATGCTAAGATGGAGCTTGTTGCACATTTTCAGGCTTATTATACTGTAACTGCTGTGTCGATATTATTATGTATTGGCAATATTATTGGGAATTTGCTGTTATATGGACCTAAGTTATACCAGTAGAGTTGTTTTAACATGTTGTCAAAAAACAGGATCAGATATGGTCAGAGGAGTGGCTTTCTAATTTATTATACAATGACCAATTCTTTACTTTTGTAACTGTAGTGTAGTGAACGTAAATCACATTTTGTACTGTTTGGCTGAAGCCTCGGTTGAGCTGAGATTCTGGTATGTATTTAATTTCATGGTGCTTGTTGTTTGCACATAGCACAGCTAGTGACTGGGTTTTGGAATATTTCTATAGCCAGAAGGAATCAGACGGCAACATAATTTTTTGCAGTCGATTTGATAAAGTTGAGTTTTAGGTACAGTTCCTACTTCCTATGAGCTATTGATTGAGCTTTTAATCTAAAATTTAGAGGGCGAAATAGAGATAATCAATATAACAGTTATGAAACAGAGTGTATACTGATTTTTGCATTCTACTGAGATTTCAGCTTTTCTACGGTACACTTCAGTTTTGTCTTTACACGTTCAATCCCACCTCTGATTAACAGATAACATGCATGAAACATGTTAGCAAACAGTCGCCTATTTCCACATCCAGCAAACACAGCAACATTGGCTTTCACGTGTGTTTCTGTCATCCTTTTTACACCTAGCAACTAGATGTGCCTCTTCCATTAGAAGGGAGTTGCTAACTTTTGTTTTCTGGAAATAGCTGCCTGCTGAAGCTTGAAACGTGGTTGAAGAGTTTGTGGTGACTGAAACAAACATAAGTAGCCGTTAAACCAAACTAATGAACCAAAAGCTATAAAGCTCAGTAGAGCTGCAGACTTGGCTGATAATTTTTTGTGGGTCCATCACTACAAGCGACACCATTTACATTACAGTTTCTGTAATCATTTTGATCCATTGTTGATTATAAAAATAATGATTTTTGAAGTATGGCAATGGTCAGTGGGTATGGCCAAATGTATTGTGCCAAGAGACCATTCATCCTCAGCTCAGCCCAGCTATTCTTCAAAAGTTACATATCCATTTTAGACAAATAAATTATGTGAAATGCATCTGTCTGTAAAAAAAATACTACAGTCATTTGTTTGCATTTCATTTTCTTAATTATTCTTTCACTGTTGATTTGTGGATATACTAATTTTGAAACGTTTGCTTTAACAAGCCAATTGTGTTCTTCATGACCAAAATTAAAAAAAGCCTCAAGTTATTCTTCAGTGTGTGGTTTTTTTCTTCTGTCACAGGAGATGAATTTGGTTGGGGTATGCAGCCAGAAAGGTCTCATAAATCACTTTGCTGCGATTGCATGAGACATTTCCTATGCAAAGATGAGCTGTAGGTCGATGGAACATGACCTGAGGCTTAGCCGTTAGACCTGCAGGCCTGCACAGCATTTCTACCTGTTACACTTATGGTACTTCTCTGCACAGAACATTCATTCAACAGTAGGGTTATTAAATGAGGGTATAAATTCCTCCACCCTATATCAAACCAACAAGCTAAAGTGTTAACTGTCATTGACTTATATTTAAATTTTAAAAATTAAGCACTTTCGGTGTGTAACTTTGCCCTGTGATGTTCAATTGCTTTGAATAGAGTATAGTTACAGCAATACAAACAGCCAATAACAGCCCACCCTGAAACAGGGTAATGCATTTTTTTAAAAATAGTACATTTAGTAAATTTAAGTGACATCTGAATAGGTTGATGTTGATCTGAGCTTTGACTTTCAGCCAAAATCAGTCAAATAAACAAAATAATAAATAATTAGTTACAATAATGTTCATGTAATAAATTAAATAAAAAATACAACAGATATTACTATGCCTCCCAAACATGCTGCTGTAAATAATACTCTGTTTTCTGGAAATAGCTGCCTGCTGCAGCTTGAAATACTCAGAGTTTCAGGATTGGGACCACACATGAGCCACGTCATCGCCAGCATTTCCATAAATACCCACACATCTCAGCATCTCTTCTTTGCTCTTGTATTCTGCACACCCCCCCCTCCTCAAATGTAAGTCGCTTTAGATAAAAGCATCTGTCAAATGAGTAAATGTAAATTTAAATATAGATAAATATATAAATATATGTGAAATTGATCCTATGTGTTGGTAAATACACACCTGACAAGAAATCAAATGCCTCCAGATGTATGCAAATTAGTTATATGAGCTCTTACTTTGTTTGTGTTGTGTTTGATTTACTTTCCTGTGGTTAACCATTATCATAAGCCTTTTTCCAGCACCATCCCCCCGACTGAGAGCACCCCTGACGCTGGGACAGAATCAGCTGTTGAATAACCTGCTCTGTCGCTGCTCTGAATGAAACATTTACATGTTTTTGATAGTCTAATTATGAAGATAAAGTACCTCGACGAAAAGTTACCGCATAAGCTGTTCTGCCATGGAAACATGGTTCATTCTCATTATAAAGTGACTTTGTGCAGAGGTGGGGTTGACTACAGGAGAGATCACATGTTGACAGCACTTTCAACATCCTGTAGCCTGACTGTTCACAGTGTTTTTGCATCTCAACCTCTGAAAACAAAGCCATACCTGCTTACAACATTAGAATCGTATTCCCATATCTCTCAGTAGTTAAGACTTCATGAGCTTCTTTAATGATAAAACTATTAGAAACAAAATTCCACACAAAATGACCAGCCCTTAACTGGAACCGACTTATCTCCAAACTCAGGAACCTTAGAAACAGCTGTAAAACCAGATACATGTTTAGACTGTTTTGCTTCCCTCAATCTTTACCAACTAACTTCAATAATTTCCTCATCTAAACCATCAACATGCCTCTTAGACCCCATCCCGACTAGGCTGCTGAAAGAAGTTTTACCCTTAGTCAGCACTTCTATGCTAGATATGATCAATCTATCTTTATCAACAGGCTATGTACCACAGTACTTTAAAGTAGTTGTAATTAAACCTCTTCTGAAAAAGCCCAAACTTGATCCAGATGTTTTAGCCAACTATAGACCTATATCTAACCTTCCATTTCTCTCTAAGGTTCTGGAGAAAGCAGTTGCTAAACAGCTGTGTGACTTTCTACAGAGCAATAGTTTATTTGAGGATTTTCAGTCAGGATTTAGAGCTCGTCATAGCACAGACATTATGCAAAGGACCGCCTTTTTTCACCTATGTAATATTGCGAAAATCAGGAACATCCTGTTGAAAATGATGCAGAAAAACTAGTCCATGCATTTGTTACTTCTAGGCTGGATTACTGCAATTCCTTATTATCAGGCTGCTTGAAAAAGTCCATTAAGACTCTTCAGCTGATCCAGAATGCTGCAGCACGTGTTCTGACAGGAACCAGGAAAAGAGATCACATTTCTCCTGTTTTAGCTTCTTTGTATTGTCTTCCAGTAAAATCCAGAATAGAATTTAAAATCATTCTTCTTACCTACAAAGCTCTTAATGGTCAGGCACCATCTTATCTTAAAGAGCTCATAGTACCTTACTACCCCACCAGAACACTGCGCTCTGGTTCCTAGAGTCTCCAAAAGTAGACTAGGAGCCAGAGCGTTCAGCTATCAAGCTCCTCTCCTGTGGAACCAGGTTCCAGTTTGGGTTCAGGAGGCAGACACCATCTCCACATTTAAGAGTAGGCTTAAGACTTTCCTCTTTGATAAAGCTTATAGTTAGGGCTGGCTCAGGTGAGTCCTGAACCATCCCTTAGTTATGCTGCTATAGGCCTAGACTGCCGGCGGATTTCCCATGATGCACTGAGCTCCTCTCTCCTCTACTTTCTCTCCCTCTGTATGCAACCTCATCCCATTATTGCATGTTACTGCCACAACTTCTCCCCTTTCCGGTAGTCTTGTGCTTTCTCGTCCCTCTCCTCTCTCCTCCTATCACTCCCTGCAGGTGTTTCTGGCTTTGGAGCTGTGGAGTCTGGATCTGTGGTTGTGGCACCTGCTGAGCCATGGTTCTGCTCGAGGTTTCTGCCTCTTAAAGGAAGTTTTTCCTTGCCTCTGTCGCCTAGTGCTTGCTCTTGGTGGGAATTGTTGGGCTTCTGTAAATAACATCACAGAGTACCATCTAGACCTGCTCTTTTATGAAAAGCGCTATATAAATAAATTTAATTTAATTTAATTTAATTTTTTACAGATACAGAATGTTTCAGAATATGCTAATATTTGCCTCCAGGCCAGAAACTGCTGATGTAGCCCCTCTGTGAGTCTAGCATAACACCTTTATTTCAAACAGGTTTTCATTTGGATATATCTGTGTTCAGTGCCACACCCAATTAATTAAAGAAGAGTAAGTGTATCTATTTGTACAGCGCTTGTCCAGGGCAGATGCCACGATTAAAAATCCAGCAAGACAGAGCAAACTGGTTTACAAAAAGATTTATGTTTTCAAACAATACAAGTCTGCAAACCTTTTCGTGTTTTCAGTTGCTGCATATGTACTTAATTATAGGAGAAGAATAACAAGCACACATTTTTAGCACATGTCCTCCTTCCTCACAGGTTCAGTGATCATTAGAGTTTATCCTCTTTTAAACAGGAAGGGTTAGGGCCAGTACAGCAACACACAGACTCAAAATAATGACTTACAGAATCAATATTTATTACTGCAGACTGCATGACTTATTAGAAACTAAGAAATCCATCAGTATTATTCTGCCACCAAATTACCTACATTGTTCCACATACCAGGAAGACACTTTGTATCATCGGTGAAAGAACAACATCCCAATTGAAATCACAACACAGTGATTAATTTGATAAACATGTACAGCATCCACAGTAAAATACTGTATATAACCATCAGTAAATTTATAGTTAATGTTGTATTAGCCACATTTTAGCCTCAGACAGCAAGTACACATGACTGCGTAGCTACTTTCGACTCCAACACAATCATCAAGTTTGCTGACGACAGCTATAGTGGACCTGATCACAGATAATGAAAAGGTCTATCTGAAGGAAGGACAGCAACCTCCTGAATGTAAGCAAGAGTGATAGTGGACTTCTGGAAGAGCAGGGAAGGAACTATGCCCACCCTTAATATCAACCGGTCCTCTGTAGAGAGGGGGGATAGCTTCAAGTACCTTGTTATATATCATATCACCGAAGGCCTGAGCTGGGCACTGCATATTGACTCAGTGGTGAGAAAGGCTAGGCAGAGACTGTTTCCCAGACGCTTGAGGAACTTCCAGGTATCCCCTCAAATACTAAAGAATATCTCCTCCAGTACCATTGAGAGTGTCCTGACAAGTTACATTACTGCCTGGCAAAGAAACAGCTACGGCCCAGCAAAGAGTTTGTTTGGCTGAACACACAAGCGGTGCTCTACACTGCCTAAATGATATTTACACCACCATCATTAAGGATCCCAACCACCCGAATACCAGTCTTTTGCCTTTTCTCCCTGTTGTGGTCAGGAAGAAGGTACAGGATACACCAGGATACACCAGCAGTGAGAGGCTCAGGAAGATCTTCTACCCTCAGGTCACTAAGATTCTAAATGAGGTTGCTGCCCCCCAAGTGTCTGACCACACTATGAAAAGGATCGAGAGTAAACAAAGATAGACCTTTTTGATAAAGAGTAAGATGACTTACTAACTAGTGTTTCCACTGTTGTCTTCCTACAACTCATCTCTCACAAGATTTCAGAATAAGACTTCTCCTTCACTGAGATTTCTGTTTCTGGTTATTTAACAAAAAAGTCTATCTCTGTAGTACTCCCTTTCATAATGTTGTCAAAATTTGGTGCCTGTAAGTGACAAAAATAAGCACTCTTATTGGATGTACTTTTGTCAGGCACAAATTGCCCCCAAGGATTACATTGCAGCGCATTTCACAGCTGCCAGCTGAGGTGATCTACTGGACAAATTCCAAAACATTTTGTACACATACTTGTCATTTAAACCCCAAAGTATGTAACCAAAAAACTGGAATTAACCTTTAAATGTGCATGTTGCTATTAAAAACCACATTAAAACTGAAAGGTTTGAAAACGAAGTATTGTTAAGTGCGGTTCGCACTGTTTATTTCGGTGTCACTGCCATCAGACACACATTGCTCATTCATACTGGCTAAAAACAGCTGAGCATGCAAGCTGGTGTCACTCCACAGTGAGTTGATACAAGAATGTAAACAAACCAGAGTGACCAGCATGGCTTCCTTGTAAAGCTGAGAACAACAACTGGCATGCAATTACAACAAATGTGGATGTGTCTGACATGTAAATATTAGAAAGAAATATTTTCTGCTAATAGATGAAGGTGATCACAGACAGGGTTCTATATTTGCTGAAATATCTATATTAATTCTGATTAGTTCTGAAAACGCCTATTTTTTTTTTATTCTATTTGTAATTCTTTCTCTCTTCGATTCATTATTGTATAACAACTTGATTTGTCTCCCCTAGGCTAAGGTATGGGACTTATCCACACCTTGCCATTCCCAACTAACGCCCACACGTCACTGTACAAAAAGGTTATTATCCTCTGCCTTCATCCCCAAATAAAGTAATTCCACCCCAGTTACAACACCCCTTTAGTTTGAGATCACGTCAGTCTCTCCTCAGCCGGACAGGTTACACGGTGCTCACAGGTGACTCCCGGGCTGCGCAAAAACGCTCCCAGCGGGATCCTAGGAAACACCGGAGGTTTCCCTCACAGCTCTGGCATTAAATTCAAGTCACGTTCAGCGAAAAGGGCAGGAATTAGATCACTACACTGGTCGCTGAGAAGAGCCCCAGTCCTCTCAGTTTGCCTCCACGCCTCCCACACGGCTTCCTATATTGTCTTCTTGTCTGTTTCACCGCTTCTAATCTGTTGACAGCATGACAGGAGGACTGAAGGACGGCGAAAGAGAAGAGGTACAGTATGGCTCTCATTTACGGCTGTTACTATTTTTAGTTTAGAATGTTTTTAGCTGATATGGATTTCTCTTCACCGAGGAGCTCATTATTCTCGCTCATAATTTGCATTCATGAAGAAAATGTTGATATTTTTCCAAGTTCAGAGCGCTTTATCGCGCTTTATTTGACACGAACGCTTCTCCCACACACGCGGAGGGAATAACTATTGAGCATACAATAGCATGTGGGTGTGAGACTTTACCTACTACAACCTTTAGCAGGTACAATCGACTTTACGCATCAACCATGAAAGTTTACATTTTTGTGCGTAAAAAGGAGAGTACCCACAAAAAACCCACTAGATTTCAGTCATAAATCATGCACATACTCTAACACTAACTAATGAAACCATATTATGGGTTTAAATGAGAATGTGCTTAAAATATTAACGAAGGACAGAGTAGGACTGGGGATCAAGTGGGTCTTTACGCGCTCTTTAAAGCGATGGAGACTGAAACATAACATGTTTCTACATACTTTAGTTATGTAAGTCCACGTATTCACAAGTCAGATTGAAAATGCTGATAGCCTCTATTTGTTCCAATATCCAAAATAAATTGGGGAAAAAAGGGCTAGTCAAAAGAGAATGACTTAATATTTGGAATATATGCTTTTACGCATTACTTAAAAATGTTACCATGATCGCGGGGGCATGTTGAGTCAACTGTATGTCAGATTAGGGTGTTAGATTTCTGCCCGGGTGGTGAGGACCCCTTGCGGCTGCATCGAGGGGTGTGGTGCTTCTCTTTCTGTTCATTTAAACCCATCCCTGTTTGTGGGGCAGGCTGGTAAGTCGCCGCTCCAGTCTCTGTCCCTCCCAGCGCACTGCACACTATCCCTCCTCCTCTTTACTCTCTTCTCTTTCTGCCTTCTCCGGACCCTGACAGGAATTTCTGCATTCGCCGTTCATCAGAAAACAAGGGAACATATACAAACCAAACAACAAAGACATGGACAACGACAGTCTGAACGAGAAGACAATGGAGGATGTTCACACGAAAGAGATCGACCTGGTCAACCGGGACCCAAAGCGCATAAACGACGACGTTGTCAAGGTGAGTGCGACCTGGAGGGCTGTTAACTTTTGAGCTTTATATTATATTTGGGGTTAAGCGTGCAGCTGTTGTGACCTTTCTCTCAATCTAACTCAGACCATAACTTCACCAGAATACCTGTTGCAGAGTGTGCACTTCACTTCTGCTTAGTGGAGCCATCTGACAATCACTGTAAATTGAAATAAACTATGGGAAACTGTTCCGAAGTTTAGGAGCTGTCAAGATGGTGATATGTGCGGATGTGCGCGTCAGTTGCGCACTGCAGTTCTTTTGCGCACTGTACAGCGAGCTGTGGATCCAGCAGTGATCCCCCTCAGTGACTTTCCCCTATTAGGAATAAGCTTTGCTGAGGTATTAAAGCTCATGGGGGCGATACAATGGCAAATTCACATGCGTAAATATCTGCGCGTCCACACAAGCGGGGGATTTGGAGATTTGAACATCCTAGCTCCAACAGAGGAAACATTACGAATTTCCTGCTGCTGGAACACACATTTCCCACAGTTCTTATTGCACACGCCTTGCTATTGGGAAAGTAGAATTCGTTCCATAAGAGAGTAGCCTGACCCCATAAATACCGAGTGTTTATTTTGTTTAAAGGAGTTAGCAGAGGGAGAGGTGTTGTAGCAGCAGAGGAGTGGCGCGCTGGTAAGCACCTGACTCGTCTGTAGCAAGGAGCTGCAGCTGTCTTAGCCGCCCTCCTCTCCAACTGGAGCAGGGTTTTTTTTCCTTCATAATAGTGGGGTCAAACGACTCGCTGCATGGGACAGAGTCAGCTCTTTGAAATGCCCCGAACTCTGCCTTGTTAAAACAGGGAAACACCCTAGTAGCTGCTTAGTCTGAGGGGATATCCCTCACCACTCCCCATCTCTCCTCCCTACTTTCCTCCCATTCTACTCCTCTCCTCCCTCCCTTCTCCCTACATGCCTGTAGTTGTGTCAGAGAAGCAGATATCCATGTGTTTTATTTTATTCCTTGCTGTCGGACAAGACATTTGGTGTCTTTCATTATGAAAAAAGAAGGGGAAGTGTTACACAAAGCATGTCTTGCCTATGGCCTCAACTTTAAATATGCTCTTCTCTATGATGAGAAGCAAAGGCTGAACTTTTCATTTAGATTCGTTTTCATCTTTTGGGTGTTCTGTTAGGAAAATCTCTACTTTTCCTTTCATCTGCTTCTGTCTCCACTTCTTCCACCACTGTCTCTCCCTCCCAATTCTCCTCCATTGTGACAGTGAGTCAGACTCTCCTTCCAGTCTCAGAATAGAATGCAGCTTTATGATAGTCCTGCCCCTCTCTAATCAACTCAACAGACTGCTGGTGAAATTATCTAAAGTCACATGGATGTACACTGTAAAAATGAAAACTGCCTAGGGAACCATTTGGAGCCAGAGAAGTTAAACTTGGTTGAAAGTAGTAAGTGCATTTGCTAATTTTATGCTACTCTATTCCAATAATTTATTTGAAAGCTGCAGTCACTAGATACAGATTAAGATTTTCAAAGAAGTATAATGAAATGTTAAATAGTTGAAATAAGTTGCGCCCCTGCAAACTACAACATTAAAATGCTACTTGCGTCATCTACCATCATTAATGATAATCCAGTGTTATTATTAATACCAATATAATGCTGGCAGGGCCATTCTTTTAATACTGCAAGTGCATCTATCTGATAATACTTATAAATACTAATAAAATATTTAATACAGGATTTTACTGGTGTCACTTACAGTTGAATAAAGGCTTTGAATACTTCATCCACCACTGCTCTTAAGTATTTCCACAAGGCAAGTTTCAAGGAACCTCTGACACATCTAGGGAAATACTTTTGGTTTATTTTCTATCAAGAGGAACCCAAAGGTGCTCACTAGATCCCTCTAGATTTCTGATGAGCCTATAGTTTTTACAGAGTGCTGTATACAGCGGCTCTGAGGTGCCTTGAGGTCAATGAAACAGTTCTGCCAAGTGGAAGCGTTTTCTTGGTGTGCCCCAATGAAAAGCACAAGCAGGGAATCCCTTCTAGCAATCCACCATGACCACACACACGGCCACATACAGTACTCGCACATAAACGTGTGTACTGTGCATGCAGACAGACTGCATGTGGTGTACGTGCACACACAGACGCACGTGAACGCTCACACACACTGCATTCTTGTAATCAAAGGAATACAAGCTGTTCTTCTGGAGTTGCTGCAGCTGGCCTCAATCACCTGGCCACATCAAACAAGTTCCATTACTGACATGCATGTGGAGTTTGCCCGATGAGAGTTATTGCCTGGAGAATATGTTGGTCTTTACCAGAGGTGGAAAGTAATGAATTACAAGTACTCGCGTTACTGTAAGTAGTTTTTTGTGTACTTATACTTTTTAAAGTTGTTTTTATAATCTGTAACTTTACTTTTACTGAAGTATTGTACTTTGCTACATTTTAAATAACATCTGTTACTGAGTAAAAAACTGCATGCGGACGGTCGTTGATAGTTTCCTCTGGCTGGATGAAGTCTGACGCTCCTGATTTTACACATGATCCATGATGATCTGGAAAAATACATGTGAATAGCAAAATTAGCATGTCATTTCTTATTCAGAGGAGCCAAGCTCCCCTGTAGTTCACACCCTGCTTGCACCACAGGTAGTTGATAAAAGAAGTTTTCATAGTTTGATAAGAGGCTTTGCTCAAATTAGCCAAAAAGACATTGGTGCATGACTTTGCTGATGTTGGTTGGCACTAGCAACCTGCTGGTAACAAGTTAATTATGCTTAAGCCTATTTTAATTATAAATTAATTATGCTAACATCTATGATGTCCCATTAAAATGAACAACTGTTTGAATGTAAATAGGGAAATGACTTCATATGCAGTCCAGTGCGGCCCGCCATAGTCTAATCTGTTCCGTCACAGTTTCATAATAAAGCAAAAACATTTTTTAAACTTCCCTTAATAACATAAAATTTCTATTACATTGTTTTGCGCTATTGCTTTGGCAAGTATTTGTCAAACGAACTAAAATGGAAAGCACAAAATGGCTTTGTGCCTTTATCAAATGCAAAACACTGCAATTTAATTAAATAAGTAGGCCTATAATAAGTATATATAAGTTATTTTAGGAGGTTAAAAAAGTAACTAAGTAACGTTTATTCTGAGAAAATATTAAAAAAGCTACTTTTTACTTTTACTTTAATAGATTTTTATACCAGTAATTTTACTTGTACTTAAGTAAAAGTTCATCAAAGTAAAGTAAAGTACATTTACTTAAGTAGAATATTTTAGTACTCTTTCCACCTCTGGTCTTTACATAGCAGAGAGGAGGGGTCAGTTGAGTGAAATTGCCCCCACTGGAGACAATTTTTGAGAGGGAGTTGTGCGAAGTTTGACCTCCAACAGCTGATCCAATGTCCTGAAGGTCAAATTGAAAGGAATGTCCCTCCCGGACTGAAAAGTTAGTGATTGGTTGACTCTTGATCATACTTGACCATCTCATTCTGGGATGTTTATCTTGACCAGAGATGCATTGTCATGGTTGTGTGAAAATCACATACCACCAGTTCTGCTGATTTCTGTGCTTTTATCACAACTAAACGATTACACACTACTCTGTGGGTTGAGACATCTCCTGCTTATGAAACTCTTTTAAACTCTGCAGTTGCATTTGTTTCCATCCAAATGTCATGCAAATTTAACAAAACTATGGATGTATCACCGAAATACATGCAAAAGATGGGTTGTATCACACAAAAAGGAATCCAAGAAAGTTAGAATTAGGATACATTTTTATAAAAGTTCAACTGAAGTGGTTTAATGATATTGGGGAAATATATAATAATTTGCAAAAGGCATCTTAAATGAAAATCTCGTAATATGACTTAAAAAAGACTTAAACCTGTGGTCACTTCATTATTTTTTTAAGAGGATTTCTGAATTAAAAGAACACTATAATCAAACTATTGAGTGAAATGAGCCCTCCCTCTGTGACTACATACAGTAAGTCTCCACTGCCAATCATCCCAATCTCTCTGAAATAAACCAAACATTTCCCCCGACTACCAAAGCCCTCAAACCAACAAAAGAGTCCATTAATGTGCTACACTCTGACCTTCTCCTCCGGAGACCCACTTTGTCTATTCAAGCATAGTTGACAGCCTGAAGATAGAGGTCTGGAAAAAGCTCAGAACCTTATTTACTCAATAATACAGTTGCCTTGGCGACTGGTCACATGTTGACCCCGAGATGCCGTTGTTTCATATCAAACCTCTGAGTGGACCACAGAGCTCCCGGGCAACTGCAGTAAAAGTATGCAATATTTTTACATCTTTTTATACCGTAGTTTATAATTGGTTGCCATTATTGAATTTCCCAGTTCAATAATTAATTCAATAACTGCTACATCTTGAGGTCACCAGCCTGTAAAAGAATCCTTACTTTAATCAAAAATCCTTGCTGTATGTGTCTGCCACATTGTATCTGTCTTTTCTATAGTGGATACCTGTTTCTTTTGGAAAAACGTCTTCATATGCGATTGGAGTAAATGGAAATGTCTTGGTGATATTTGTCCCTTTCTCACCAAACTCCAAATTAACCATAACAAAATAAAAGCCTCTGAAGTCTGAAGTAGCAAAAACTGGCACTGTTGAAACTGAAGGTAACGTCAGGTAATGATCATGGTTTTCCTCACAATGCTGCATACAGAACTGTATTTAGAAAAGCTTAAAACTGTGGAAAGTAAAATCCACCAAATAGCTTCACTTTATGAAACTCTCAAAACTCTCCACCATGTTGCTGTGGTTGTGTTGTGCCTCTTTACAGAAGGCATTCATTTAGTTTCAATCAAAGTTCTGGAAACTGTAGCAGAGTGGGTCCACTTTAAATTTGTAGCTGTGGAAAAATTAAATGGACGCCGTGCTGGTTTTGTGGCTGCAGTCAGATTTATATTATAACGCTGGAGTGAGCTGTGCCAGTTGGTGCTGTGTGAGAGGCATTATGCAGCTGCCTGGAGTAAAAGAATTGTACAAGCTGCTCTTCAAGGCAAATAAAAGTAACTCTGTTGGGATATTTGATGACAATATAAGACATCCAAGATTGGGAAAACATGACATTTTCTCTTACATAATAAACAACAGCATGAAATTAAGCCCTAAGATGTGTTTTACAGCCTGCACTCTCTATATTTATATATCTAAGATACATATATATATATATGAGAAAGAGTTTTGCAATGTTGTTACTGCCCTGGCAGATTTTTCATGTAGATAAAGAAAGTGCTACTTTTTGGGAAATGAGCTTATTCGCTTTCTTGCCAAGTGAGGTCAGAGGGTAGTGCTCTCCTATCTGTCCATTAGATAATAAACTGACTGGCTTTGTCAGGCATACTGACCTCACACATTACCCCCTGTAAAACCACAACTTGGATGTTTTTTAACATTATGGTTGACACAGCTTTTGTACGGATTAAACCAATTAAAACGTTACAGCATATTCATTAGTGGGCTTCAGATGTCATGGTTACCTTTTGACAGAGGCAAGCTAGCTGTTTCCCGTTCTTTCCAGTCTTCATGCTAATGTAAGCTAAGTGGCTATTGGATCCTGCTTAGTATTTAATAGACGGATATGAGAGTGGTGTCAATCTTTTCATCTAACTTACAGTATTATTCCGTTAAGATGATGAATTTTTTGGTATTATTATTATTGGTATACAGTTTTAAGTCAATATGTTAAATAAATAGATATACATGTATCAATTAACAGATCAAGTTCTTTTTCAGAGATCTATAAAGGCAAAAGTAAAATATAATGTGCTTTTCTTTGATGCCAACAGTCAGCTTGTGTAAGTGGACATCAAGTCTTCCAAACAGTGGATAGAATCTCACTTAGGAATGAAACACTTCACTTTTCCATTTCACTGTCAGTGTGACACTGGATAATATCTATGTGACTTATTGATATTACAGCCATTAGATCTCAGTAGGCAGACTGGTTTGTTAGACGAGACACAGTCTCTAAGTAACTGTAAAATAAATATTGACTCTGTGCTCAGAAGCCTGTGAAGAGGATGAGAGAGAGAGAGGGAGAGTCTACATTGTGTTTACACTGTGTGAGTTGCCACTTTTCCCTCCTTGCCCTTACAGCACTGGTCAGGTCATGGACACTTGCAGAGATTGTCCCATTTGAAGGCCTGAGAGATGTGTTTACACTGAAAAGCAAAATGTTCATCTCAATGGGAGGTGTAGGAGGGAAACCATACATTACTTGTCAATCGAACACTGTGGGAGGTACGGGGATGTCTTCCTCTTTGGATATTCTGTTGATGGATTTTGAGTTTCTGTAGGTAGCACTCTTTCTGTTTTTTTGTCCAATCATGGTGGCCATCACTGGTCACGGTAACTGTGCAGTAATCCTAATTGTTTATTCCTCAAAAACCAGAAATGTGAAAGACATTACTTCCTGTACAGCACAGAATTCTTCCTAATAAAGACGTACCACACACAGAGTGTTTACAACGGGAGATGTAAAAGCTTCCAGGAAGCTTTTACATAATTATTTAACTATCAGTCACATGGTTTCTTTTAACCACCAAGCCGATGAAGTCCTGACATGGTTTTATTGGCTAAGACAGATGATATGGTCCATCTGTCTTGTCCATGTCGATTTTGATCCATATTTAGTCTCTATCTATCTACACTATATTGACAAAAGTATTGGGACACCCCTCCGAATCTTTGAATTCAAGTGTTCCAATCACTTCCATGGCCACAGGTGTATAAATTTCCTCACTACTAAATATACCACAGTCAACTTTTAGTGATATTATAACAAACTCAAACTCAGCCACGAAGTTGTAGGCCACAAAAAATTGCAGAGTGGGGTCAGTGCATCCTGAGGCACACAGTTCGCAGAAGTCACCAACTTTCTGCAGAGTCAATACCTACAGACCCACAGACTTTGTTATGCACTGAGTCCTGACCTCAACACGATAGAACACCTTTGGAATGAATTAGAGCTGAGACTGCGAGCCAGGCCTTCTTGTCCAACATCTGTGCCTGACCTCATAAATGCGCTTGTAGAAGAATGGTCAAACATTCCCATAAACACACTCCTAAACCTTGTAGACAGCCTTCCCAGAAGAGTTGAAGCTGTAATAGCTGCACAGGGTCGGCCAACTCCATATTAAGCCCTATTGATTAAAATTGGGATGCCATTAACCTTCATGCGCATGTAAAGGCAGGTGTCCCAAAACTTTTTGCAATATTGTGTATCTATCTATCTATCTATCTATCTATCTATCTAGTGGAGTTGTTTTCAAGAGGCTCTGGAGACAACAATCCTCAAGTTGATTTGCAGAAAGCAAAGCAGATGCCAGAATAGTGTGTGTAGCAATCAGTGTTTTGGGTGGGGCAGTTGGTGGTTAGACTGTGTACCAGTCACTATGAGAGGGGGTGAACATCTTGTCAGAAATACCACTCTCCATCTCAGCAAACTGACAGATCAACAGGGAGTGGAGACACAGTGGAAAGAATGAGTTCAGATTTGAAGTGTGTGCTGGTTTCATTAGCACCAGCTCTTGTGAAATACTGCTGGTGGTGAATAAAGGTATTTCACAAGTCATAATGATGAGTCTATTGTGAATGTGCTGGTCCTGAGAATCTCTGTATACTGAACAGTACATGTCACTTTTATTGTGAGATGGATACTAGTATTTAGTTTTTACTTGGAGCGCTGCATAAGTTCAGGCAAAGCACCAAAGTCGGCATTAGCTGTTTGCTTCACCACGAGTGGCTCATTTATCAGCTGCGTGGCTACCTGCTGATAGATATATCCAGTCATTTTCATGCAGCAATACAGAAGGGTCATAATAACCTGAAATGTCTCACTATTATTATGCATTCATGTGATGCCGGAATAATCAGAAAAATCATTTCCCGACTGGGAAAATTCCCGTGAACGCCCATTGAAGTCGGAACAGCAACTCGGAAAGTCTGAGAAAATTTTGCTACACGAGTCGCCGAGTTGTTGACGTCATACATATAGAAATGTTTAAATAATGGTGCAAAATCACATATGCCATATACATATTAGCTAAGGTGTCATTTGTTATATGGTATTAGGTTAAAAAACGATTAGTATGCTATCCATGTAGAGTGAAGTAGATTATCAAATCTAATAGTATAACCATTTGTCATAAATTATCAATTCCTGGATATATCAAAAACAAGGATACCTCTTTCTAATAAGGCACCCTTCATAAAGGTTTTATAAGCTGTAACTAATGGCTATATTAATACTAAATAGATGAATTACTAATGCTGTATAGATTAGTTATAGGCCATTGATAACAATGAATTTTGGGATGCCAGGTTGTAAAGAATCTTTTTGGTTGGTTTTATCCTTCCTGTTTGATAATAGTGCAGTTATACATGTTTATAACCAAGTTATAAATACTAATAAATTTATTTTGCTCCTGAGTGGCCATACAGTCCAATCAGTCAAGTGGCAAACAAATAGTTATTTTTATTAATGGATTATAGCTGATCTATAAAGCATTTAACCATTAATGAAGCCATTAGTCAAAACTATTAAAGGAATGCCTTATTAGAAAGTATTAGCAAGACAAGTTTCAGTGTGGAAGAAAATGTAATCATAAAGTAAAACATGTAATCACAAAGTAAAACCTTTAAATCACCTGATATCATCTGATGTCACTGCTGTTCAGTTCATCCCCTTCTCTATCTTTTGCTTAATGTTGATGTAATACATTGCATTTTGTATATTATATATATGATATTTCAAAACATAACATTATGTGCTGTAAAGTTCTACATGTAATGTAAGTGGAGGCATTTAATATGAATCACAGGAAGAGTAGTTGCTGCCAAGTTACTAAAAGGGATCGTAACAAACAATAAATAATGATATTTAAAGTCCAGCTAGGCGTGTTATAGATCTGCCAGAAGTGGCTTTGCTAACATTTTCTTTCTCTTCCTCTTATTTCCTCTTCAGGTAGACTTTGAGGATGTGATTGCCGAGCCTGCAGGGACCTACAGCTTTGATGGCGTGTGGAAAGCCAGTTTCACCACCTTCACTGTCACCAAGTACTGGTGCTACCGACTTCTGACGGCGCTGGTCGGCATCCCCCTTGCACTGATCTGGGGAATCTTCTTTGCCATCCTGTCCTTCATACACATCTGGGCCGTGGTACCATGTGTCAAGAGCTACCTGATCGAGATCCACTGCGTCAGTCGTGTCTACTCCATCTGCGTGCACACCTTCTGCGACCCGTTGTTCGAGGCTATGGGCAAGTGCCTCAGCAGCATCCGAATCCGCACGACCAAGGAGGTGTAGCATCCACAAAGAGGAGGAGGAGGATTAATGGAAAGAGGGGAGGGAGGATGGGAGGGCTAGAGCCACACAGATGGAGGAATAAGTCACAACAAAAAAAAAGAAGAAGAAAAAATAGACCTCTGGAAAAGGAGGGGTGGGACTTTTCCAGATCTGGGCGGGGTTTGTTTGGAAGTGAAGGGTCTTGGTCACATGGCCCCTGGCCACGCCTTATTCCACCAGCTGTTTTTTCTCTTCAGTGTTGGTGTAACCAAACGGGTGGGCACAGGAAATCAAAGGGCCGTTCTCCGGGGTTTTGTTGTTGTTTTGTTTGTGTTCTCAATTTTTTAATTCCTCACTGTTAACATTGTCATGCAGGCAAACTAGCTCCATATCTGTTTTCTGTAAGTTTTGCCACATGATGTAAATTCCTTCCATTCTTACCATTTCAGTGGAGAGCTTCTTACTTTGATTCATATGAAGAGGGGTTGGGGTGCATCACTGTGTTCTCCCATGCTGATTTGTGTTTGTGTTTTGGAGCTATTGGGCAGGGCAGGATGGTGGGATGTTGGCATTGGTAAAAATCAAAGCAGAGAGAAAGAGAGAGCGCTGCTAAATTCTATTTGACTCAGCAGAAACAAAACAACCCCACAGGCCGAACAGCCCAGCAACACCCCTGCCTCTGCCCCCCGTGACCTCCAAGCCAACAAAATCATCCACCCCGCACCCCCCTTCAGCCAGGTTTCCAGCAGTCTGACACACTGAACCTGCCCTCGTTCCTGCATGCAACTGCATCGCCTTGCCAGCAACTCGCCGTCCGCCACTGCCACGCCCGCCACACAGCCTTCTGATGCAGAAATGATCTCTCAGCTCACTCGCTTTGTTCATCAGCTTCTTACTTCACCTCCACCTTCATCATCATTAGTGTATGACAGAAAATGTTAGGATTTTAATCTTTAAAAAAATGTTTTACTCCAATGTGGACTTTCTGACCCATTTAGACCTTTTATTTTTCAGTGAAGCTCAATGCTTTTAAATGCACATCACAATATTTCCATGACGAATGCTTTTTTTCCCCTATACTATGAATATGAAGAACTTAGAGGAGTTAACTTCAATACTGTTGTTTTAAAAATCTATATGTAGTGTATGGGTGTTTATGCAGAAAATGAGACTTTGCAAGCTGTGGCCTCATTCCAGTGCACTAATCTATGGGAAAGTATTGTTAGTGAATAGCACTAATGAAGATCTCCTTTCTATAGTTGCAAAGGTAATACTAGGAGTTACTTGCACAGTCTGCACTTTGGATGTGCAGTTACAAGCTTGAGTGGAGATTTCTCTTACGCACTGTGGTACTTCCACAGGTTAATGCATTGGAATTAAGACAATGTGAGGTGGAATGTGTGCTTTTTTCCTTTTAATTGTTTTTGTATTTCCCCTGACTGTGGACACGATGCTGAAAAGCATCAAACTGATACCTCCCACCCAAGAGATGGGTGAAGGAAGAGACGGTTACGTAGGATTTCTGGATTGGGGTGGGGTTGGGGGTTGGGTTTTATTGAGACACTAAGCTCACTTGGACTCCGTGACCCTCAGTCTACCTGCTGTCTTCACATAGGGATGGTAATATCAAAACATCTTCTCCTTGAGTGTTTTTAAGCTCCAAAGGTGATATTTTTATAAGAAAATATTTTTTCCTTCCTTGCTTTTACTGTTCAATATCACGCTGTGCACATTAAAATTTAATATAATCCAGTGTGCATTTGTTTGTTTTTGTATCTACAGCTTATTTCCCCAAATGGATAAAGTGATCACAATGTGCCTCTTTAGGAAAGTCAGATAACAGTTATTTTTCACTTGTGAGATTGAGACATAGCTAATCTAATTGTGTAATGATTCAGAGTAGACTGGTTTCATTCATCTGTACTGAAAGAACCAGCCAGTTTAAGCTACTTGTGGAAAAATACATAAGAATGAAGCTGGGAGAAGAGGAGCTGGAAAATAATTTCCAGGCGCAGTGCCTTCCCTCTGTATTATTTTGCAAGGATGTGCACAACTGTGGGCTAAAGTTGCCTGAGCCACAGCCCTTTTGCCCTCTTAACTTGTCACATTTGCATCAATATTTCAATAATGCCAAGCTATCACATGAATCACTCTAGCTTGCTAGCTGACAAACATATAGGCAGTAAGTGAAGCAATATGATACAAATGTCAAGCAACCATTTCTTACATAATTAATTTAATGGGAAGTAGGCCTATAATCTATAATAACTAACTAAAAATTTATATTTCAATCAATAATACATATACTATATATTATACCTGTGCATAGCATTGTGAATGAGTTTCATCAGTCAGAGTGTGAGGGAGTTATTATAAAGAGACATGCCTGCAAGAGTGGGATAAAGAGAAAAAAAAGATGATAACTGTATATTTATATGTCTATAAAGTTTAATTGTGACAAACACTTCTGTTAAAATGTCATAGAAGTTAAATGGAATTGGACTGATAGGAATAATATAATTTGCCTGGGACTGCCTTTACATTGTTGTCTGTAAATTTCAGAGGCAGAAATGATTATTATTGTGATTTGCTAAATCTACTTTAAATTATTTACTTTATTATCTGAGTTCAAAGAGTTTATGTTTGAAGTTTGAATATTGTGGTTTTCACTTTTTTGGTTTGAATGGTTTACATAACTTCTGTCTATAACAAGTAATTAAATATAAGACCACTGTGCCATGATGAAACGGTGTGATCACCACACAGGTAATTTAAAATCAAATTAATAGATGGCAGGGCTCGAGACGCAAAATCGTATTGCTGCTTAAACTAGTTACAAGAAACTATTTCTGCAACTTAACACTAGCAGTGTTAAGTTACCAAACTCTTTGGTGGTTAGTTTCACCATTCAGGTACATGCTGTGAGTGACACCTAAAATCGCCCTCAAAAGGTTTGTGCACCTCTCTGAGTATTTGTATCTGAGTCTGTGTCAGTAAGGTCTAATGCCTGTAGCGCTGCTGGCACACATTTTTTCCAAGGCAGGCACAACATTTCCATGGTTACTCGAGAAACAAATAAAAGTGTTGGGCAAAGCTCATGAGACTGTAGTCAAGTCTCTGTATTCAAGTTAATTTACACCAAAAACAGGCACATAATTATGCAGCCTGAGACAAGCATGGACTGTATTGTTCAACAGTTTTAGCATGTTGAGAATGAAGTCAAGTCAACTTAACAATGGTTCTTTGTTTTAATCGTTCAAGGGGCAATGAAACAATGAATACCATAGAAACAGGGAACAGGGGGAGCTGTTCAAAGCTGCCGCTGTTTTTGTTTCATTTTATGGAGCAAAATCTCATTGTTGCCCAGCTCTAGTTTGCGCCTCTCATACATTAACATAACATCTGAGTCACAGAGCTAAATGAAATGGCCAAAAGTATGTGGACATCCAAACATTACAGCCATGTGTGATTGTTGTACATTCAGCCACAAGAGTACAGTCAGGTGAGGTACCAGTGTTGGTCCGTAAGACCTGGCTCACAGTCATCATTCCAGTTCATCCAAAAGATGCTGGATGGGGTTGAGGTCAGGGATCTGTGCGGGCCGGTCAAGTTCTTCTGCACCAACTAATGGACCTGGTATTGTGCACAGGGGTGTTGTCACGTTAAAACAGGAAGGGGCCAAACACAAACTGTTACCAGAAGTACTTGCCAAAAGTACACAAAACTATATGGACAGGAGTGTCAGTACCAGTTCCCTGACTTAAAGATAGTGGCCCAAAGTGCTCAGTTTGCATTAGGAACATTGAGAAGTTTTATCATCACATATGTTCACACATAATAACCCATTTATATTTTTCTTGCATTATATAAAACAAGAGATACAATACTATACAATATCATCTTTTAGGATTGACAATAGAGTCACTACTTAACATACAGGTTGAAATCTTCTTTATCATGCAGCTGAACGAATATTTTTTTGACCCAGACAGTTAATTACCTTCTGGGTTTTTCAAATAACGCCACATCATAAACCTGATGGTTAGCTGTGTGATGTACATGAAAGGCACAAACTAAGGCTAGAGGTAGGCACAAATAAGACCCTGTGAGACAGGCAAGAAAACAATACAGTTGAATAGAATAACTCTTCTGAACACCCAATACATGTAAACTAAAAGAGTCGTTCAGTCTGCACTCAGACACCTTAAGCATTATTACAGTAACACAGGGTGACAAAACTCCTGAGCAGGATGCTAAAGGTCCTGGCAGGGTAAAACCTGCTTGCTCGAGAAGTGAGTGATTCGCAGTGCAGGACCAAAGCAGAAATAGCAGGAGGATGAGAGAACACAGAGGCCGCTCTGTTACCTTCATGCAGACGACAGGATTGGGTAGTGGCACTTGTGAGCTAATGGAGTGACCTGATAGAACCAGGGTGAGAAGTTACCACCAGGTGCTAACTCAATGCTCCTATGTGTGGTGGTGGTAAGTTTGCCTGTTCTATCAGATATCAGTTGGGGGTTCTAAAGTTTACTACAAACCTACTTGCTGAAATAGTCAAACTGGGGTCAAGAATTAATTGACCATAGGAGTGAACTTTTTTTATTAAACTGTGAAGCGAGCTGTTATGTTTGAGATTTTTGGATGGAATTTTCCTACCTTTAGGGCAGCTAAATGTTTCAGTTCATTTACATTCCTGATTTTCATTGGGACAGCAAACAGATTTCAAGAGTCTGCCACCCATAGAACTACCCTGGGTGTTATTTTGCCAAGTGCTTGCTGGGAAAGGCTCCATCATCTGTGACTATGAATACAAATAATAAGGTAGCTAAAAATCAATGTATGATCCCTGTGGATGATATTTTTTTTTACACCTAATGTAAAATCACTATAAAATTCTTTTTGAGAGGTCTGTTATGACTCTTGATCACTTTAGAGACTTACTTCAGATTTGACAATGCAACAGCTCCCTCTAGTGGGATATTTGGAGAAATACAAATGTAAACGAAAAGACACCCATATGTGACTGTTGAACATGTCATGCCAAAAACATGGGCATTTATATAATTTTACATATAACCACAAGAACATTGGTGAGGTCCAACATTGATGTTGGATGATAAGGTCTGGCTCACGGTCAGTGTTTCACTTCTTCCCAGAGGTGTTGGATGGGGTTGGGGTCAGGGCTCCGTGCAGGCCAGTATGGTTTTTCTACACCAAACTGGGAAAACCACCGGTCGTGCACAGGGGTGTTGTCACATTGAACAGGAAAGGGCCAAACACAAACTCTTGCCAGAAAGTTGGAAGCAGACTACTTTCTAAAATATCATTGTGTGCTGTGGCATTTAGAACTCCCTTTATTTTCCTTTAAAGAGCCCCTGATCAAAAGTACACAAAAATATGTGTCAGATGTAAATTGTAGGACTAAAGCTTATTTTATTAACAAAGCTACTATGCTGTATTTTACTGTAATATTGGATGCCAACAGATCTTTCCACTTTAATTAGTCATGGAAAGAACAAGAAGTCCTAATATTTTGTATATTTTATATACAGAAAATATCAGACCACTAAAAGTACAAAGCAATTAAATTTGCCATGTTGTATCACATAACACTGTAAGTTGTGGGATGTTTTGTTTCGTTAAAATTAATATATCAACACTGATATTTTTATGTGAGTACTAAGTGTTGACTGCTTTTTTTACCCTCCGATGATTTATTACATGCAATGTATACAACTCTCTCCAAAAAGTGAACTAAAGTAATAAGTCTAAATTCCTTGGTTGTCAACTGAACAAGCGAGTGCAGTAGCAGCTAGATGTACCAGACTTAATGTAGACATGACGTTCTCTTCTCTCAGTGACTCGCCCAGTGTCAGTAGCATTCGTCAGTGGAAAGTCAGAGACCAGGTGACATAAACATTGTGGCTTTTAACCACCTGGAGGGCTGCAGGATCAGCAGCTGTTTCCTCTGGCAGCAGACATATCAAACACAGCAGTGATTAGAGACAGACTTCTTAGTGGTTCTGTGTAATTTGTTGCTGTCAAAACACATCAAGTAGGCACTCACCTTCCCTGAAAATGGAGGTTAAGAAGATGCTTTCACATCTACATCACTTCAGCGTTGTAAGCTTTGTTTAGCTAAAATCTTTTTAAGCCCTGACCCCTGACCCAACTCTTCAACTGCAGGACTGCTGCCTTTTGAGAGCTTACATGGTAAATTTTGGTTTACTGAGTGTGTATTTTGTGTGCATTTGTTTTGTCATTTATACTGCTATCTTGGACAGGACATTCGCTCAACAGATATTTATAATCTCGTTTTGATTAATTGGTTTTTATTTGTCCAGTTGTTCTGTGTAGCTTCCATGTCTCCTTTAATCGACAGAGACTGCCACAAGGGCAATTCAAGAAAGTTGCATATTTAGAACAATTAAATCTTCTTTTTTTTACCCAAGAAAATAATCACAAAAAGCACTATTTGCGCAGTTGACACTTAAATTCAAATCTGGAAGGCAATTTGGATAAAATCCTTTATCACAATATGTGATTTACGATATATCACAATATCAATATATACCATGTCATGATATATCATATGGTCTAGAAAATCATTTATAAAGCTATTTATGGATGGTTGTGGTAATCAACAGGCACTTCATCACATCAGTTATAGAAAGCAGTCCAGTTCATTGATTTGAAACATTGCCCTCAATGGCATATACAATCTATGAAATATGAAAGCGAGCGCCACCATGGAATAAAGAGTAATGCAAACTTTTGATGGTGGACAAACTCATATTGCAAAGTCCTCAGATTGTTGTATGCATTTTGTTATTATTTGTCTTACTTTTACTTTGCTTAACCCCCATTTTTTTATTTGATACCCACACATTTCTCTACATTCCACAATATTTTTCTTGTTTGCAGAACTGGATTAATTGGAGCGTAGGCTACAACCTGTTACTAGGGGAACACAACCATCAGTGGGCGCTGACTGACTGCACAATGGTCTGAAGTCCAGAGGAGCTCTGTCCTTCCTGATCTGTTAACAGACATCTGCAGCTGAAACACATTTCTGTCTTTTTCTTTTTTTTTTACAAAGCCAGATTCTCAGGTCAAATCCCACAAACTGCACTCTGTGTTCAGAGCATGTCCTCTTTATTTGGTTTCCACAAACAAACCCTAAGGGAAGCTGCTGCTGTCCTTGTTTGTCCCCACACACAGCAAGGTCTCTGCCTGTTTGCCTGCAGGGCATCAAGTCTGAATTCAGAGTTGATGAGCAACAAAGAACAGAAACTGCTGTTCCTATGTGGTGTGTTACTTTTTCCTCCAGCCTCTTAAATTTGCTTTGGTTGTTGATGAATTTACAGAAGCTCCTTTGTAACCAGACTTGTAATGAAAACAAGGCTTCACACTTACACAGGGAAAATCCCACATCCAACGTTTTCAGAAGAATAATATGAATAGTTTTTGGCCTCACGCTCTGGCAGCTGTTACAGCAGTGAATAGTGTAGATGATGAAGCTTGCTATGACATCAAGCATGAGGAAGGCTGGCACAAATCCACTCCCTCAGGCTCAACGTCAACCACAACAGGCCTTTACAGATGTTCCTCCCCCCAGGCACACCTGGTTCTCCCTCAGTCAGTCAGTGTAGTCTTTAAAAGGATACGTCACTTTTACCACATCTGTTTGAGACAAAGTATAACAACAAAATCTCATATCTTCATTTGTTGATTTTGTATCCAGTTTTATTGCTCCTTGCTGTGCTCTTTCTGACATCACCTATCAATCAACCTTTCTGACGGACTCATTAGCTCGGCTATTGCCATGTTCTTCCTCTGTTTATTCAAATATACTGGAAACGTGTGTTCATAACAGCTATTACAAAGAGCTTTCAGGAACTGAATATAATTAAATCACTTTAGTGGTAATGGAGAGCAAAACATATGCAAAAATATTCATGTATTTACTGAGGGTTATGTAAAAATGTAAAATGTTGCCCTTTACACTTGATAACATCTGGTAAAATATATATAATCTGTGTTGTTTGAACATTGACTTCTGTTAGGCTTTACAGAACCAAACTCTTTTGTTCTGAAACCTGGCTGAGCAAAATCTGTGTGGTCCTTCTCTACGGATGTGTTAAAAGTTGACCCATGTGTGTTTTGTAAATTCACAGACTCCAGAACAAAGCAGGAAGTAAGATTACATCAGGCTGCACACTAAATCAACAAGACAACATCCTCTATCTTCAGTCTTTTGTCAGGATCTGCAGAAATAAGGCTTTATAAAATTAGTGTTTTTTTATAATGAAAGTGTGAATAATTAAATAAATAAATATATATTATTCTTTGTAAATATGTGTTGAGTCTTAAACACAAATGTATCATTTGAGGTTGACACAGTGCTTGCACAATGTCAATGAAGTTCTTGAATATATAGATTTTATTATACTATTTTACTGTTTGCATTAAAATACACCGAACAAAATTATAAACGCAACACTTTTGTTTTTGCCCCCATTCATCATGAGCTGAACTCAAAGATCTAAGACTCTCTCTATGTACACAAAAGGCCTATTTCTTTCAAATATTGTTCACAAATCTGTCAAAATCCAAACAGCCTCACAACCGCAGACCATGTGTAACCACACCAGCCCAGGACCTTCACATCCAGCATCCTCACCTCCAAGATCATCTGAGACCAGCCACCCGGATAACTGCTGCAACAATTCAGGTTTGCATAATCAAATAATTTCTGCACAAACTGTCAAGAACCGTCTCAGGAAAGCTCATCTGCATGCTCGTCGTTCTTATCAGGGTATCGACCTGACTGCAACTTCGCCACTGAAGAGGCGTGGACCAACATTCCACAGACCACAATCAACAACCTGATCAACTCTGTGCGAAGGAGTTCTGTTACACTGCGTGAGGCAAATGGTGGTCACACCAGATACTGACTGGTTTCCGGACCCCACTGGACCCCCCTAATACAGAGAAACATTTTCGAGTGGCCTTATATTGTGGCCAGCCTAAGGCAATACCCATGCTGTCTGATCAGCATCTTGATATGCCACACCTGTGAGGTGGATCGATTATCTCAGCCAACAGAAGTGCTTACTAACACAGATTTTGACAGATTTGAGAACAATATTTGCAAGAAATAGGCCTTTTGTGTACATAGAGAAAGTCTTAGATCTTTGAGTTCAGCTCATGATGAATGGGGGCAAAAACAAAAGTGGAGAAAAGGGCAAATGCGCAACCAGCTTAAAAATGCCCAGATGTCATACTGTCACCTGGCACTTGACTGTGGTTTATTTTAGTCAAAGCTTCCACAGATAAACAGCCAGGACGAGCAGGCTAAGTGCTCTTGAAGACTTCCCATAAACAGTTTTACAAGATGAGACTGACACAGCAGAGGAAAAAAGAAATGGAGTAATCCAGTATAATGAATGCCGTAAAGACCTTTTTATTATATTAATTTGATTACATTACAGAAAAAGCATCTCTAATGTAATGGGGGAGCGGACTTTTTACAGTAACTAGTGTCAAAGAGACATTTGTCCTGTATATCTGCAGCTGAGTTCTTATAGGGTACAAGTGGATTTATTTATTTTTTTTACAGTGTGTGTACACAATTGACGAAACTATCTTCTTAACAAAATGTTACAACATGTTGAACATGGTTTTAAGTTGATTTACAGACATTTGAAACAAACATATACTAATAACCAATTACCCGGTCATTCTCAATCACTTTGAGATTTAAGAGCTGTCTAATTAACTGAAACATGACCACATTACATATTCTGAGCTATATCTATTGTAAAACATCTCATCACTGAGATATGGATGGACTATGTGGCCTAAAAGCCACACAGTATGTGTACTTTACTGAGTTGATATTGCCTCTTCTTTATTATATTTACACCTCCACTGATGATCTTCGGTGGGTCTTCATATGAGCAGATTGTCAGATACGGATGTAGCAGCAACTTCTTGACTGACAGTTTTCTTGTCTGTCTGCTGCAGTAACCATTTCCTGTAATGTATGAGATTGTAATCTTATGATTTCCTTTTTCATTAGAAGTTCCTTTATCTAACTCACAGGTACTAGAAGATGGGAGCGGAGATCTACGTCTCCAGACATGGAAATATGGAGTCTAGCCATCCAGCATGGTTTGATGACTGCCAAGCTGTAACCAAAAGGTGACAAAGGGTTCAGTCTAGGCAGGGAACAATATGACCATCAGTGAGCAGTGACATCCATTTAAAAATAGAATAACAGCAACATGAAACAGAGTCTTCTATTTTATTTTTAATCAACTCATTTCAAAAATGTCCTTGAAAGATTGTAATTTCTGTAACATAGTCTTGTTTTTTCATGACTTTACATCCAATTCCTAAAAATCCTGGAGCAATGGAAACTCCAGATGTTTTTTTTATTATATCATGAAAAATCTAATTTAAACCCTAAATAAAGAAGTAATTAATCAGCTGTTAATTGTACAGTGCACTTAGACAGCAGCTCTTTTAGCTTTTGTTTGTATCTAACTAAGCAGATAGTTTGTCACTTAACTTATTTTATCAATAAAACATTTCAAAGAATTTTTCGCCATCTCAGACACACTGCAGAGCATGGCAGGCATTAAATGAGATAACCATCTATTTCTCAGCACTCTTCTTCAACAGCACTCAATACTTAATGTAGACACCGACCTGCTCTTTCGTTAAGAGTTATTACCGTACAGACAAGAACATCAGCTTAAGATCCTCCCTTGACCTTTTAGAATCTTTTGTGAACAGTCGTTATCTATCATAAATTGCAAAGATCCTGCTGAAGAAGGCTGTCTATGGAGATACACAGCTGAGTGATGACGGCTGCGCACACTTTATCACCACTCCATCAATGAGCTAAAGAAACTGTGAGAGGTAAAGAGTCCATCCACAGAATAAAGCAGCCGGGGCGTCTGATGGGTCAAGAGCATTAATCAGAGTTTACTGTCCGGTCAGCAGTTAACCAGGGTTTGTATTGACCCTGCAGGTGATAAATAACCTGTGTTGGACTAAGTTTAGGTGCAAAGGAAGGGTTAGAAGAAGACAGAGTGCAGCCCTGCTCCTCCAATCACTCGCGTTTGTCTGTGAGATTAGTTGCTTCACTTTGTATTCAGTAGATCGGAAAATACCCAGGCCTGAAGCTCCCTTCATGTCCCTGGAGACCAAAACATGCCTGTCTACCTGGAGCACCAGCAGATGGTGCCATAATAAGTCAGATGCCTGCAAGTTGTAGTGGGGTTTAAAGGGTCACTTCACCCAAACGACAAAAAACATATTTTCTCACTTGCCTTAAGTGGTATTTAGTCATGAAGATAGTTTTGATTTTATTTGAACAAGTTTGCAGATACACCCATTGGCTAAAATGGGCACAAGTGGAACATTGCAACCCATATATGATTGTTGTACCGCTCATTTCAAAACCATCTGCCGCTGACAGCCTCCACTCTTCTTGTTATAGGTTTTCCCACCAGATTTAGGAACCTGGCTGCAAAGGTTTGCATTAGTGATGTGGGCCACTGATCTTGAGCAATAATCTATTAAAAAATTAAAAGGCCACATTCATTTCCAGTGACAGAGTCCATTTTTTTTGTTATTTGGATAAACTGACGCTTTAACTCTCACAAACTAAACATCTAAATCTTCTCCTTTGTATTTTTATCTCAGCTAATTTGCAGCCTCGACCAAAATATGCACAGAAAATAGAAAGCGCATAGCTGTTGTGCTGCAGGTGTTGTGGTTGCAGGATGCAGATCATTCCTACAGCATATGTCATTCTTTGGGGTTTCCACATTCTGCATACCAGCAGTGTGAGATTCACCACCAAGCCAACCTTTTCCTTCTTCTTCTTCTTCTTCTTCTCCTTCTTCTTCTTCTGCTTTCCTCCAAGACCATAGGCCAATACAAGCGCCCAAGCCAAAATGGAGTTTACCACCACAGGAGCCACACAGACACACCCCAAGGGTATACAGTCAGACACACACACCCTGTGTCAGACACACCCCTTGGCAACTGTGGCAGAAGTACCCTGAGGTACGGCAAAACAGTGTTCCTCTAACAAACACAGACTACAGAGAGAGGGGGAGTGTGTTGTGAAACTTCTGGCTCATCGGGAAAAAAAAGACAAAGAGGACAATGGCTGTTTATCAGAGTACTTTTTTTGAAGGAACACTTGAATTTAATTACATTTGGAGCCTTTAGCTGATGCTCTCAACCAGATTTATGATCAAATATGTGAGCAGGTAAAAGGGAGAGATACTTCAAGGGTTTCATGTCACTATTGGACAAAATGGTTTAATCCAGTAAGACACATTGATTTCTGAGCTTAAATTGAAAATGAAAATAATTATGCTGAAAGTTGAGTTAAAATTCAACATTTGGCAAAATATGCTTATTCGCTTATTCCTGGAGTCTCAGCTGGTTTCCTGACAACCTCACGATAACAACGAGACTCTAGGAACTCACTGCATCATGGCAAAAAATAGTCCTGCACATAACCCTTCAGTTTCTGACAATGTATTCATTAACACTATTGCAAATGAAGATTCTTCTTCAAAGTTCCTTTGAGAAGAAATAAAGGTTGATGATGTACAGTGACAGCTTAAGGGCTCTCTGGTGTGATGTCAGAGGTAACAGTGTTGTCCTCTGGGAAATCTGGGAGTAGAAAGGATGATGAATCTGGGAGGGTTTCTCCAGATTCTCTCCATGTGAAGCCAAAGATGATCAGTTTCAATTCCAAGATTGAATACAGCAAAACCAGCTGAGCTTTGCTGTCGTTAACAACTGGAAAAGGAGAAGAAGAGAGGAAACTATTGCTCTGTAATGACACTTCACCTCACTGAAACACTTATTGCATCCAGTGATATGTCTAGTTTTACATAGAAGATGTCACAGATTCCATCACATCACTCCTCTACTCACTTGAACACACTCATCCTCTGACTGTCCGTCTCATTAAACCCTCACATGTCACTATCTGTCAGAAAGTGAATGCAAACAGCCGTTGTGCCGCTTCTCGCCAGCTCTGTACCTATTAATTCTCCATCCACACTCTGTTATCAGGGTTTCCAGTCTTCATTCCAACTGCCCTCCATTCAGGAAGTGGGACAAAGGATTTTTTTATGCAGGGCACTGTGATTCATGGCTGAGACACACACACACATACAGTTGGTTTAGCCTTTATAACTTAGCTCATTACTTATGGCTGAGTGAGCCATTTTAACATTATAACCAGTCATCTGACTCACAGGGGTGCTGGAGGAGAGTCAGGTGGAAGAAGAAAGAAATACCTCCTTTCATGCACTTTATGTGACCATTTGTTTGGGTTTTGTTTAATTTTGAACGTTTATAGAGTTTTGTTATTCAACCAAGAGCATATTAGTAGCCTATGTTGTGTTGTAAAACGCCACTTCTTCAGAGTCTGGTGAATAAATCTATCAAAACCAATTTCATGTTAAATTCCTTTACAGTTAGTATGTACATAAGAAAATTTAGTTCAGTGTTCATTATAATTAAAATAATGCATTCAATTATTGCCACGTGATAATCACTAACTAGAGCTCATACTGTTCGGTTTTCCAAATGTGCTTTCCTTCCTTGGGTCTCTCACCTGAGCTGCACAGACCGAGGAGCCGCAGCAGCACCTGGACGCGTCACACAGTTTGGAGAGAAAGAGGCGGAGCTTTAAGAGAAGCTGAGACGTGAGCAACAGCAGCAGCAGCGTGTTTTTGCTGGATGCAGTGAGTCATTGACTCTCACCGGTTACAGCTGGAGAGCAACGAACAAGAGGTTAACTGGTGTGAAAACAGGTAAAGTCGGATTGAGAAAAAAATTTGGCCACTTTTGTTACGAGTTTTTTCACGGAGAAGCGAAGTGGAACATCTACAGCGACCAGTTGGGACTTGATGAGAAAGTCCAGAAGTCCCGCTCTTGGAGAGACTAGCGGAATATGATTTGAATCAGCGGAACGTAAAACACTGTTGCTCGCTAACAGGTGAGTTTGTTATCTATACATTTTCTCACAGTTTATTTACTTTTCTCTTTATTAATCCTACTCAAACTGCATATTCATGCGTAAAAACGCAGAAACCCTGACCCTGAAACTCCTAACCCTTTCCTCCTCCTCCTCCTCCTCTGGATATCACAGCTTGTTTTGAAATGTTTTTTCTGGCTCCTAACACAATTTCACCAACTTCCCAAATGTGTTTTCAGAGACCTTTCGCCATGAGTCACTTTCCTCTCAAAATGAAAACATTTTCACTGTTTCCCACCGTCCTTTGTCCTTTGAAAAAACAGCCATGCGAAGAGACTGTAAATTTATTGTGTCTGGTGCAGGTGCGCAATAATGTGTTAGGCTACTCATAACCAAAACAAGACGATACTCATCAATATGCTTAAAAAAGTACTGCCTCTAATATGGTGTAATATTCTGTAATATAATCTTAACGTGTATTTTGGGGTTCTAAATATATGCTCCTTATTTTATTTTCTACTAAATCGCTGTTATTCTTCTACCGTGTTGCCTCAGACTCTTATATTATGTGTTTGGCAATTATTGGTAATATTCTCTGCTGTAAACTTTCATAGAAGTTTGCCTACAAGTAGGCTACCTGTTAAGTCTATCTGTCTTTAGATCTTCAATCAACCAATCAATCTTTATTTGTAAAGCACTTTTTATACAAAAGCCGTTTAACATAAACTGCTTCACACTATAAAAAATCTTCTGAAATACTGTGATAATATGAAAAATCTCCCGAACAAATGAGCCGCTAACAATGAGACACCGTTCGCTGAATTTATGCATCACTGTGGGCATGAGTGTGAAAACCAAACGTACTGTGCTGGTTGTTATTGCCTTGTTTTGTTTTACATGTGGGGATCATGTTATAACCACATCCAGATAGGGAGCGTGTAAATGCACATTTTGCAGATTCTCTGGTGTTGCTCTCCTCCCTCCACCCCATCCTCCACTAAATGCATCTCCCAGTAGATTACCATTTAGTTGTTGGTGTTATTTATCATTTTGCAGAATAGTCCCGCTTGCCTTCTCCCTCCTGCCTCTTTTGTTTTAATTAAGTTTATCTCTGCTCCCTTGGGTCCTTGCTGTCTAAACTTAGGCCTGTGGTTGCTCTCTGGGTGATTCACTACTTGGCCTCTCGCTGTGGTCACTAGGGAACAGAAAGCACCACAGAAGTGCTTACGCAGGTCTCATTGCTGGCTTGTCTAGGGTCAGTGGAGTCAGAAGTAGAAGCACTGATGATTAGGAGGCTGATATCAAAGCTGTGTGTCACCATAAAGTATTCACTAACTTCAGCATGAATGGTTTCACTGCTTGTGGTGAAGTGAGCAAACCCTGGTTTTATACCCTGATACAGTTCCATTTATGAGTCTAAAAAGGGATTTCGATGGCCCCCTTGTTTCTCCTCAGTGATTCCTATTCAGCACAGACTGCCCCATTTTCCACACATTCACACTCCAGACAATTGAGGCCACCTATTCAAAGATATCTGTGATGAATGTTTTGAGTTCTTTGTGTTCCAGTAGGGATGCCTTACCAGCTCATTTCTCATGTCTCCTATAGGATGAATCTCCACTCGCTTCATGCCATCATGCTGCTGTGGGCCTTGTGTCCCAGTGCACAGGACCAGTGTGATAATTCACCTGAGACCAACAAACTCAACCTCTCAGTCACCTACGAGCTCCCAACATTCACGGCAGACTTCCCCATCCAGAACATGGTGACGCTGGATGGGATCATCTATGTCGGGGCTGTAAACAGAATCTATGCCCTGGCCCCGAACCTCACAAAGCTGTCAGAGTACCACACAGGGCCGCTGCTTGCCAACGAGACTTGTGGCAAGAAACTGACCAGCAATGACAGGATGGACAACCACAACATCGCCTTGGTGGTGGAGAACATTTATGATAAGGGGTTGTATAGTTGCGGCTCTGCAGACAACGGTATTTGCCGCCGTCATGTCCTGGATGACGACATTAGTCCAAAAACCGTAGACGAACAGGTGTACTGCTTCGGAGACAAGGTGAGGCAAGGCAAAGGTCAACCCAGCAACTCGGATGTTGTGGTCAGCCCTTCAGGCTCTCAGGTGCTCAATGTGGAGAGCAACGTCATCAAATTCTTTGTTGGGAACTCTGAGATCCCAGGCATAGGAAACATAACAAGCAGGGCAACACATCCCCATACTATTTCTCTGCGGAAGATGAAGACGAGCCAGAATGGCTTCACTTTCTTCTCCAACCGCTCATACATGGACCTAATTCCATCTCTACGTGGAAACTACTACCTGCGATATGTTTACTCCTTCCACAGTGGACCTTTCACCTACTTCCTCACAGTGCAGCGGGTGAACAGGGACTCCCAGGCCTACCACACCCGCATAGTCCGTATGTGCTCCTCAGACCATGTGATCCGCCGTTACGTGGAGATGCCCCTTGAATGCATCAGCACCAATAAAAGGCGACGGCGCTCTACGGAAGATGTGAAGGTATTCAACATCCTCCAGGCAGCCTATGTGACTAAAGTGGGCGCTGATGTTGAACTGCAGAAGCAGCTGAAAGTGGAGGAAGATGATGACGTGCTGTTCACCGCCTTTGCCCGAGGAAAGCCAAACTCTCCGGAGCCGACCTCTAACTCAGCCGTCTGCATCATGTCCCTGAAACACATCAACAACATGTTCAGGATGTACATGCAGATGTGCAACACAGTAGACCTCTATCACTTCACTGGATCAGACAAGAAGTCTTGCTACAATGTGGTAAGAGCTGGGAGGGGGCTGGGGTTACTGTGTAGGTATAGCCATTGTAGAACTGCTTTGCATTGTTTTGTTTTGTAGAGGAAATGCAAATGATGCTTTTTTTCTGAACTGTCAAAAAAGCACAATGAATTATTAAATCCCCAACCTTATTTAAGAAAGTATCTTCTTTCTTACTTTTTACAGTTTCACTAATTATTTTAGCAAAAATAACCAAAAAGGACCATATTGTCTTGTTGCACACTGATACATTCCTAGCTAGTTTTTAAAAAAACATAAAACTGACATTATTTAGCCCAAATAATATCTATTCAATTTATGTTAGACTTGAGACTGAATAAACATGACTGGCTGCAGTGTGATGGCAACCTCTAGAATGGCATCTGCTGTATTAATATGTATATTTTTGACACTTCTTTTTAAGGAGCTTAGTTAAAAGTGTACAGCTTGCACAGACTTAGTAGGTCTTTTATTTATTTACAATGCATTTGACATGGTCTGTCTTGTCGTGCAGTTCATATATTCATATATTTGTATTGCTTTCTGCACACTGAAATTGATGCCAAACACTAACCCCAGCAGTAAATTGCAAAATTCCTTGCTCATCAATGATACTTTAGAAATTTAAGTTGTATCTTTTTACACAAGTGGTGTTAATTTAATCCAGAACACAATTTTATAGTCTCTGCAGATCAGTTTGAGCATCATCATGATGTGGTTTTACGAAGTCTCTTAAAATAAAATAAGCCTCTCTGTCAGGCATCTGCATGGCTTCGTTTTTATCTTTTTAGAGTTTTTATTTACTGCAAGCAGGTTAGCTTGTTGGCTAGAGAGACATTCTCAGTAACTGGGTGGTCTCTGGTCTAGACAGTCAGTGTGTCTTTCTACTGGATCTCTGTCCTTGTGTCATTGTGTTCAAGTGTCCTTGAGCAAGACACTGAAGCATGACCTACTCCTGACTTGTCCTCACTGACCACTGACCGCTCTGGTTAAGAGTTAAGTCTGCATCATATGGACGTGTGAGGAAACACATTCCCTGTGTAGTTCCCTTTAAAAGTCCTTTGTTTTATTTTTTTGCATTACCCAAAGTGGCACTTTATTTTGGCTCTGTACTGCAGAACATTGGATTTGAAAGAAAACAATGACTATGGGGTTGAAGGGTAGACTCTCAGCTTTAATTTGAGACTGTTGACATCCATATTTGGTAATCAGTGTAAGGCGCTTGGTATCAGGACAATGATCCTAAACACAGAGACAAGAACAGAACAGTGGAAATGGTTGGGTCAGTCACCTGACCTCAATACAACGGATCTTTTCACTTGATTGTATTTGACTGTGTATTTTTTGGAAAGTGTTGTGAGACCATGCTGCATGGTGATTTTGCACTGTAAATAAATATCATTTGATGATGATTTGAGGGCAAAAAGCGAGTTAAACATGCACAAAGCGATGATGGTTCAACTACAGGTCTGGCAGAGAATCACCAGGGAAAATCCAAGTGTCCGCAGATTTATTTGTGTTGGAGACTTCAGATGATTATAATTAGATAATTTAATTATTATATGAAATATTAAATATGATGGTTTAATTTAAAGATTATTTTAGTTTGTCCTACATTTTGGCCCCTAAAACTGGGTGACTATGTATAAATAGGGCTACGGTTTTAATCACACTCAAACTAAGTTGAAAGTCAGCACTTTACCTTTATAGTCATTGCTTCAGTTTACATGCATTGTTTTAGATGTAACCTCCCCATGCTGCTGCAAGACAGTTGTTACCTTGCCTGTACTAACTCACCTCCAATCCATCAACATATTGACTAAATCTATCGGTTGAATCACCTGATCAATAATGACATGAAGTTACCTGCCGACCACCCTGCCAAAGGGTCTGTCAGTATGTGTACTAGCACTAGCTCCCTCTGATTTCATCTTTACTTAGCCTCAGCATCAGTCAGTTATGTATATCACCAGTGGATTACCTTATGTCTCCTGGATATGTTGTTTAAGGGCAAGCAGATACAGGAGTAATGCCAGATTCGCGTGCAAACAGCCAGCACACTCCTGAGGAAGACATGTGTCAAAACACTGGGCGTGTGTTTCCATGCCGGCTATTTTTTGTATTATGAACTAGTTTGAACATCATAATTAGGGAAGTTTATTGCTGCTGTTGCTTGGCAGCAAACCACAGCCATAACGTTATGGGTAGAAAACATCCCAGATTGGTTGCATCAATTTATTGAACTATATATACTATAAATATATTTTTAGGGCTACTTTACATCACAGCTAATCATTTTGAAAACCAGGCAATGTCGCTGCTATGCTTCAGACATTTCAATTCATTCATTCATTCATTCATTCATTCATTCATTCATTCATTCATTCCAGACATTCTTTGGTTTCCATTCATTTTTTTATGATGCGAAAATCAACAGGCTATTAAAACTTTATTTTACATAATGAACATCAGGTCCGCATCACTGCATCCTGTTGAGTTTTCTTCTTTATCAGTGTTTATATTCAGTCTCATTGTTGTGTGTATCCTTGCCTAACACACATGTTGAAACATCTAAGAAAACATGTTTTTCTTTTTATATTTTTAAAACTAGTTGTCTTTTTCTTCATTGCCCTTTTCTGGAGCACCAGATACAATATAAAATAGGACATGTGCGACAAAATACTGCTCCATGGTGCCACTAGTGGTCAAAAACTAAAGAGTGTACCTTTAACCTTTGTCAGTTACATTATTGTTAGACGGTAACTCTTTAAATCAATCTGCACTTAAACTGCATTACCACGCAACGATAATGGTACCATTAACAAAATTAATGCTTGATGTTTGCAATGATGGATTACACAACTCAAACAAGTTTGGAGAGTCTGGTAATTGATTTTTGTACTGTACAGAAAGTAATGGAAACCACCGGATGTGTGGAAAGAGAATAAACATCTAAAACTGTATAGCATGCATTGCAAATTGGTTGGCAAAAGGGTGTAGTATACATGATTTATAAATATGGAGCTACAACTTGTAAACACACTGTCTGGTCCTTAGGTTCAGTACTGTATACAGCGATTTTAAAGACACAGGCTGCAGTGAAGGGTTCAGACAGACAGACAAACAAACGTGAAAAGTGGCATGTGGTTAAGTTCTTAAAACAGATTCAAACCAGCATTGCAATACATGCAAAAACATGGTGGGTGGGTGTTTGGGTACATCAGCATGGTCTTGACAGCTATCAGCGGCGAGATCCACAGGGGAAAGTGAGGAATGCTAGGAGCTGGGGGGGGGTTCAGGGGCAGTGCATATCTGACTCTCAGCGAGCCGTGATGAATGGCTCGGGGATAACAGGGCATCAGCAGCTGGGCGGAAGATGATCCCCTGACCCGCTGTGGCAGCCGGCCATGCTGGCGAGGCCTCTTCCCCACTCCACTCGACCCCCACCTGTTACCAGCACCTGTGGGAAAGTGGATCATCGCATCAGTAACACCAAAGAGCCTGTTTATCTGGGTTGATATTTTCCTGAGGGATCATTTAGTATGATCTTTTATTGGTATGATATGATCACATAAGTCTTTTGTTTTCTCTGGTACAAATTAGAGCCTATTGACACAGTGATACAACTCAGGAGAAACCTCTTTTGAACTCAACACATTTCAACGTGACGCATTTCTGGTGAGGCAGCTGGAATGCTGCGATTTGGACACTTTTTTTGTCATGGTGCACGGTGACATCTTCTGGCGCTTAGATACTTGGGTGAACAGATGTGAAAAGTCTCTTTGTCTGATTTATTACTTAACCATGAACACATTTTGTGCAAAAGTCAGAAGCAGTCCTCAGCTGTTGAGCTACTGTCCACAAGATCAAGGCAAAAATCACCCTGTTACAAATCAAACAACCAACACCTCACGCTACTACGGCGTCAAAATATTTATCAAGAGTTGTACTGTACCAAATGTAGAAAGCTGAGAAAAACCTTTCTTTCCCAAATCCCCAAACAGTAATTGTCTTTTTCCACCTCTTAACAGTGACTGTCGGTATGAAAACTATTGTTTTGATCACCCCCATTGAGAGTGTTCTATTCCATTAGTATACATTCTTTCCTTTCTTGAATCACTTGATTACTGGGTTGACGTGAGGTATGACATCAGATTCACAAGAGTTACAGGAGGATCTCTTTGCTATATAATTATCACAGAATCCTTCTGTTTCTAACACAGAGTACTATCTGCATAGTTTTAATATGTCTGCAAACAATGTAATTTAAAAGTTGAAATTAAATTATGATGACTTCAATCTTTTGCAGCTGCAATACTTTCCTCACTCAGTCATCCTTTTTTAGTACCTCCAACTCAAACACGCACGCACTCAAAACCAGAGCATGGACATTTTCCTTTTGCAGGACTCAGCAGAGACAAATGGCACAAAAATCTGCTGTTTCAAAATTTGTTTGAGTTTGAACCTCCGAACATGCAGACACAGCAGGTCATGTGCTGAAATGCTGTTGCCAAAAGAGCTTTTATCTCAGTGCAACTGGAAAGCCGTTTTCCAATTTCTCTTTTATTGCTGACAGTCTTACTTGAATCCCCTTGTCCTCAGCTGCCAGGTTAAGAAACAAGTTGTAACAACAAAAGACCATTGGAAAAACTGCCCATCTGATGCTCTTGCTTAAGCTTATAGTTGAATGATCTAATCATAACACAGCTTAATAGATTTATGGCTTGTATTCAGTGGCATATGGCAGGTTGACTCTCTTTTGTCATGAGGTTCGGGAGAGATAAGCACGGCCATAAATTAATAAAAGGTATAAACACTCACAGGAGGCATACTTAAGCACATTGGAGGTTATTTTTGTCATTTACTCCACCAAACTGAATTTCTGGTGGGAAAACACCCAATAGTTTTCTGAGACTGGTTGAAAGCTCAGTGTAAGAGCAAGTTTGAAGTTTTTAAGTGGTGGTTGTCAGCACAGACGTGCCTCTTAACTCCAGTTTAGGCAGCAAGATATGATAAATGTTGTAATGAAGAGTGGCTCTCTTTTGGGCTGTCTACGTGATGGAGCAGATCTGCTGTACTTATTGTTTCTGCAGGGCTATTTCTGTCTTCAGGCTACTCTCAGTTACATGAAGAGAATAAATAACTGAAAAAAATTATACTATTCTTCACCATGAGTATAACTACTGATTGATGTGCTTTAGTAAAAAAAAAAAAAAAAGAATGCTACTGTTCTAGGTACAGTTTAAAATATAACCCTAGTTCCTCTCAAAAAGGCATCAGTTGTTGTTGCGCAAAAGAAGAATCGACATTTAACTGTGAAGCTGATAGTGAGTCCATTATTTACCAAAGCCACACGGAATTGGGTAATGACTAATCTTGGTGCACACACAAGTTTTGTGATACTTTTAACTAATTATTTTCCAAATGTGTGCCAAAATTGTACCTGAGATGAGTGAAGTCTGAATGTGTATTTGAGTCGCTTTCTACCTCTCCTATCAAAAGCACTCTTTTAAACTATTGATCCGACCCCCAGAATGTGCTGTTGCCTGACGGTATTGCTTTTAAAAAAAGACATGTAAGGCCATTTTGCTGGGTAATGTAGTGTGCAGAGCCATGGCAGGGATTTGGATCATCCCCAACATGCCTAGCACCCATTCCCATAAGTCTATTGAGAGAGCAGGAACATTTGAGACTAAAAATAAAGAATAGCCATGGGTCAAAATTATCATCGGATTACTATTGATTCGAGAAAACCCACCAAATGCTGATTGCTTTTAAATTGAATCTTCAGCCTGATTGATTATAGTGTGTGTAATATAATTCCAGCTGGGAGACACTTTTGACCGACAGTCATTTTAATTAGCCCGCCTGTTTTAATGAACAAGCTTTAAATGCTGGCTTGAAAAAAATGCCAGCAAGCAGCCACGGAGGCCCATTGATTTTATATTATTGTGTTAAGGAATTCCTAATAATTTCTGATTATGAAATAGAATAAAGATCCAGTTAAGTGACTTCCAAGATACATTTGGCTTTGCCAGTCAGGTTTTTTTTGTCACTAGATAAGATAGGATTTCATTGTATTTGTACATAAGACATTACGTACAGCACAGAGTAAAATAATGCAGAAATAAGCATGCAGCAGAGGTGCCTATTGTAGGTTCTTGCCAGGACAATAGAGGCTTTATCCAGCATTAATGACAAGATGCATGGCATGCGCATGCAGCTGTTAAACAACAAGGAGCGTATGGAGACCGTAGTTATGTTATAAAGCTCTAAAATCCAAAGATACTTGCTTGGTGGTGGTCTAGTAGAGAATGACTGTTTTCTCTGAAAAACGTCTTTTTTTTTTACTTTGACATACTTTGTTATTATGTGTCTTCATCATAAAATTCTACTACTGCTACTTGTGTCCACCCATGATACTGCAAACGGTACACATTGCATGTCTGTCAGATCATGTTGCTATTCCTGAGGTTGCTCCCTTTTATTATAATTTCGGTTGTTTTATTTGTGGAGTCATCCATTATTTAAATTGATATAAAACAGATTATTGACATGTGACTTAAGTCACAAATATGGGGACTTAAGACTTACTTTAGATGTGACTTAAGTTTTGACCTATTAACACTGATGCTGTGTTCTTACACAGTAATGGTCAGCATTCAGTTGCCATCTTGACTTGCAATTTGATTTCACTTGTCTTTCCTTTTAAAGAACTTGGACTTGTCACAAAAGCCTCAAAAGCACCTTTGGAAATAGCTGCAATTTTTTCCAAACTTTTCACATTGCATTTTTTGAAACAACAAAGAAAGAAAAAAGAGGAAGAAGAGATGGTTAGCATGATAAAACATAAAACTAACAATTATAAAGTTATCATATCAAGAAAATACCATGTATGAAATATGTAGAAACATATAGCAAACTCTCAGTGTCAGCCTATCTACATCTAAACTGTATTTCACCATGAGCTTTTACCATGAATCTGTAATATAAAATTTATTATTTGCTTTCTCAGACATGTATCAGTTGCCTTACAGCTAAAACTCACAAGCCAAGAATAGCAAAGCCTCAAAATCTACATATCTTACTGTGAGGAGATGTGCTTTAATCAAAGCAATAACTAATAAATCAATCATCAGTTTAAGTGTCATTGTAGTTTTCCAGTGACAGATGATGAGATCCGCAGCAGCATAATAATGTCAGTCTGTCAGTAATTCTGCTGACTCAAAGGGTTCTGTTGTGAATGTCACTGTTTTTAGTCCCACATGCCCGAACCTGCTCATGCCATCATTAAGCTGGTATTTGTTCCTTTGAGCTCTTCGTCTGCGCGAACCAGATGTACTGAAAAGCGGGCTGTACTGGAGCTGGTACACATAACATCAACATTATCATCATTTAGTTATATATGAATAATGAGATAGCTATGTTTGTGTAGTCCTTTGACCTTTTTAATCATATTTTGGAAATGTGGTATTGCCATTTTATCCTTGAATACTAATAACGTTTATTAGGTACTACTAGACAAGACAGAACTCTCACCATAAAATACAGTACATTTATCACTATTAGCAGGCATAAAATGCACTACCATTCACTGGACATGTAGAAGTCACTACAGTGGATTAGGCTTCCAAACTATTTTCCATTTCCCTTCTATGACAGATAGACAGACATGCAATGGATGCCACATGTACAGATTAGGCACAAGTAGCAGATTTGCACTATGGAGAAACATAATTACAATGTATAGTCATCAAAGTACATCACATAAAGTATAAACGTTTTCTGGTATATATGAAATATCAAAATCTCTTAGAGACTTAAGAATATCAATCTTGATAATAAAGGAGTCTGTATTTGAGTGGCAAAATAAGATTTCCTGATTTGGAATCTACCAGACAATTATTGATGGATGCAAAGGTTTTATTTCATATTACAAGGGGAAGTTGTGTGTAAAATTATGTCTGTGTCATGCTACAGAAGAAGCTAATTCTTCCTATTGTAAGATGAACTGAACATAAACATAACAATTATGAAAATTAGCATAAAGGCGCCACTGCCCTTTTCAAGGTTTTTTACCACAGATGTCACGGATTGTGTCTCACATGCCCGAGCCTGTCCATGCCATCGCTAAACGGGGTGCAGAACCCAGCGGTGCTCTCAACAGGCGGGCAGGTCTCCAGCAGCATACGGGAATCAACAAAAGAATGAAAATACTAATAATGTTCTTGTCCTGTCCTGTCCTCATTTTACTCCATGGTAAGCCTTCGTTTTGAAAGAGAAGACTGCAAATGCGTTTGTAATGAGAATGAGTTTAGATCTAATGTGTTTTGATAACCTGCATATATTGTCTTTTTAAAAGTAGGAGGTCCGCTACATTACATCTATAAAACAGCAAATAATAGCTAATTTAATTAAACAATTGGTCGATTTATCTATTAGTCCATTAACTAAAAATTCAAAAAGCAACTTTGATAATCAGTTCATCAAAAATATCAAAATTTCACTGGTTCTATCTTCTTAAATGTGAATATTTGCTGATTTTCTTAATTTTCAATGAGATTAAACTACGTATCTGGGTTTTGAACTGCTGAAAGTGTCAACCAGGGTTTTGGGAAATTGTGATTTGACAATTTATGGATTAACAGATAGATAATAATAAAAATAATAATAATTAGTTGCAGCCCTAAAACACTTCTTGTCAAGTTTCATTTAAGAGTTTTATTGTTGAAAAAAGCAACAAAAGTAATAAAAAATAATAATAAAAAGAGTTAAAGTACATGCAGTTGGCAGCTTCACTGCAACAATCAGCCATATCAGTGAGTGCAAGTTCAGGCAGGTGCAAGCTAATGTCTATATGTCATAACGTCTATGTAACAGTTTCTGTGCACTGACCCGGCGCACTCTCACTTGCCATATGGCGATGTGTTTTATGTGAGAGCTGGCAGCTGTGTGTCATCAGCCCATCCACCCTCAGGTGGGCCGTTGCGTCACCTGGCATTCGGGTCCAGGCAGGTCCCTTTACGTGACAAGAGATTTGGTCAGTACCCGCACACAGCTTCACACCAGATCCGGCAAAAGACATAAAAGCATGGACTTTATCCTATAATGTATGATACATTACCCTTGAAATGACCTTACCTTGAAGCTGTACCACTGTGACAAGCCCTGTTGATTTATACTATAATAGATTATTTGTCTAACTAATGATCACCCTACCCCATAACCACCAGAATAAGAGATTTCACAATACGTTGATGGTAGAAGATCAATCATGCATTTATTGCAGCAACTTTATTTCAACAGTACTGTCCACCAGTATTGGCTCAACGTGAGCCTATTCATGTCTGCAGGCATTTCCTGAGCGATTTTCTACATGATTTCACATTCAGTTAATGTCAGTGTTTAGTTTTGAATCCGCACAGTTAATGATTAGCCCAGGAGTCTGGGTTCTTGTTTTGGAAGTGTGTGTAAATCCTTTTGCATGGGCCTTTGTATGCACATCTTATCTTTGTTCCCTAGATAAAGAGTAGAGTAGTAAATATGCAAACCGTCAGTGCCTGCAAGCTGTCTTTCAATAAGCAGGGTGGGAAATTACCACCAGCCACCATCAGCCAAATACTGTTCAATTCAGGCCACAGCTGATAAGATATTTAGTGCTAACTACGACCCTGTCAGATAAAAAAAACTTGTTTTTTTCACATCTCTTCTCAAATGTTAAAAATATGCCTGCTTTTCTCAGTTATGAATGAGTATATTGTGTTTTGGGATAGTTAGTGGGACAGAAGAAGTAATTTCCATCCATCCATCCATCCATCGTCAACCGCTTATCCTGCGTACAGGGTCACAGGGGGCTGGAGCCAATGCCAGCTGACCTCGGGCGAAAGGCGGGGTACACCCTTGACAGGTCGGCAGTCCATCGCAGGGCCACACATAAACAAACAACCTCTCACGCTAACAATTTTAGAGACACCAATTAACCTAGCCTGCATGTCTTTGGATGGTGGGAGGAAGCCGGAGCATCCGGAGAGAACATGCAAACTCCACACAGAAAGGCCGGGGCAATTTTATTTTTATTTTTTTCCTATTTTCTGACAATTTATAGGCTAATGGATTGATTAATTAATTTGTCCATAAAAATTGTCACCAGTTGCAACTCTATGGCAAACTTTCAAGCACAGTTTGTGAATTTTGAAATCTATCCTTCCCTGTGGTTGGCTAATGGATAAAATACTTTATTTCCAGCCAATTACACAAAGTACCTTGGTGATGATTGTGGCTGAGTCAAGTCATCTTTTTGTTTTGACACTGTCTTGCAAATTAGATACTTTCCATCCAGCTGACAGACTCTGCTCTGATTGGATTTCCTAAATTCTTTCCTTACCAGCATGGAGGTGTTTGCCAGCAGTGCCAGAAGCCATTCGTGATACACTTGTTTAGTGTCAAATATGGAGGAGCTTTGCTCCACTGAGCTTATGAGTCAAGGCCCCCGAGCTATTTCCTAATCAGTGGCATACCTCCTACTCTTCTATTTCACCACATGGTGATATCCTGCTCTCTACTAAAATGAGGCTTGTGGATGCTTATCTGTCAGCCCCTGTGCTCTAAATGAAGGGCCAAAAGCAATCTCCTTTTCTCCTGCTGCTGTCCTGAGCAGCGGCCTCACCTCGACCCCATTTCTCTCATTTCCTTTGCTGTGGATCCTTCAAGCTTTGTCATAAGGTCTGAGTCTGGTCCTTTGAAACGCTCATAATCACAAAGGTCACTAGAGCAGCAAATGGTCCTGGCAGTCCTGCGGCCACAGATTCTGAGTGGACAGAACCCTCATTTGCATTTTTCTTAAGCTTTAGTACTTATACTAATGAGTAGATGAAAAATGCTTGATTGTTTATGTACATAGTATGGTTGATGACCTGCTTGAAACCACAAAGAAACATGGACAGAAATTTGTGGGCATCTCATCCACTAGATGTATGTTTACTCAATTGTAATTACTGTATATGGGATTTTAAAGCAAAACAGTTTATTGTTACTCAATAATCTACAGAACTTGCTCGAGGTTTCACAGGAAAATTTTTTTTCAAAGAAAGTGGTTCCAAAGACGCGATGCTTTTGAACTTTTTATAATAAATTAAACTTTTCAATGCCCTGGGCAACACAAATTAAATTCCATTCACTTCGATTGTGTAAGGGTTTATGTCGAAATCTCAGAGACAGAAAACCATCTGCATAGGTACCACCATAAGTAAGTGAGGGGTGAACTGATCCTTTGATGTGAGCAATCTGCTAAATTTGACGTGTAGCCCTCTGTCAATCATTCCAACGTGCTTCCTGAATACACAAATAACCAGTCTAAGTAATCTAAATGTTTTAACCAAATGGAAGTGGACAAAATGCTTTTCCAGGGGAAGGTCTCACCTCAGATGAGGACTAATCCCCCCCATTCCATTCAACCAGTAATCCCCACACAATGCAAGCAAAGGATTGTAGCTGAATGTGTACTCAAGTAATGGAGGCAAATAGAAAAGAAATCCTCCTCCCCATTTCTTTGTCCGCACACTTGTACGGCTTTTATCACCCTGCTGCGCTCCCAAACAATACACCACAAACAGAGAAGCTATTTAGTCAATCCCTCGGACACCACGGATGTTGTCTCCTGCAGGCTTTGATCTTATCCTCCTCATCGGTGATCCTGGCTTGAATCATATTGCATGAGGAAGGCAAGCTCACACCTGAGAGGGTTGAGTAGCTGTTCTCGGAACTGAATAGTGTGTTTTACGGTTAAGGCCTAATTTTATCAGCAGCTGGACTCTGCCAGGATTGCTTTGATTTAAAGAGTAAGAAGAAAGTCTTAAACATATTCCAAAACAGCTATTGGCTATTTTTAGTTTTATGGTAAAACAGAGCTTTTGTTGGGTTTGCAAACCTGACTAAATTGTTGTTTTTATTGTTTTGGGGAAAATGATTACTAGTTTGCTTTCAGGTCAAGAAACCACAATTATTGTTATGTTGCATCAAATAACCTTCCAGCCTGCACATTTTAAAACATAGAACTGAGCCCTCATCATGAAGTCGGTATACTGAGAGGTATACTCCAGTCCTGAGCATTAACAATTCTGTCTTCAGGCCTGGTGGCTCAGTAAGTGAGCACAAACAGATGCAGCAAACTTATTCAGAGCCTGATCCCTGAAGATCTTTGATATATCTGTACAAGTGTGTGAGCTGGAGGTTGAGCAACACTGCAAAGCCAGATGCCAACTTCCAGGAGTTTGTGGAGTGTGAAGAAGTAGCACAGTGATGTATTGTTGCACTCATAGTCCGCTCTCTGAGGACAGAGGCAATGCAGATTTGTCTTTTGTTTGCTTCATCGTGCAGTATAGAGACTCTGAAGCACACAAATGGCTGCCACCTGCAAACTGTGATTACATGCAGTGAAACATTTTATGGTGACTTCATAAAGATCTGCTTCTATAAAAAACACGTCTGTTTTCTGAAGTTTTTAGATGAGGTTTTGGCTGTTTGTGTTTCATGGGATTTCTCAACTATATTTATCTCTGTTAGTTTCCATGCAAAGCTGACGGAATATTACATTTGCTTTTCTGTGTCTCTTGGTGAAAAGAAACAAATATGAAGGGCAGTGCAGCTGAGCAAAAAAAAGTATATTCCCTGTGAAGAATAAATGCCTGTGTTTGTTTGGTTTTCTTCATCTGGTTCTGATCTGAGAGCGACCATGAGTACGAGCACTGTCTTTCTGCCAGCACAACGCCGGCCAGTGATCTCATCTCATCTAGTACCTGGCTGAGATGAGGAGGCCTGCATGTTCAGACATCATGTTGACCCTCGGTTGATAAGATGCCTTGCTGCTGAGGCGCAGGCCAGTGCTGTTTACAACCTGAGGTTATCTGGCTGCTCCTGAATGGCTGCTGTTGGGCTGCGGCTCTCCAGATGCTGTTTCTCTTCCTTACATCTTGTGCGCATGAGCCCCAGCAGTTCAATCTGTCTCGCCTCTCAGATCTGAGAAAGATGAGAAGCAGAGAGAGCCTCTTACAGTCATAAAGGCAGTATGCTTTAAATGGTAGCGAGAAGGCTTGAGGAACTGTTTGGCAATTTCTGCTCACCGTGAAATCTTTGCTGTGGAGATTCTGCCAACTGATGATTATTCTAGACTGCTGGGAAGCAGGAATTCTGGGGAAAAAAAGAGATTTGGCTGAATAACTTCAGTAACTGAAAAATGTCAGTTTGAATCATTTTAGAACTTGTGTGCACATCCTCACTCATCCTCTGCAAAAAGGACCAATTATTTTGACATCGTGAGTGAAGCTGTTGGCTGTGCACAGCAGAAAAACTGTACATTTAAACCTCTGTGACTGTAGTACCTATGTAGTCATCATTGGGAGAGGGTAATGCTAATAAAGTTATGCAAGTAAATTATTGGTGCTAACTCTCTGAAGTCACCCTGACAATAAATCACCCCCCTCCCCATTATGGTCATGTGTTTCTATAGTTACGAGCACATGCAGGAATGGCAGCTGCTTTAGTAAATACGACTGATCACTTTGCTTAGCTGTCAGATTGGAGATTGATCTCACCTCAGAAAGACATTAACGCTCTAAAGTAATGTTCTGAGTGAGTAATATCCCGGCTGAAAAAGCAAAGCATGATGTGGCGCTCATTTGCACCCTAAAAATTGCCCAGTGTCATTACTCATTTAGTTACAGTGCCGTCAGAAAGCATTAAGACAGGGTGTTTGGGGGTGTTCCCATCTATATTCATCAACATTATACTGTTTATACCTTTTTTTACCTTGGGGACTATATACATAAAAAGCATTGTGATACCTACATCTGATGTGAAATGTTAACTAAAGGTTTGGGTTCACTCAAGGGAACAAAAACACACTTTCTTTTCTAATCTTTCAGATAGTTTTGGTTTTATTTGTCCATATTTGGGACTTTTGCCTACACCCAGAACAACTGAGGTAAATTGACTTTTGTCTGTGGTGCTCACACTATTGAAAAATTACATTTACTGTAAAAACAGCAGTGTGTTAATGGGACTTTCTACCTGAAAATTTTCCTCACAGCTAGGACAGTGGAGTAACAATGACATGATGTTTCCCCACTTTATTGTGGGGGAGGCAGATATATAAGAGACATATATCTCAATCACAAATTAAGCCAGATACCACTATTATAAGCAAAGAAATATGCGCTTTTCTGGGTGTACTAACCCTTTAGAACTGAAAGCCAGCACTTAAACCTCAAATTCAGTCTCCTAGAACAGTGGTTCCCCACCCCCGTCCCATAGACCGCCATTGCACTAGGGATCATTTGCTACTGAGCTGTGAGAAAATTGTAAATAAATTATATGACTCAGCAAAAAAAGAAAGGACTTTATAGGCAGTTTTGTGCTGTTAATACCTGAAACTTGGAGCAGTGTTTGTGCTGCATCTTTCCTATAATGCCAAAAAATATATAAACAACAACATACAATTTCTGATAATACAAAGAATTCAATTGATATCCTGTGCATCTTAATAAAAGTATGATGGTAGAATAAGCTTACTATCCCGTCTCACTTAGATTACAACCATCATGAGGTTCCCTCCCTTAGCATCCTCACAGCAGATGTCACAAATATCGATGTGACCTCAGTATTTAAACAAATAAAAGTCAGGGAGAAAAGTGTGAGTCCAGCGGGAATGTTTTACTGTATGTTTCATGCGGAAAGTGCAAGCCAAGCATGACAAGCCTGGGTTTATATAGTGTAATGTATCTCATATGTCAGGAAGTTTTATGAAACACCTAGGATAAGAGCTGCATGGATGGAACCTAGTATCATTCATCAATGGGAAAACAATCCATTTGTTATGTACTTACCACAGAAATTGGCCTTATTGAACCGTTTTTGAAAATTTCCCATATGAAAAAACCATTCTCTCTTAATAGTTCATCTCTATTTATGAATGTATTAAGGAGTTGACCAGTCTGTTTCCCTTTGATCTGCAGACTGTAACTTTAGCTACTGTGTCAGTCTGACCGATATGGGAATTTGCAGTGCAACTCTGGAAAGCTCATCTGAAGAATGTGCTGTTGCCGTTTAGTTGAAGTGGAATCAAGTAAGTTCTTAGACAGAGCAGAAATAGTGTCTTTTGGCCCCCGATCACCAAACTCAGCAGTCCATCATCCTTCCCCTTGTTTTGAATTGCATAAATCCCCGGTCTCTGAGAAGAAGAACAGGAGAAAAATGTGTTGATACATTCAGGAAAAGAAGTGGCTTTGTCAAGCAGTGATGAAAAATCACCCCCATCTGTGTTCTTAGAGATGATATTTTAGTCTCTTATTGGAGGCAGAGGATACGGAGGATGCACGATCATCATTCACCTAGCCAGGTTTCATAGAGTTATGGTGATTTAGTGGCGCCGAGCGACTGGAAGCTGCATTGTTCCTCTGTAGGAGAAGCCTGGAGAACACACACAAATATACACACATGCTGATAGATTATTTAGAATGGACTGTGTGTGTGTGTGCGCGGGTGGAGTTAAAGGAAATAGAAAAAAGAGAGGAAGGTGGTTAGTCATGAGAAGAATTGAAGGGGGTGGTCAGGAGAGTAGGTGTGCGAAAATTTTACTCAAGAGGGAAGGGGGAGAGACAGAGAAGCTTAAATGATACAATAAGATCTTATTTTCAGTATCTGGACTGAACAGGAGAATATCCTGCCAGTGGTGCATGATAATTCTTTCTTTGTCAGAAAGAGATTTTGCACAGGAAGTGATTTGTCTTACATATTAGAAAAATAAAGACAAAAGATTACACCATGATCTGTGAGCTATTGTTAGTTCTAGTTTGTGGGCAGGGACAAAATTAGGTAATGGAATGGTCTAAATTTTGGAAGATGGTGTTTCCTACTTCTTGTCACAACTCTCAAATGCAAATTGCATGTTGTGAGCATGGGAAATGTAAAGACTGCATTCCTTCGCAGGAAAGGATACAACATCTCATCATGGACACCATAGATTTTCTCTGTGTGGAAAGGTGAGCTAATGGTTGGGCAACTTGAATGTCTTTGGTTAAGTACTCCAGAAATTTAGTATTCCATTGCTATAAAGTTTGGGGACTTGTGAAAGACAGATTTTATCTTGAAAATAAGTGGATAGTTTGTACATCGCACCACAGTTGGGTACAAATGCAGGGCAAAATCAGCATACAAAGCACGTGAGGCAAAAGCCTGCCTCTTCTTCTTCATGTTTGCCTGATGATGACCTTATAGGTGGAAATGTCACATCCTAAAAATTTGGTAAGCTTGCAAAATTTAATGCCTCTCCTTATACATTACTGTACATGTGCTTATCTCACCGTTCATACACAAAGGAAAGACCTTTTCAGCTACTTGCAGCCTCACATTCTGTCTAATGACAGTTGTGGAATTTTACATGAAGGATGTCTTTTGGAAACCAGTGATTTTAGAAACCTCCAGTTTGCTACTTCGCTGCACCAAGACAGCCGCAGTAAGTGCCACCATGATGTCTGTCATTTCCAGAGCAGTGTCTATTTTTAAAAATATTTATACATGCTATATGAATCCAAGATCCCAATTTTTGGCCACACAGAGTGACCGTTATCTGTGGGTGTAACAAGCTGTTTGTTGAGAAGCATCAGAGGAAATAGGATGTTTCTTGAACTTAATACCATGGAAAATGTGTCAAAATGTGAAAATATCAACCTGAAAAAAGCTAACAGGTTCAGAGCGCATGTTTTTGTCACATAAGTCAAAGGGGTTTGAAATAGTGTCAATTATAACTGTTTACATTTCTGAAAAACAGGATGTCTAATTTTACTATAATCTCCACATATTATTCTCCGTGCCTTCTGTTGGAGCTGTTTATGTGTGAGGCCATTTTTCTGCCTGCACCCACCTCAGGACCCCATAATAAACAAAGTCCTGCCTGGCGTCTGGGGGGCCACTCAAGGGCGAGGCCAGCTGCATTGCAAGTGCCAGGGTCGGTCCTCGGCTTATTGTCAGCTTCTCTCACTCCCTTAACTGTCCCCAACACCATGACCCCTACAGCAATACACACACGCAAACACACATTAACACATGACTGCATGTGCTTGGAGCGACCAGCCACCTGCGTACTTATACACACACGTCACGGTCATTACAGCTACTGAGGGTCAGGTTACAGAATAACGTGCACCCTAAGTCCAGGTGGAGTACTGTAATGTGTGTCCCAACATTACAACAACAATACATTCCACCCAACACACACACAGACCTATATGTGCACTCCACATTCTTTTGCATTTCACTTTCTCTGAAAAATGCATTTCCACACAACCCGACGACAACCAAACCTCTCCGCTGTCTGAAGTGCACAAATATCACATGCAATCCGGAGGTCAAAGGTCTGTTATTCCAGTGAGGGAGCCAGCTGAGCAGCCAGCAACGAGACAGACTCCATGGGTTTGTGCATGTGTGCAAGTGTGCTTACTTGGGCCAAGCCTCTGCAACATGATGTGTATTTTTGTACATTAGCAAGAGCCCTATTTTTGCACGGCAGCGACAGTGTTTGTATCCAAATCCTCTCCTGCCAGTAACCTAGTCCATGGTTTATAATTCAGGCATTAGTGTGTCTATTCACACAGGACCCAGAGGCCACAGTGAGAGTATGAAAACGACATTAGACCACGCGGATCACCTTTCACCCCCTCTTGACTCTCCTGAGCAATGCCGTAGGGTTTAGGAGCTCCACGACACAGAAACCCTATCGCCATGCCGTTGTTTTGGGGACAATGGCTGCTGGTTAAGTATGGGGCAAAAGCTGTACAATATTTCACATCTGCCCCACGGTGCCTGTTCTACAGGTGAAAGACACATTCGAAAAATGGCCTGAAAGATGTAGAACATCAGGAACACTTCCAACACTGTAAATCTTCCAAACGATGAATGTAAGAGAGAGATGAAAAATGGCCATTAAACTCATCTAAACTTCAAATTGAATCAGTATAAATAGTAATTTATGGAATAATTGATTCATTACTCAGTGATTGATCCTCCATTAGGGAAACCTTAGTACTTTTCAGATATCGGCTAAAATGTGTTTGTAGCTGCCAGTATCAGAAATCCGCCAGTGGATTTATCCACCATTACTGCAGTGGCAGAGTCGAACTGAACAAATTTTTACCGATGGTAGAAACGGAGAGCAGTTGCCCCTCTGATAGGTACAGGTAACCAGTCTGAATGTGGAAGTTATTTAGTCTCAAAACACTGGTGTAAAGTTGGTTATGACAAATTGTAAAAGTGTAATTTTGTGCTGTAAACATGTAGAACTACTGTGCAGGCAGTGACACACTGGAGGAAATCATCATAAACACAGACTTTAGAGAATTGTGGATTTTACTTCACAGTAAGTTGATACCAGCAAGTGCATGTGGTTTTGGAAATTTTTCAAATTGTATGCTTCCACCTACAAACTAGATTAGTCTGTAGAAAAATTTCAAATAATTCACACCTCCAACATTTCGACCTTTTGAAATTCTTGTAGCTCGTGCTCTTGTTTAAAAACTGCTGCCAGCATTCTGAAACCACCATTACATGGTTTTATGGTCAATAAAATTATTTTCTTTCTCTCTGCTAGACTTATTTTTTTGTTGTATTTTTTGTAGGGATTCGATGCTTCGTTGGGCAGAGCCTGATTCGACTGTCAATCTCACAGTCGAAGCTTTGCAGCAAAACAAGGATCATGTAATTTTGGCGATATGAGGGAGCTCAACGTGTGATTTTACATAGAACTACCAGTTTTCTCACAAAAAGTTCATATACAGCCTATTACAATACACATTTCAACGTTTAATGTTGTAAATAAACATATAAAACGAAAAAAAACTTCCAATAAATGTTTTTAAAGTGCGTGAATAAATCCAAAATTGGAACCCTAACCCTGGGTCGTCATTGCACATGTGTAGGCATAGCGTGGATGTGTGTAGTGGCAGGAGGAAAACGTGATGAAGAGACGGAGCCACAGCTTTACTGGTGTTGTGTCGATAGTTTATCACTGTTGATGAACCACACAAAGAATATTTTCTCGCTTTTAAACAGCCGCAACTTGAAATAGACCCGCGAGGAACCACGACATGCATGAAGTTGTCGGCAGACAACTCTGCACAAGACCGGTGAATGGCAGGCGAGAGAAAGAGAGAGAGAAAATGGTCAACAATAAGCCTTAGTTTAGCTTCGGCTCGCAATCGGCACGCACAAAAACACACGTGACATGATTCGACTATCAGTCGACTATAGGCAGGACTTCACGATTCTGATTCGATTATGTAAATCCTTAGACGGGGACAGCCCTAATTTTTTTTCGTTAAATTTGAGTATATATTTAAATTCTTTATTGGACTTTTTGTCATACTTTACTCTCTTGAGGAACCTGTTTGTCTACATGGCAGTGTCAGCGTGACGTCCTGTCTATGTGCCAAGAAACAGCCAAGGATAACAGCAGCGGAGCTTCAAACGAAGCTTGTCAAAACAGCCTTTCCACTGTCCAATTTCATTGCCTTGATCCTCAGGAATACCTCAACAGAGGCAGAGGAATGCCTCCAAAGACCCTTTTAGTCCTCCCTCCCATCATCCTGCTCCGCTTCAACAAACACCCCAAAGTCCTGTTTGTTTTCTCTGAAAATAATCATCCTTTGGCATGTTTTTTGAGCCGCGTGGCATAATCACTAAAGCTATCATGTCTCTATCTGCTGTAGTTTTGAGAAGAGTCTTGGCAGAATCCCATGTTTTTCATATGTGCTCAGTGCTAGCCGTTAGTCCGGAAAATGCAAACAGGAGTTACGATTGATCGACATTTTAAAAGTGTGATTAGCACCGGTTGACACATTAAAGACAACCTGTGAAGCCTGAGAAGTTTCTTCTGCCTTCGCTCTCAGACTTTGTCAAACCCTCCTCTGTTACCTACGTGTCCATATCTCTATCCAATTTAAAAACAATTTCAGTCACAAACTGTCATTTCTTTAACACCAAGTAATTCTGTGCATATCAGCTGGCTGCACCGCCTCACAGCTGTTTGACCTAACCATTGTCTCTCTTAATGCAGCCACTAGCCTTGAGGACATTTAATTTAACCAAGTTTTGTGACTGTGTGCTTGTCGGTTAGCCAGGGTTTCTCTGCTTTTCCCTGCTTTCCTCTTCGTGCGTCCCTGTTCGTCTCGGCTATGTAATGTCCCCAAGAAAGAAACTTTCTTGATTTATTACTCTACCATTGTTCTCCTCATCTTCAAAGCTTGCCCTTGAGATCTTCACTAAACAAATGACGCAGCGTGCTTCACACAAACCACAAATAATCGCCTTATGACCCAGGCAGGGCTTTAGGTAGAGGGTGAAAGAGATTGTGAGTCTGTAAGTGATTAAAACTAACTTTTTTTTGATGCAGCAAGATCAGTTTTTACCCTTTAAGTCACAATAAAAGGTCAAGATCGCACACATCGTTGTGAGGAAAACACTGCATTCAGGATTAGTTGTTTCCTGCTAAAACTGTATTTAAAGTACTCTGAATGAAGGCACCTGCAGGATGTCATAATCATTCTACCTGTACTCCCTCCCCACTCCTTGTGACTCCAGTGAAGAGGTCATCATCCACTGAAGCTGAGAAAACAACAGAAAGCTCAGGCCTGGTCAGGCAGTCAGGTCAAGGACCTTAAGAGCCATAAGAGGCCCAGCACCCTCTGGGTCATTAAAAATTAATGAAACTTGAGGCTGGGACTGGAGGCCATGACTAAACACAAAAAGAGCCGGAGCACTGAGAGAGCAGGGCTAGTGAGTAGGGGTGGGGGGTGGATTTGATAGAGAAAGGCCCCCAAATCCAGCTCTGGCTACAGTCTGAGCTTTCACTATATGCTCCAAAGGCTCCAGACACAACAATCTGCACTACCCAGCGACTTTTGAAAACCAAAGTAAGGGGTACTGGAGTGACAGATTTTGCTTCTAAAACTCAAGTGAGGAGACAGAAGAAGAGAAAGAGGGGGGTGGAGAAAGAGGGAGAAAAAACATGGGGTTTGCCCAGCTGGAGAGGGAAAAAGCAGTTCATGGAATGAAAAACAGCATGAAAGTCTCCTCACTGTTTCCCATGAAATCCTGCCGTCCCCAAACTTCTGTTCAACAAAGAGTATACTTGCCCTTGAGGTACTATCACACTGAGACCTCCATTACGAGCACAGCCTGATGAAAGAGTAGCTAAGGGGAGCTTAGGAGGTTTGGCTCTTAACCCTCCCCCATCAGGCCAGATATGAAAGGAGATAGTTCAACATGATATTATATAATAAGTAGTTTTAGGAGAGCAGTCTGTTTGGACAAAGTGATCCAATCTTGCTGACGATTCCCAGAAAGAATGGTACAGTCCATTAACTAATATTTGTGGCAATCAATAGTCTTTACTTCCTGCTCCAGATTTTCCTTCTTAAGCAAAGTTTAATACTTTGTGTGTGTGTGTGGGGGGGGGGGGGGGGGGGTATATTAAACATGACCACACTGATTTTCTGATTTCTGCGCTTTATGTCCTATCCATTTCACGCCTGTAATTACAATAAGAAGCACTCTCTCCACTATTAATCTCGCTGTCTATGTTGTTATTCTTTGAGTACACTACAAGACATTTTGTCTGACTGATGCCTTTGGTTACTTTGCAGAGTTCATCAGACGACTGCGACCCACATGAGGGAATCCATGAAGGGAAAGAGGGCGAGTATCGCCTGCAGGTGACCCAGTTTGTCCAAAGGTTGGAGTACTGGCAAAAAGATTTGACAAACACCCTGGTTACCTCTATCACAGTGGTGCCAGTCCATGGCCGTGCAGTGGCATACCTGGGCACCGCTGACGGACGCCACATACAGGTAAAGAAGTCACATGGTTCTGTCCTTGGTAATTATTTGCAATAAATGTTTTTAAAAGACTGGCAGGAACCTTATTTGCATAGAAATTGTTCATGTAAATGCCTCAGGACGTTGGTTTGAGAGTAGTGAAAGCGCCCTGCTGGAGACACAACACACAGCTGCAGGTGCCTCTACTAGAGGCAGGTTTGGGGAAACTGTGAACAGCAACAGGACCTTTCTGTTTGCAGAATTTGCTTACATTTGACCTATGCTCAGTGAGCCTCCAAAAAGCCCATGTTCCAGTCTGCCATCTGAGCAAACACAGTCCATTACACCTATAATTGTAACTATCCATTTGTTAGCTGCTTTCAACGTCTCATACATGGCCTGTCAGTACTGCTTTTAGGTAGAGATGCACCGATTGATCAGCCTGTGACCGGAATCGGCCGGTTTACAGCGTGATCAGTCTGTCAGATTTACACGCATGCTGTGCCACACGATGGTTCACATCAGATATGCTTCCTTGAACACCTTGGCCTTGATTGCATGTTATTTTTTGAGTCAGAGACCACTCTTCCTTTTAGCAGGTATTTGGCTTCCTGGTTTTGTAATTTGCAGATTAAAAGATGTCTAGACATGAGAGACAGGCAGACAATTTACATTCAACTGTCTTTCAAATATGGTCATTTAAATACATTTGAAACAGTGGCTGTATGTAATTGAGATGTTGGAAAAAAACATTCTCTTTTCAGCCAAATGCATCCCAGTTTCATGTCTAGACACGCAAATCACCCAATCAGTGTTAAGCGAGAATACATTTTTATGACTTTCCAGACTTGGCACATAACAATTACACTACAATAATTTTGGAGCTTTTAGTGCCATTGCACATGCAGTTTAAATATGGATTTGGCCTGTTGAAGGTCTGTTAGTTGCATTATTTTGTTTTGAAGAGTCATACAAGTGCTGATCATCAGTGTAAAATACACTTTTTACATTTTGGCATTCAACCTAATTAAATCAGTATGAATAGCCTGTGTAACTGCATATCAGACTATGACTCAGTGTAGTCACTTTCCCTCCTGTTTCATGTGGTGTTTATAGTTTTGTGTCAATTCACTCTTAACTGTACAACTGTATGCATGCAATGGTTACAGCTGCAGAGTAAAGTGCAGCGAGTGACATTGTATTGGTGCATCAGTGTTGGGCCGAAAACTACGATGCATCGAATTAAACGCATAAAGTAAACGCTGAATTACCTCACGTGTTTTTGAAACACAAGAATGAAAAGACAGGCATGGGGGGAAAAAAGGCAAGGGAGACATGGAAAAAAGGGCCGACAGCTGCATTGAAAGGGTGGGAGGGAAGGACGGGGGCTAGAGACGGTGGTAGTATGGTGCAACGGGGCTTACAAGCCGAACGGCACGTTAATGGTGAATGGCGGGGCTTCGCTGACACATTCGCTTGCACGGCATTTTCTGCTCACTGAGTGTCCCATGCAGCTGTTTCTCTACCATCAACCCTCCTTCCCAGACCCTCCTTCAGTTTTTTTTTTTTTTTTTTTTTTTTTTTTGTGGTTGGCTGAATTGGCTGAAGTTCATTGTTTTAGCTGAAGGGTTTAAGAAGGTCTGAAGTGGAGAGCAGCTGCCCTGCACTGCAATACACTCCATTTTATCAAGTATGTTCTGCCTGTCATTGACACAGAGATGGACAGAGATTTCTGACATAATTAATTGAACATTAGTTATCCGTAAATGTTGGTAAAAATAAAGCTAATGTTGAAAACATAATCCTGATTGCAGCAGTATTGCTTTAGCAAAGCATGTCTCTGTTCAGTCATGCAGGTTAAATAGATATAAACTGAATTAATTTGATTGAAGTTGAGATGTGGACGGAGAGACCAACGAAAGAGGGTGGAGAAGGAAACAAAGCTGGAAAGATGTTAAGCAAGTGAAAAGTAAAGAAAGAAAGTGGGAAAAAATGACTGAGCAAGAGAAAGGATAGTAATAATCATATTGTACTCACCAAGATACCGTAATTCCAGAGTAAACATAAGATGATCAGGCCAGCCAAACTTTTTGAACAAAAAAGAAGACTTGTTGTTTGTTGTTACCCATCATCACGCTTTTTTCCCCCACCAGATTTTCAACAACTCTGCCTCTGATTGGCCAGTACTCGTTAGTTAGATTGGTTAAGTTGGTTAAGTTTAGGTTTAAGATTAGGGTTAGCCAATCAGAGACAGAGTAGGGGGCAGGGCTTAATGCAAAGCTGTGTCCGTCAAGTGAGAATTATCAAAAATCTGGTGGGAAACAAAATAAGGTATCCATCGCAGACCGACTTCCTGGTTCAATTTTCACCTACTGTACTAGCTAAAGAAGTGCGGGGTAGGCTCACAGTCTTCCTGTGAAATGAGGGATTATTACCCACATTTCAAGTGGACTCATGTTCTTACATGAAGGTATGAACGAAGATATAATAAACTGAAGTAATCCATTAAGCACCTTGCTCAAAGGTATCCAGGTCTGACTGCAATGTCTTAGACACTTTCCTTGCACTGATTTTCCAAGGCGTGCATTTGAACTGACGACCCTCCGGCCACCTGTTCTCTCCTAAAGCTAAGCTACAATAAGAATATGTGAGTGGTGGTCGTCTTTGCTCTGGCAGCTCATTTCATTGTTAGTACGATAAAAAGAACCTGTCAACTTTTCATGTATTTCAGTTTCCTGGTTGCTCCCAGAGGACGAGAGAAGAGGGAATATGGAGTTGAGGCAGTGAAAGAAAAAGAGCGTTGTTCCCCCCCAGTGGACTCCATTCTGGCTCAGGAAGTGTTTCCCTCTACTTGAGTTGGACCACTGTGGGAATAACACAGTGGCCGTGTTTATAGGCCAAACTTCCCCCCGCCTGCTTAATACAATAAGCTGTAATTTACACCGCTATTACCTCCAGAGAGATGCCTGTTGTATGGCCTTGTCCCCAGCGGAAAGCCACCCATTATACTCGCTGTTAAAAATCCAACATTGATCATGAGGTTTAAACAGTGGGAGGAATGATGCTGGAAAACAAGGCATTTCTGAGGGTGAGGCAAGGGTGAGCAGTGTATCAGCTAACCAAAAGAAATCACATTTAAAATGTTTAATGCAGTGCTATAGGTATTTACTGGACGCTCTGTTGCATAGTTACTTACAATGAGTGGATGAAAATATCTTTAAGTGCATTGTGTGGTGTTTTGTCTAGCACAATAAATCACACACACGTACCATACCTCCCATCGGTTTGTTACAGGCAGCCAGGTGTGTGCTGTACTGTATGTAAATGCTCCATATTTGTATAGCGCCTTTCTAGTCTTTTCGACCACTCAAAGCGCTTTTACACTACATCTGCATTCACACACATTAATACACTGAGCCTAAGTGCTCAAACAGAAACTAACATTCACACACATTCATACTCTCACGGAACAGCCGCCAGGAGCAATTCATGGTTCAGTATCTTGCCCAAGGACACTTCGACATGCAGCCTGGGAGAGCCGGGATTGAACCACCGACCTTCCAATTAGCAGCCACAGCTTCATGTGGGTGTGTGATTTGTTTTTGTTGTTTTCAGAATTTCAGTACTACTGTATGTTTTTGGAGGATACATCACATTGCAGCTTCATCTTGACGTGGCAGAGGGATTGTGTCTGTCCGTGGACTATATCTATTTGTGTGTGTGTGTGTGTGTGTGTGTGCACAATGGAGGAATGGTGTAATTCAGAGAGCTTCATTCAACTGCAGCAACCACACAACCCCATTAGAGACCCTGTTTGCTCCCAGGCCTGTAATTGCAGTGTAACCGCAAATGATAAATGCTGTTCCAGGTTTGATGACTGTGTGTGTGTGTGTGTGTGTCTCACATAAGCACTTATTAGGATACAGACAGTGATGTATTTCGAATAAAATACATTTAATTAAAGATTTTGTGACTGCAGGCAGAGTATAGGCCGAAGCTGACTGATTGACAGACCAATTTCATAGCTGATAAATGCTGCAAAATGTCGATGCAATCTAATATGAACCATTAATAGTAATTGTAAATACACATTTTGAAAGGTCCTTGTGTTGTGTTATTAAGAGTTAGAGGGAAAACAATATCAAATGTATGTGTGTATCTTAAGAACAAAGGTAGCTCCATTATGTTTTTTTTATCCTACGTTTGTACATTGACTGGAAGCAGGGAGCGCAGCTACACGAAGCCAAAAGGCAAAATATATGCCTTCCAACAACTCCCAGTTTTATGTACATGTTGCATCTTGTTAGCAACAAAGTTATTCACAAATACAGTCTTTTAGTAGAGTTAGAAAAGGTTGCGAAACTGTCAACTTCACCATGAGGACAGGACTTTAGATGTGGTGTGTGCAGTTTCCATTTCCATTGTTAAAATATGTAAGCTAACTTCTTGTTACATCACAATGTCTTGTTTTCTATTGTTACACATGTTAAAAACAAACAGATACATGTTTAAAAGACAGGTTTGGAGTTGTTTGAAGTCACCTTGGATGGCTAGCAAGCTGTTTGATTCCAGTGGTTGTTAACCTAGACAAAGATTAAATTGATATTGTTCTCTTTATCTAACTTGCAACGTAAAGATAACAAAAAACAGAATTTCCAAAAATTTCAAGTGTTTACTTGACGTTGTGCATCCATTGTTAGAGGCAGATTAGACAAAATAACATATACTTTACTGTCCTTTTAAAAGCACTTTTGCAAATTGCTTTGGTGATATACACCTTCAAATAATGGAAACATAGTGAAAAAGTTGTGTGTGTCCAGTTACCATAAAATCTAATCAAATGTCCCGTTAAAGTATCAAACTGAAAAAATCCCATCCCCTGCGTTCAGGCCTCCCTTCAAAGGCACTCCCCCAGAGCACATTTTCATGTGATATGAGTGTACGGGCAGAATGTGCACAGGTACGCAGGCAGGTAGGCCAGTTTATTACAGTCCTGCAACTGCCACATATGGATTGGACACTCATGTTTGTGTCAGAGCATTTGATTTATCAATTGCTGTCAGGATTATAAATATAGCAAAAACTGCTTCTGATATAAATTATCTAAATCAGCTTTAAATTACATGTAATTAAGGTTGCTTCTAAACCAACCCCAGATCTTTGAAAGAGCAGATATTTTGATTTGCCAAACACAGGTTTAGCTATGAACAATAATGGCTGTGTTCCAGTTCAGTGTACTAGGGCAAGAGCCCTGAAATTGTATATGCAGGTGGTATTAGTTACACTTGTGCTTTTCCTGCTATTATAGTACAAAATGTTGACAGTGAGGTCTTTTAACACAATTTCTTCTGGACTATGGCACTTGACAAGACACCAAGAGGAAACATTGTAATGGAGTTACTTTAAAACAACTCTGCTTGATGTCAAATTCAGGTCAAGGAACTACCTCAAAAAAAAAAAGACACAATCTGGATCATATTCCTGCACCAACTCCCAGTCAAGGTGTGCTAGCGCAGTAATAAAAGACTTGTTGAAGACCTGTCTGCTGGTTGCTTCAAAATCATACTGTATCTTTAGCAACATATGTAGCTATTATAAACCCCACTTTTCATTTTATGCCTACAGCATTGGCAAAGTTTGGCTGCATCTACAGGAAGCAGAAGTAGTAGCGAGTGGAGAGAAAAATATTGTTCCGCTATGTGTGGGGTCTTCTCTAGAGATGTTTTGAAGAATGAATAATTAAAATTTTCAGTCAAAAATGCCTATAAGAAAGTTGTTGATCAGTGCCAATAATAATACCCAAATGTCTGATTTAAGTTTACTGTTGAGACCTCTCTTTGATGTTTGCTAATATTTTGTCCATTGGAAAGTAAAGTGTCTCAGGACGTAGTATTCTTGTTACAAAAGCATTTTGAATGGTGTCTGGTTACCTGTTTGCTTGATGTTTGTTGTTTCTGTTCTTTGTTGGATCTCATCTCTAGTTGGCTAGTTTCGTGTTTTGTTACAACAAAGTGACTTTATTGCTCATCTCAGTTACAGTCAATCTCAACTAATGATACTCTGTGTCAGATTCATTACAATGTTTTTGCCACAATAAGACTAGTGCAATGACGTGTCCTATTTTTTTTCAGGTGTTGTTCTCCCGAGTTGCCTCTCCTCATGTCAATATCCGCCTGGACTCGAGACCCGTCTCCGCCAGTGTAGCACTGCCAGGCGATGAACACTCAGATGGAGCCCTGCTAATGGCCACAGGAAACAAGGTGGGTTTGGAAACACAGAGATTATTAAGGACAAAAATGCACCTGTGGTCAGAACATATTGCCATTCTACAAATTGGGTAGGTTAAGACTGTCCTGGGTTCATCTCTGAATCATAACAAAAACATAATCCTTACAAATGTATTGCTCTAGTGAGATGATTACAAAAACACTCTCATTGAAAGCAAATAAACAACAGTAAACCAGGAGCAAGCCAACAGATAAAATAGAATAATGTTCCTAGGGGCTTACCGCAAGGGTTCTGCAACCCCATCTATTTCTGTCTGACACACTTTATTCATGTTAGACATAAACGAGGAAACACAATTGACTTTCTTAGATCGTAGTTGTCACATTATGCTCCCTGTCTTCAATTCTGTCCTCTTCCTAGATCACTAAGGTCCCTCTGATCGCCCCCGGCTGTGGTCAGCTGACCACCTGTACTTCCTGTCTGTTGTCGTCGCGGGTGACAGAATGTGGCTGGTGTGATGGACACTGCACCAGAGCCAGCCAGTGTCCCTCCTCCTCCCTCTGGACCCAGGACTACTGCACACCTGTCATCACTAAGGTAACCACAGCCACTAGATCATAGTGATAATCAGGGCAGGAAGTTTTTGCTCATTTAAACATATAAATTCTTAATTGTTTAGCTGCTGTTTCAACACTGTGCAAATAACCTGAACCTAAATCTAACTTACGTGACTTTGCACCTTCCTGCTGACTCAGTTTGCTGGAACATCATGTGATCACATCATGCTGGGTTCAAACTCGCCTTCCAAAAACAGTTCCTATAACCTATCTGTTGAACCTGTGGTCTGTTTGCACTGTTTGTCTCTACATTGTGGCATTTGTGAAGGTCATGGTCCTTCCTGAAATACCAGACCTTTTACAGCTGCACTGTCCTATTTTACACTGCTCTGACATTGTGAGATTTTATTGAGCTCAGTGTGGGTGGTATTCAGTATTTCTGACTTTGTTCCACCCCATGCTGTTATTCTCCATATAAAAAAAACACAACAATAAGCTACCTCCTCTGCCCTAAATGCAACAAGATGGGTTAATTGGATAAGCATCTGTAAAAACACCTTCCTCTGGGGCTGTTTTACCACACAGACTTTGAAAATGAAAAGAGCCGTAACTCACTGCAGAAAGGCGCTATGAGATAACTATTGTTGTGATTTGGCACTATATAAATAAAATTAAATTGAAAGGTTGCATGAACATTATTCTTCAGTGTCTTGATAGCTTATTTTTCTTAAATCTCATATCAGGATACTTAACATGTGTATCACTTACAAAATCTGGGTGATCAAATATAAGATATAACTTTATTAATCCCCCTTTAGGGGAAATTTCAGATATTTTGATTATGGTACTTCTCCGCTGGTGTAGAACTAATACTGTATTTTTTAGTCCAAAACAGTTATACATACAGGACTCAGTATGAAAGTAAAAGGAGTAGGTCACCACTGATGCTTGTTATGATTATGACTGCAGACCGATGACTAAATGTTTAAATGTTAAATGTTCCTTGTGAATGCATTAGATTTTTCCGACCTCGGGACCTATACGAGGCTCTACAGTGGTGACAATGTGCGGGCGCAACTTGGGCTTCGACAAGACTGAGAACTTCAAGGCCTCTCTGGTAACAGTGGAGGTGGCAGGAGCTCCCTGCAAACTACCCAGACAAGACAATATCAACAGGTGTGTGTGTGTGTGTTTTTTTTGTTTGGTTCACGGAGTAAACAGGTTCCACATCTTGCTAAATGCATCCCACGCCTGTGTGTGTTTTGTGGGAAGTTGTTGACGTACTAGTTTTTGCAGTGAGTGTGCAGGTTAAACTAGTATACTTATGTCTGTTTAAATGAACACTGTTCCTGCACAGTATCTGAAAAGCCACCTTTGAGAGTCAGAGTGTGTTAAGTGGTGGGTGTTTACGAGAGAAAGGGACCCCTACACTGGCGTCCTATAGGGGCAGAGTAGGTTTAATAGGGGTTATTGTGTTGAAGCAAGAATGTTAAGAAGCCCCGCTCTCTCTCCTGCTGTCTGCTGCATTCAACGCATGACTCCTCTAACTGAAAAATTGCTGGGAAAAATCGCTGCATCCAGACTTTCCGCTCCTCCAAATCCACTGGGGCCATGTCCCATTCAAAAGTCCCTTTTGCTACAAACAACCTCATTACAAACTGGGGAAATAAATAAAAACACCGCCCACCCAATGCCAGATGAAGATGGCCTCTTTGTGTTTTACTGCAGTAGATGATCATTGAATTAGGATTAATGCTGGGTGGCTGTGGCAGGGTATAATGCCTGGTCTGTGTGTTGTTTGGGGCGGTTGTGTTTAGGTGGACTGAGCTGAAGTGTTCCCCAGTGTTCAGTGGGAACTTCACCCCATCAGGACACACAGTGAAGGTCATCAGTGGCCACATGTCGGTCAAGATGGATGGCTTCACCTTTGTGGTAAGAATGGTGTTTGTCCTTATTTTTGGTTGCAAAAATGTGCGTATTTTGTAATTTATGAATTAATCTGTCTGACATTATGTTAAAAAAACAAACAAACACAACATACAGTATATACATGTGAAAGATAGCACACACTGATGAGCAGTCGATCAATGATTGATCTGTGTTCTTCAATTCATACTGTATTTGTGGTCAAAACAGAGAAATTTCACTTTAACAAATTGAGTTATTCAAAGTGTCTGGTGGTCTCCGTCCAGGACCCTGTGATCTACGAGATCTTCCCGACATTCGGACCGAAGTCCGGAAACACCATGCTGACCATAAGAGGAGCATTCCTGGATACTGGAAACAAGAGAGAGGTGACGATAGGGAAAGCAGCCTGTAAGATCCAGAGGTCAGTTCACACTTATTTATCCTGTCTTTTCTTTCTGTTTTTCTTTTGTCTTTTGTATTTGTACATTCTTCATAACAGGAAAAGCTCTTCAAAATTTGCCTTTCTTTGCCTTTTTCTGTCTTTCTTACAAAGGAATGAGGAAGTTGCACTGTATATGTACATGTGCTGTAGAGGGGTTGTTTTTGTTAGACATACTGAAATGTCTTTTGACATTAACGTAATTTTGCTGAGAAAATGAATGAGAGGATATGTTAAAGCGGACAAGTCTTGCTTTCTTTCAGTCATTGTTTTCCTATTTTCTCGCTCTTTTTTTTCTCATTCTTCCCTCTCAAGCAAGAACCATCAGGAATTATCTGCAGGAGTAATGCAAGAGAAACGCATGAATAGGGGCTAGGACAATGGCTACCACTGTACATACTAACACAACAGTATATCCTGTGTGTTTACTCATTCCCCTCACCCCCTTTCTCCTCCACCATCAGCTTGTCATCTAACATGCTGACCTGTAAGACGCCTCCACACGGTGTTCCCTCTGAGCAACTTGTGAAGCTGACAGTGGATTCGGTGGAGCGTGACGCCCCTGTGCTGTTCACCTACAACCAAGACCCCATCATCAACAGCATCCAGCCATCACGTTCCTTCGTCAGGTCAGAGTTATATTCATTCATAATGGGGTTTTCAGTATATTTGTCAGTTGTAATCCACAAAGGTTTTTTCTCCACATCCGTGTGGTGGCCTGCGCTGAACAGCTTACACCTTTTGGATGTTTTAGAAATGATTTGGATATCTGTCTTTCTCAATGTCAACTTGACTAAGATCCTTCAAATTTCAGCTTGTGCGTGCCTAAAAGGAGGTACAAGAGAGAGAAAGCAAGGGTGAATTTAACTGAGAACATTTGTGGATGAGCCCAGACAGATTAATGCTTTAGTTTTCCAGCAGGAGGAAGCGAGTAGGAGGTGACGAGTGGCTAAGCTGCTAATGCTAACAGCAGGTCCCTCCCAGTGGGGATCTACTGTGTCTGATGCTGACGCTAACATCCGTTCTCATCCCCCTCACTACAGCGGAGGCTGCACGGTGGCAGCTCATGGCTTCTTTCTTCAGTCCGGCCTCCAGCCCCAGATGGTCCTCACCACCGCTCAGGATGCTGAGGTGTTTCATGTGGTGAGTACAGGAAGCATTTCATAATCCAAAATGAGACATCCATCATTTCATTTACAAGATTTGCACAATCCGAGTTAAGTTTAAGCCTTGGTTAAGTAAAAAACAAAACAAAAAGACCTCCTCTGAAAAATATTTACCCCATGGCCATTTTGAGCAAAGGAACTTTTTTCTGGAACATTTAAGGCACTCTCCATTTTGACTGTAAGAACTTTAGTGCAGGTTTTAGCTCCTGCCTCCCAAAAGATCTCCTGCTCCTGAGGTTTTCTAGGTTAACAGGTTACACAGTAAAATAAGCTTACCCAAATTAACAATGTCAGAGTTGATTTTAACACTTTATGTGTCTATATGAGTCCAGGGAGTGTTAAGGTATCAACACTTTTGGGAGTTAAAATTTAACACTTCCTAACACTGACCAGTTTTTCGTAACATTTTAGTGTAGTAGTGTTAGACATTAACTCTCTCAGGGGATCATTTGCTAACTATTCAAGTGTTAGCCCCATAACATTTTAAAGGTACAAAGGTTGCTCTTCTATTTTCCTCAAAAAAAACACTTGGAAAAGAAAGTAACGGTGGTCACATTTGGTGTTTTAAAACATTTATTTTAACACTTGCACCTCAAAGAATTACATTATAGAATGAACAGATTAGGCATGCAGGTTAACCGCTAGCTGTGCGGTGGCTATTAACAGTATGGCGACATAAGTTATGATGGCTCACCATTGTAAAACGGCCATGTGAGAGACCAAGAGAAATATCAGCTAAACAAATACTAATTCATTTACTTATCAAACAGTGTTAAAGTTTAGACTCAGGTCAAAAGCACGGTCCCTAGATTCGCAGCAGTCAGTGCTTTCATGAAAACTCTACCGGTGTGTGTGTAGGCCTTCGCAGTGGGGGTGACATGAACACTTCAGGTGTAACAGAGTTAAGAGTAACGAGTTGAGAGTTAATATTTATACAATTACACTTTGCTTTTACACTCGGTTTTGACACCAACTACTTATCAACTGTGAGTCAAAGATAATGGATTTGACTCTGTCAGGGTAGATTAACTCTGCTGCTAACACCAAAAATGTAACTCTTCTCAGCTTACTGTGTAGGTTAACCTGCACCATCAACCCAACAACTTTGCACTAGTATCAATATGAACACTTAGGGTGTAAATTGCTTTTAATGCTAAAAATGTAAAAACTATTAACTAAAGAGAAATTCTGTGTCAATCTCCTTTTTGCATCTCTGTGCGTCTCCTTTTAAACATCTGTACAAACATCAAATTGACATCATAATTAAAACTATTGTTTTAATATTTGTTCTTGAGATGCAGTTAAAATGTAAGATGTTTGTGAAACTTTTGGTTTCTGATTTAGTTCCTTACTTTAGTTCCTGCAGCTCCTTTTTATTTTCAAACACCATGCTGTCACATACATGGTATTGTCATTATATATACTAACGCCCCCAAAACCATCTAGGAGAAAAAAAAGAGTTGGAAAAGAGCTAAAGTGTCAGACAAACATGAGAAGAAAGGAAATGGAAATCTGTGGGATCTGTAGGATCCAGCTGTCACCTCTGACTCATGCACAGTAGCAGAGGCAGAGCGAGGCATTTAGGGTGCTCTGGCTCTCCTCACCTCCGTCAGACTTTATTTTACTTATTGCAGGATACACACACACACACACATGCTTGAATCACATCATCACTCCCTTAGACTGGCTGGCCTTTACAGCAACGGCCCGGAGGTGTTTTAAATTATCTGACCCATACACTTACCAGGCTTTCACCACGCTGGCTGCAGACCTTTAAAATGTCTGAAATTGATGTAGCTTAATCATAAAGGCCTTAAAAAGGTGTTAATGTTTATAAAATGTCACCCAGGTCATAAGTCAAATGAAGCAGGAGTTGCTGTTTTTAGTCATGAAGACATTTTGAGATTTCATCAGTGCATCAGGCATTTGGACCTGGACAAATGACACTTACAGCGTCTGAAGTAATAATACTGACCACAGAAACTACCCGCCATGGCTTCCCTCTGTGTGACCTTCTGATCCTATCATATAGTGCACTTGGATAACAGCCTCACAGCTTGGTTTTCATTGCAGTTGTTGCTGAAATGATATCAGATCCTTTAAAAAAAAGAGCAAAATGGAGCATCTTCATCAGTCAAACTGTGCACAACTCTCCAAGTTTAGAATTTATTTAATCTATTTGCAAGTCCTACATTACCTGGACTGAAACAGAAAATATATATAGCAACTGGAGATGTTCTCTGTGTATAAACATGGTAAAACATTTCAAAATCTTTCCAACAATTTCAAGATATTGACATTTTAACAACAGCAACTCTAATTAGAGGTAGCTTGTTAAGAGACATATTCTTTCAAAGTTAAGGTGACATTTCTTAGTGCGTCATAACAAACAAAGCAAAGGTGTATATTGTTCTCCGTGTGTGTGTGTGTGTGTGTGTGTGTGTGTGTGTGTGTGTGTGCGTGCACGTGTGATGTTTGCCTTTGGGAGGCGGTTTGAGGACAAGCAGTGCTATGTAATGATGTTATCTGTCATCCTGAGGCACACACTGCTGCAGGTTCAGTCAGGAGACAATAATAAGCTCCGTAAAAACACACACTGATACAGAACACGTACACTCATGGAATAAGATTTCCATCTCAAATCTTGACATAAAATCCCTCAATCTGTGATCTGTCTTTCTTCTTGTTTGTCTCTCTGTCTCTCTCTCCTCTCTTTTTCTCTCACACACACACACACACGCACACAAACACTCCATGCAGTGTCTCGTTTTTCAGTTTCTCTTTCCCCGGTCATTGACCTGTGTTCAGGTCAGTGGTTGATGGGTCTCTAGGGAGCTCAGGCTTCATTACACACAAACAGCGTGAACAGACTCCGCTTGAGGGCTCTGGAATCAAGCTTATGATCCAGAAATTGCTGGTTCGAATCCCCGATTCACTTGGCAAGCATTTGGACTTGCATCTACCACTGCCCCCTGCCTCAGCAGTTGCCATTTTGAGCCCTTAGTTTCTACCTTCTCCAGTGGAAATGATCTGAGGGTCAACCGTAGAAGACTGTTGCTGAAGTTTCTAGGTGTGAATGTAGGCATCTATATGAGGTAAAGCAGTATGTTTGGTCAATGATTAGAGGTTCAAAAAACTCAAATTGGACAGTTGTAAGGCTGTCAATAGTCATAGTTTATATTTATAAAATATTGTTTGGCATAACTTTTGTGTAAGATCACTTTTTGTGCATGTAAGAGGTTTGAAAAGTGAAAAAGCCCTAAGTCCACCCAAAAGGGAGTTACCATCTCCCACAGAAAACACTGCTTCCGAATTGCCTGAAAGCAAGTCGATTGTAGTCCAGCCTTTACTTCCGTAACCTATCTGCATCACTATGTAACACACTTAATAATGCTTGGCTAGTGTTAGATAGATAAAGTTAGATACCTTCCAGGCAGTCAATTGACAAAATGTTGTTTTGTGATGTAGAGACAGTGCACAGCTAAAATGTTACGTATAAAATATTAATACATTTGTTACAGAGACATTAATAACTTACCACTCTGAAACGTCTTGCTCCAAAGCTGGTTCGGGTTGTTCTGTCTGGGCTCGAACATGTACGGCTGAACCGAAGCCGTGGTTAGCAGCTGAAGGGGCTTTGTTTTGGATCACATTACCTTGCTTGTCAAGACCCGCCCTACTGTGATTCTGATTGGCTAATAGTCCTTACCTATACTGTACATGTGCAACTCCCAACAAGATAGAGATGCCTCACTTGGTAGCTAAAACAGAGCGTTCAACACACAGGCTGGAAAGAGGAGCTGCAGCAATGTGCAGTATGACAAAAAATATGGTGTTTTTTGAAAATTTAACCATGTAAACCTGTTCTGGTACAACCCCTAGAAAATGCTGAACCTTAAAAATTAGATTATATGACCTATTTAACACTGAAGTTTGTAGTCAGTTTAACGCATGGTTACATCTGTTTCATCAGTGGGTAGGACACAGCAGAAGCACTGTTGCCCTGGTTACCTGCAGTTTATTATAATTTGCTTACTGATTTAGGACACTAGTTAACAGACTGGAGCAGTGTTTCAGCTGACACCTGCCAGTAAGTCAGATATGCTTGTGGCCCAAGCATAATATAATTTAATAAACTCTTTGTTTATGTATAGGCTTTGAAATTTAAATTGCCAAATACAAAATGACCAAAAATACACTCTTCAGTTTTGGCTTGTGTATGAAAGTTACAGTCAAGTTTAACCTGTAATTTCACCTGTAATCTTAGATGCGTAGGGTCATTCTGTGTGTTTCAGGATTTTCTTTATGTGTCAGCATTGCCCATTTACACCTGGGTATAGGGTTCAATTCACTTTCAAGTCAATAACACATGCTGTGACTGTCTTGAAAACCATGCAAACTGGGAGTATTTTACTTACTGAGATGTGGCGAATCAATTGCTGTATGATGACTGAGACACTGTGTATTGAAGAAAACTCTTGCCCTGATGTTCATTTTAACCTGGAATAACAAACCAGAGAGTAATGGCAAAAACAACTGTCTCACTGAAGTGAGCCTGTATAAAATAAGACTATCATAACTAATGATTTAGGATGGGATCATGCCCTGTAGGGCCCCAGCTGTCGCCTGTTAAATTCCTTCCAGTAAACGGGATGAGTTAAGGCTCAGCCTGGGAAGGGACAGTATAAGTGTCTTATTGTCTTAACCCCTCAAAATAGAGGCAAATCATCTTTCACAAACGGACATACAGAGGTTCCCGTCACCACTGGAACAGTACTCTGTGTAATGTGAACCAGCCTGTCATGCCTCAAGAGCTACAGTACGTTCATAAACCTAAACTGTGGGTGTGCGATCGATTTAGTCTCCCACAAGAAGCCGCTGCAGCCGAATGATGTTCACTTCCGTTAACGTAATCAATTCTCCAGTAATACAAGAATATTTGACTTGTTAGAGTGTGCACCACGTATAGGTTAAGTGTCCTTAGTATAGCAGCCTGGATCTGGCCCGTGCCCTTTGCTGCATCATCCAACAACTTTAAAAGGGATTGCTGATTTTGATGAATGTTGTCGAAAGGCTCAAAACAACGAGTTGTTTCCAAAATGCAGTTGTTGTTGTTTACAGGACACAGTGTGGGTCCATCGTGAAAAATTTATTAACAGGCGGAACCACAGGAAGATATGACGCTTCACCACGGGTGGAACCACTTTGCGCACATCAAAAATTTTATATCCTCATTATATACCTTAGAGCATGTGAACCCACATCTTATCGGATCACTTTATTTAGCGCCCATGTAAAAACGGTAGAATATTGACCATTTAAGGCAGCTACTATAAAAAGAAATGAAAACGGCAAAAGAATTATTGTTTTTAAAAAAAGAGAGAGATCTTTACACTAAAGCAGATTGGAGAGAGGAAGAAACCAAGACTTGTTAACAGCCAAGAGCAGAGGTTCAGCGGTCTCAGCTGGAGTTGGAGCATAAAAAACAGCCAGTGTTGACTTGATATCTGCCTTTCAGATCTCCAGTAAAGCCTGGTCTCAGCCAATCTCAGCTTTCCCACAAACATAAAAGAGTTTATTTTTTACGATCCGTCATGAAAAGTTTGCATGGTCACAAAGCCAATGGAGGCTACACATACACAAAAACACTGCAAACAAGTGATCTATGCATTTTCAGAAATCACTCTCAAAGTTTGGGGAGTAGAGTTCCTCATACCAGCGTTGCTTGCCGGACTGCACCATCACAGATAGTTTAGTTTAACTGTAGGCTTCACTGTAGCCAGACACCTGTCGCCTGCATTCACAAATTGGCTTGTTTCAAGTGAGACTCCTTTTCCTATGTCATCCCAGCAGGCTACATCTATCCAGCTGACACCTGAATGCCTCATGTAGCCTCTTTCCTTTCCCATACCCCCCACAGCTGGCGGGTATCTGAGAGAAGGAAATATATGAAAGTGAATGAGTAACGTTTTCCCATCTGTCAGCAGTCAAGGTGCTTCAAAGCTTCAACTGCTTTCAGAAAAGAGCGGCTCATTGGCAGAATAAAGAAAGAACAAGTAATACATGTGTCGACGTAAAACAGTACAGGTTTTAACACGTGACAATCTGTAACTGAGAAAGTATTGATAAGAGATGAATGATTGTAGTTTTAGTGTTGGTCATTTGCACAAATGTAAAACATAAGTGAAGTCTAAAAAAGCAAATAGAGTAAGACTAAAGTTAAAAAAAACAGAAGGACAAGATGCGAAACACATTATATGCAGTTACAAAAGCATCTGATGCAAAAAGGAAAGAGTGAAATTTACACCTAAAAACTCAACATAATAAGCAAAGACACAGCTGAACTGTAGACCTTAAATCCAGAGTAAATAATAATACAGCACAGCATGGTAGGAAACAGCAGAAAACTCAACTGGTATAAATCACTGTAGATTTGACAAGCAATTTTGTACGTGGGAGCGCCGTTATGACTTGGCTTTTTCGCAGGCTGTTACACTAATGATCCTTCGGGGACGGTGGAGGTTTTGGGATCGCTGGTTCTCTCATCACCCCACAGTAAACCCCTCGGCCCGCTCACTGCCCAGCTCTCTGAGCGATTGTATTTACAGCTGCTCCCAACCTACAGCCCTTCACCTCCTATCCCTTAAATAAGAGGAGACATCCACTGAACAATGAAACTGACTGAGGTTTCCACTAATTCACAGGATATTTTTCCATTCGCCGCACCCCTGGGAGAGGGGGTTGGAGAGGGGGGTTTACCCTACAGTCCCGTTCTACTCGCTCCTTATTGGTGTGCGGAGGAGGGAGGTTAATTGGATTGCTTTTGTTAGGCGACCCCGCACTACCCTCACACATGGACACACGCATTCAGTATGCATTCATGGGTTTATGTCTTTATGCTTGTGTTCCAGCATTTGCGGATGCACGTAACTTTTTCGTGTGTGTTCGTGTGTGTCCGTCTAGGCTGATATAGCTCACTGGGGAGTCACATTAGGAAGTGTATGAGGAAGTTTCAGCAATACTTCGACAGAGCTGCTGCTACTGCAGTCAATGTGTTGGAAGTCAGATTTCAACCAGTTTGTGGAGCTTTTTTTTCTTTACAGACCATAGTCAATAGTGCAGTAGTTCCCTACTGGTCTAGCCTCAAGAAGTCCACATTCCTTCTTTGTTATCAAATCACATAGGCTGCTACCCAGTCTGTTTTATTTCACCAATAAAATTAAAATATATACCAGGGGTCAACAACTATGTGAGTCTGTGCCTTTATTAATCTATTCCATAGTCAGTATGTCCACTCCCTCCCTGCTCTCTCAGTAGTATCAGTCACGCTTTGAAAATTAATCAATTAAATGACAACAACTATCTTAGCACCCACTCACTAAACAACAGTGTGAAAAGTGGCATTTGTGGTGTTCAAAGGTTACGAGAGGCGCATTTATCTTTCTACCTCCTGTCCTCGTGGGACATTGACTCAAGGACACATCTACCTTTGTAGCCTAAAAGATAAACACTCACTATCATTGGCCACCACTGAGCAAATATCAACATTGATCTCTCCACTTACAGCCAAACGAGTCTGGTTTGTTCTGAGTGCACCTGTGTAGAGGAATATAATGCCTTTACATTATTTAACAGTGTTTCTATCACTTACATTTATGTTTTCTTTGCTGATAGAATTGACAACAATGTGCATAATGATTAAACACATCCTCATTCTTTCCTCACCTCCGTTTACCCTCAGAAATATGGATCCTACATCCTGGAGTCGGAAAATAAACTAACAAGGGGAGGTGTCTGCTGTGATCCAAGAATAAAACTGACAGGCAGAAAAGACTATGCTAGATCATTTTATAATCACTGTTGGCCTCTTAACTGCTCTAATTATTGTTGCATGTCAAGTCATATCAATAACAACAACTTTCAGATTAGTGTACCCATTTATTTTCCATATCCCTTTAGTCTTTCTATTGATTTCTTGTTTCTGGGAACATTGCCCCAAATTGAGATCCCAGTAACACCCCAATTTGGATGCTGTTCCCTTACAGGACGGCTTCCTCCGCGATTGTCCTCCTACTCTTTTTTTGTAAATCTGTGGATGGCTCAGTGACTTTAGTGTTTACTAAATCAACACAGTGTTTTGCACAGTGTTTTGCACGTGTTGGAATATGAATCTTCAAGAAATTGTAGGTAAACGGGGTAAGATGAACCACGTTTTACATTTTGAAAGATTAACAATAATTGGTTTGCATTTAAAGCTCTAATCTTTATTTAAAGCAATTGTTTCTGCCCAACTGTCCATGTGTTCCACCATCCGGTTGAGGCCCCTAGTATATAGTTCAGCCAAGGAAAACACACAAGGAAACAAAACATATATAATTCAAAAGATATTTCGCGATGAGCCAGTTGATGACTCTACCATACTTTCTTCTGCACAAGTTATTTTTCCTCTGTACCATCAGAACAGTGCATGCTGCATTTCCCCCCAATTCAAACCTCAAAGCAGACACAAAAGGTTTAAATCTTTGCCATGTAAACACAGGAGACGTCAACCTCAGTCTCTCTATCCCATTAGATACCCATGTTGAAACTCCACTCCTCAATAAAGAAGGACTTAGGGTGTTTTTCTAAGCTTTTTGTCTCTCACTGGGTAGTCTTAATCAGAAAACAAAAACTGATAGGGCTATGTGGGCTGAATCCAAAATTGGATAAAACTCTGTTGTGCCCTCAGGCCAGGTGTGTAAACACCTCAGTGGCAGAAAACAGGCGTTGTCTCATGTGATGTGTTAGAATAAAAGAAGCTGCCAAACTTAGGATTACTGCATTGTTGTTTTACATTGTAAGTGAGTGTAAGACCGGTAGATCTGAACCAGGATCAGCTTTAGGTAAGGGTAAGGGTTGATGTCCAGTATGTAGCAGTTATGTTTGTGGGTTTGTTTTCTTTTAATTTGTTTGAGGGTGCATAGAACTGTCACAGTGATCTGAAGATTTGATTGAAGGTGATCGTAGTTTCAGTTAAACTGCAGTTAGTGTGCAGTGAAAATGCAATATACTCCCACAGGAATTATGAGTTTGCACATTTCATAACATTATTATTGGTATTATTGGTATTCCTGATTTGTTAGTATAGAAAAGTTACAATCACTGAGGTATAAGAAAAACATAACGTTTAATAGTAGAAGATGGGTGCATGTTCCTTACTTTAGTTGCAGCACCTACAGATCTCTCTTTAGTTGTGCTAATGTGGATGTGACCACCCATGCATTGCTCCTCAACTTCCCTGCACACATCAAAACATGTGCCAACATTGTTTCTTAATAAGTGTGTTAAACCTCATAACTTTAATGAGGAAATTGTTCCTGAACATACCACAGATCTGTACAATAGTAAACAAGTGTGAAAGGATATCAGTTGACAATTATACAAACAAAATGCGGATCTCATTTCTAAGTACCTGCATTCACATATGTATACCTGCAGGCCAGGTGTACAATTTTCTGACTCATAAATTGTGTCTGTCTGTGTTGCGTCTCTTCTCTAGAGCTGTGTCTATGGTGAGAACCGGACATCCATCCAGTGCACCACGCCCTCTCTGGCCAAACTGGCTCTGCAGCCGCCTGTGGTCACCAAGGTGGCATTTGTCCTGGACGGCTACTCGACGGAGCAGTGGGACCTGATCTACGTGGAGGACCCCCTCTTCCAGGACCCCAAGCTCACTTCCAAGGACAACAAGAGCATCGTGGAGCTTAAGGTAAGACTACAGTAAGACTTCAGCTCCATTATAATGTAAATTTCACAGAACAGCAAAGGTTAGAGATCAGATGTTCAGAGGTGTGGGCCAGCTGTAGAACTGCGTCTTGCTCAATTGAACTCTAGCAGGGCAGACACCTACAGGAACAGGTGCAGAAACTCAAGACACCAGTAGAAACTCTGATCTCCCACTTTAAGGTTGTTAAGTAAGATAATCTTTATTTATGTGCTGTAGCAAATTTCTAAAAGAAGTGCTTCACAAAACAGCCAGAATTTTTTTTTAAAGTTTTGTTAGATTCACAGATGTAATTTGCAGAACTTTACTGAATGAGATGAATTAACAATTTGGAACCACTGTGCTTCCCAATCCACACATTCACACGTACACCCATCCACAGTCCAGGTCAAGTTGGGAAGGAAACAATACTGAAAGAAAAACAGGAAGTAGAGTCTGTTTCCCATCGTTTACACCCCCCCCCCTCCATCCCTTCTCTACTGCTATACCTCTATGTATTCTCTCTGTTGACGTGCATTGTTCTGGCTGTCGAGGTCAAAGCTCTTGACATATTAACGCTGCTTTTCAAACGAGCCACCACAATCCCCAGAGCCTGTTTTAGAAACACAATGAAATACATATTTCTCCTCTTTTCTTTCTTTCATTTTTTTGTTGACTGCAGTTTGAGGGTTTGTGGCAGCTGTGCTGAACCTCTCGCAGGGGATGCTGGCTGTGTATTTTTTTTTTTTCTTCTTCTTTCTCTCTTTTCCCAGACGTGACCTTGGCCCTGATGCTAAATCCACCACCAACCCAACCTCTATCCCCCATCATCCCTCCCTTCAGCCCAGACAAACCCCTAGTTTTTACCCAGGGGGATGGTACCAGGCATTGCACTGAAAGAGGCCACATTTAACGCCATCTGATAACCCTGCCCTGCAATGGCCTGCAGTAAAGGGCAAATGCAGGGCTCATTTAGTACCATCTGATAACTCTAGCCCCAAAATGGCTGCCAATAACAGAAAAAAAGGGATATTTAGCTCTGACTGACACCCACTATGGCGGTAACATGAAGGAACCAGGCAGCAGACTTTGGTATGTGGCCAAGCTCTTATCGCCTCCGATCACGTCACGGGAGACTAAGAAGCATCTCACTACCAATTATCTTCATGACAATTTATTTAGAGTGACTGGTATTACTGTGATGGCTTTTTAATAACTTTTCTCTGCTGTGTGTACAGTGTTGTCACGCCCACAGCCAGGACACACACTGAGTAAGGATTGTATTGGATGATCTTGTGACGAAGTGTTGTCTTTATGATAGTCCTAATTGCAAGCAAGTGGGTGAATGAATGGTTTGTGTTACTGTGTTTTCCAACGTGTGTGTGTGTGTGTGTGTGTCTGTGTGTGTGTGTGTGTGTGTGTGTGTGTGAGAGAGAGCAAGAGAGTTGAGGAACAGGTGCGAGCCTCCACTCTGTGTCAAATTGGAAAATCCCAAGCTGTCACGCAAGGAATGTGATCATTCTCTTTATTGCCTTCTGCTGCACTCAAGTGTGTTTATGTGTGTGTGTGTGTGTGTGTTAGAGAGAGAGAGAGAGAGCGAGAGAGAGAGAGCAATGGAATCAGAGAAAGAAGAGTGAATGAGAAGAGAAAGCAAGGGAACAACAAGTCAGAGATTGGAGAAGAACAACAAATTAGGCTGCTTTGTTCTTTCACCGCTTCCCGTCAAAGAACACACACTCACGTGCACAATTACTGTGTGTTCTTCCAGTCAGATGTCAGAGGGGGTGTTTGTTGTCATCCCACTAGGGGTCACGCGACCAGAATAGGTTGCTCTGTGTTACTCATATCAGCAGCAAAGTCATGCCCACTATGAAACATAATGAACTCTGCCAGGAAGAGAGATCTGCCTCTTCAGCCTGATGCACTTAATTTACTTCAGTATTACTCACTGAGGACATTTTCTTCCCTTTTTCCCAACATTTTTGAAGCCTTCTGTTGCTAAATTTCAATATGTACTAAACAAGCCACAAGGTTGCTACTACAATATCATTTCAATCATTAACATTCACATAATTTGGACCACCATGCACCCATGTCATTTACTGGCCTTTTAAAATTAATATAAACAGTTTAAAAGCTGCACAAGGAAACTTTGTTAATGTTTAGCACTCACAATATGGAAGTCTGTAAATTGTAAAGAGCACACTTACTGTATGTGGCTGGTGATTTATACCAAAGTACAGGGCTAGATTTACCTCCCAAATTGCCCTTGCTCACTAGCAGTCAGCATCTTGCAATCTGAACTTTATGCAACTTAAATATATGTCTATATAAATTGAAATATTGAACTAACAAATTGCCTTATGAAGGAATGTAACAGGGCTCAGTTTGTCTTGTAACAATTAGTTTGTGGTAATTAAATTAAGTGCCAATCTTTTTAAGAATGTGCACCATACAGGCAGAATATCCACATGATAAGGACTGTATGGCTTTAAATAGATTCTTTCTACATAACAGGGAGTCAACCCTGGCCAGTAACACGGAGCTCCCCCTAATGCTGCTCTCATTGTGTTCCTATTGTGTGTATTCCCAAATTGCATGTGATCACATTTCTATCCACTGATTTAAGTTGGTGAGCTCCAACATGTGTGTTCACTCCTTGATGCTTGATTTTTTACTCAAGATGCTCTTCTCTCCTGCAGCCAGACAGGCAAGTATTTTTTTTCCACCTAAAAATCATGAAGGAGCGTTTGATTTAGATATTTTATTTGCTTGTTACTATCTTATTTTGAAATGGTAAATGGACTTGTATTTATCCAATTTATCCATTGCCAGCTGCTCACCGGGAGTGATACGACGCTTCATATCTGAAGCACACCAACTGCATATGGAGCAATTGGGGTTTAGAAACCCACACCACTGCAATCACTACTTCTCTTCCTTTACATGGCTTTTACCTGCATCACTCTGCATGTGTTGCCATGGAGCATGGGAGCGGGAAATTGAACCGGCGACCCTCCAATTACTAGACAAGACCACTCTACCACCTGAGCCACAGCTGCCAAACATTCTGTCCATGTCTGGATGCACTAATCTTTGACCTTAGTAATGGTCGCCTGTAATGTTTCTGATTTAAAAGTTGACCTCAACTTGTTTGCAACTGTTGACCTCATGTCTTTTTCTTTCCCTGTCTCTCAATCTGTTTCCCTTACTCCCTCCTTCTCTTTTGCTGTCTTTCCCCACAACTTCCCTCTATCTACCCTTATTCTTTCCCTCTCACCCTCGACTGCAGGGTGACCGGATGGACAGGGAGGCGATGAAGTGTCAGGTTCTCACTGTGTCCAACCACAGCTGTGAGAGTCTGATTCTGGTTGGAAACACTCTTGAGTGCACCGTTCCCACCCAGCTGCAGGCTGCCACGTCCAAGGAGTTGCAGGTGGAGGTAAGACACCTGCAGTTTACACATACCAAGACACAGCCTATTCGCTTTTTAGTTTACATCAAAAGTGGAAAGGGTCTGTTTGTTCTTCTGTTCTTCAACAGTTTTAAATCGTTTAATCTTTTAGGCCTTTTATTGCCTATATTATTTTTTTCTCTTCAGGTTATGTTCTGCCCTTTGACCCAAACAGGATGTAGATGTATCCACATTAATATACTCACACATACAGACTACAACCCCTTATATAGTAATACTAATACACAGGTGCACATGCACAGGTGTACAGTACACACCTCTGCAACAGTTGGTCACCAAAGACACTTACTTTAATCAATTAAGACTTTTGTTTATTGAGACACCCAGCTAACCACAAACACACATCCACACCCAAGCACACACACACAAACGCATCCTCTTCACTCTACTCAATAGATGTCTTGTTCCAGCTTTCCTGCATGTTGATAGCAAAGAAAAGCTTCAGTGTGTGTTTGAAGTGGTGTTTGGATAGCAGTGCAGTGTGTGTGTGTGTGTGTGTGTGTGTGTGTGTGAGATGTGTTAAACTGTTCACTGATGCTCTGATTAATTTAATTAGCATGTTAGTGAATTAGCTCATTATCCTTTTGAAGTGAAGAACACACAAGTATTGTAAAGTCATACTAACTGTAGAATTTTCCCCAATCTGTATTATTACACTCGTATTTTCTTTTTAAAACCTCTTGGAACAAGAACAAGTAAAGAAAGATCGACCAAAATGGTGAGACCATTCTAAACTTCAACCAATTTACTAGAAATGTTCATTATCTTTAAACCAGTGCACAAATGTGCCTGAACTTGTCTTTCAAATTCCTGAAAACAAGGGAAACTGTCATGTCAAGGTCTCCCCGGTGTGTCTCACAGCGGGGAATTGAACCTGGGTCTCTCGCACCAAAGGCATGTGTCTTATCCACTGCTTCATCACCACCCCAAACGTCACCGTCATCTCTGTGTTTTCTTCTTCTGTGTTGTCTGAAGTTCGTAAAAGTGAGGTGGAACAACAACTTATTCAGTGCCTGACGCTTTTAATGTGTAAACGCCGACGCCATGAGAACACATTAAATCAACATATTCATATTATACTACTCCTGTTCATTCTAGGATTTGCAGTGTCTGCAATTTTCTGTCCTCCTGCATGTGTCAGCTGCAGTTGGGCCATTTAGACTATGTCTATTTGTCTAATATTACAGTTTGCTCTTTATTTGTAAAATATGATGCTCTGCTGCCAGTAGACTTGTTCTACTGTCTGCTATTGGCCATCTGCTGCTAACACCGCCTCTTTTATGTTACGCGCTCATGGTTGGTTGCTAAACCCTGGGTTGACTTACCGAGTTGATAACCTGCTTCGTGTGACCTCTTATCCCGATCATGATTGTTAGGGTTAGTGAAGCCAAATAACCAAAAGATAAGTATGTTGAACATGCTTCGTGGTACAGGCCCCACCTGTGTCTTTTTTAAATCACCTCAGTTGCGTATGTATACACACCGTGGGTTTGTCTTCAGCTATATGTCAAGCGTTCCAGCTCGTTCCTAGTGGTTTCCCGTGTTCTCTGGATTATTCTACCTGTGTTTTCTTCTGTTGGATTTTCTGGATTTTTGGATTTGCTTGCAAAGTAAACAGAAGTAAAAAAAAAAAAAAAAAAACACAGGTAGAAAATATCCTAGAAAACACAAGGAACGAGTTGGAAAGCTTGACATAGGGCTGAAGAGGAACCCACAAGTAACAAAGACACACCCACTCTATATAGACACAAGCAAGGTGATTTAACAAGGCATCAATCTAGGTGAGGCAGACAATTACACAGGTGGACAAAACACCACGAGAGGAGGTGAACCAAAGTTACAGGACAAAACAACACTGAGAACAAGAAAACACAGAAGGAAGTGAAGTAGACACAAGAGGAAGGGTTTAACAAAATAAAACAGGGAATAACACTAAACCCAAAACTGGAAACAGCACTGTGAAGTGGAATTATCACTCACTGCATTTGCAGAATTTATTCCTGCGTTATAAAAAACCTCATGTAAATATGAGACCCTCTATGATGGATTATTCTTGCAGTGACGGCACTAGATTTTCCTATTGTAAACTCTAGTTCTAAGAGTACAGATATTCCCGTGAACCAAGAATGATCATGTCTAGTGGATATGATACAGTAGAGATCCATAAAGCCGCTTATAATGCATTTATATGAAAAATTCCTCTCTGTTGACTGGATTGTCAGGCTCACGGAAGGAATTTTAACAATAAAAGCTATCATCATATCACAGCACCTGCTTCTGAAGATGAAGAGGCTGACTCGCCACATAGCAACAACATAACACACAATGATGATAGACGGATGGAGTATGTGAAGAACTAGTTTGTAAGTCTTGATGATTATTTTCAGTATTACTATATTTCATTCAATTTGACTTACAGTGGATATGAAAAGGCCGCACACCCCTGTTAAAATGCCAGGTTTTTGTGATGGAAAATAATTAGACGAAGATAAGTCATGTAAAAAAACTTTTTCCACCTTTAACGTGACCTATAATGTGAACAATTTAGTTGAAAAACAAACTGAAATCTTTTAGGGGGGGAAATAAAAAATACAAAATTTACAATAACTTGGTTGCAAGTGCGCACACCCTCTTATAACTGGGGATGTGGCTGTGTTAAAAAATTCCAAAAGGTATGTTTGGCACATCATCCATAGAACACCATACCCGCAGTGCAGCATGGTGGTGGTAGCATCTTGCTTTGGGGCTGTTTTTCTTCAGCTGGAACCGGGGCCTTATGCAAGGTGGAGGGAATTATGAACAGTCCAAAATACCAGGCATTTTTGGCACAAACCTTTTAGTTAGTAAGTAATTTCACCTCTTTAGCAGAGTTCTGACATGATTTATCTTTGTCTCATTATTTTTTTTTTTTTTATCAGCATTTCACCACTATAAACAGAAAGTTAAGACATACTTCACTGTATGAGTTTTCTGAAAGCAGTAACGGGATCATTCTGCCATTGGCCATTCTGAGCTCTTCATTCTGCGCTCTGGGAAATTCATGGAGAACACCACATTCCTTCAGCGTTCCAGATCGTTTACAGGAAACTTCAATAACTCTCCTGTCCTAATGCAGTCCCTTATAAAACCAGCTCAGGGAGAATTTATTGCACAGTGTGTTGAGTGAAAGGGCTCAGCATCCAGCTGTCTTGTCACTTGAATATAAGTCAAGAGAGTCGTGAGAAGGTGGACGTACAGTATAGAAATGTCAGAGGAAACACACACACACGCACACACACACACGTCTTTTATTAATGATAAACAGTTTAACAGGAACTTGTCAGATTTATATCCGTGATCATACAGTACAGTAACTGAACATCCCCTGAAAATGTTATTTTTAATGATGTGATGTACAGGTGTACTCCAGGACCACCATGACTTTTGGTTCCTTGTGTTCCATAGAAAAATTCCAGATTGGGGGGGAGGGGGGTCCAGTTTTGGAGTCAGAAAAAGAGCAAGGGCGTCAAGAGAAACATTTTGGACCAATTTATATATTCAATATAAACCAGGTTCCTATGCAGCTACAAGACTAGTTATGTTTTGAGTTTCACACTGAGTTCTCACTCAGTTTCAAGAGGTTGTGAAAAGGCATTCTTGGAAATGTACAAAATCAAACTGAAGTAGAAGTAGTTGAGGCACATTAAGGGAAATAAGTTTCTATAGACTACACAACTCTGCATTAGACATCACACATTAATTATTTGCATTTTTCTTTTTGATTTGATTTTGTTTCTTTCAAACCATATACTCAAATGCAACTCATATTTTGTGTTCTGGGAGTTACTCAAATTAGCAATAAACAGCCAGAAAACATCCTATGAGGTTAGACGAGGTTTGATAAGAGAAGTTATCGTCTTTATGATACAAACTAATATTTGAGCCTCGGTAAAGTGGCGTGCTCCAGACCAGACATCATCAGCCTCATCGCTGTTGACTTGTGAACTGGCCTTCAGAGGAAAGTCTTTATCTCAGGGGATGTTCAGCCAATATCCCTCATTTCACACACACATTCATATATCCCCTACCTCCAGATATGTCCAGATACACACTCACGCACACATACTCACACACAGTCCCATCTGCAGCAGCAGGCAGCAGTAAAAACCTCATTTCCACTAAACCTAATAATGGCAGAAGCAATATCACTGATGTAATCTGCCTCCAGACTGTAGCAACAGACTGTGTGTGTGTTATCGCATGTGTGTGGCTACTACAATTTTAGGAAAACAGGCAGTAATTGGACAGGAATCGTGCAATTGATACACGTGACACCCTGGCACAAAGAAAACTATATCCTACAACCATCCTTATGCAAAAAGGCTGTCTAATTCCACTTCTGCCACCACTGCTCTCAGAGTGGTAACAGTACTGTTCACTGCATTGACTGCACACACTGAACCCAACCCAGATTAGTTAATGTCAGTCCTGTTGAGCTGGGAGTCAGACCTCTACACTGAATGTTCACCAGCTACCTGACCTCTGACTTTTGTATGGATGTGGGGTGTTAAATAATAATTAATAACTTCCTTCGCTCTGTAACGGCCCAAACTCTTTCGCTTCTTTCAGTGGCGCCAGGCGGACTCCATCAGGCATCTGGGCAAGGTGACGCTAGCTCAGGAGCAGGACTACACAGGCCTCATTGTAGGCTGTGTGTGTGTCAGCCTGCTGTTGCTGCTGCTGGGAATGCTGCTCATGTGGAGAAGGAACAAACACATTGATGGTAAGAGCAGACATGTCAGATTGTGGTAGGGTCATAGGGTCACAGGTCATTTCACTTCTGTGGCTGCCACATATTCTGCCATTCTAAATATCGGACAGTGGTTGCACACGGCACTGGCAATGATTTCACAGTCTTTTTGAAATGTTATCTACTCTGAAATATTATGTTAATCAGACTCTCCTGTCAGGTCAAGTTTAGTCCGGTTAGTTTATGAAATGTTTTCAGCAAGTAGGTTTGACAGGAATACTTGCAAATTTAATGAATTTTAAATATTTTGGCATAAGAAGGTAGCCGCTCAAGTCAGAAGCAGGCAAATGTAAACTCAGGAAAATATGTAAATTGTAAAAAGTTACTAAAAAGAATGAAGTATGTGAGTGAATCAAGATGAAAAGGATTTTAGAAAGTCAGAATGAACTCAAGACACAATTTACATGTCACAAATAAGAGGAAAATAAAACTATAACTAAATAAAGATGTGAAGTGAAATATAAGTTATACATATTTATATTATTTGCATACTTGCAAAGGGAGTTCAGTGTGTCTTTTCTAACCTGTGTGCATGTGTTTCTGCTGAGTTTTGTTTTGCCTGGTGGGTTTACAATAAGTTTTTGTGTGGGGCGCACTGGTGAAACGCTTTGCCTTTCTTTGTAATTCCCCCCCCCCCCCCTTTATCTTTGATCTCATACTTATTCACTTGCCTTTTCTCTCACTTTCCTCACTCTCTCCATCCCTTCCTCTTTCTCATGATTCTGTCTCTCCCTTTCACCTTTCTTTCTACGCACTTCTTATCCCCTTATGTCTCTATCATTTCTTCTTCAACCCCCCCAATTCTTCCCTCTATTTCTAGATCTGGCTGAGGTGTGGTATGATGGCCGGGGGCACATCCAGCATCTGGACAGGCTGGCTAACGCAAGGAGCGTCAGTCCCACTAACGAAATGGTCTCCCACGAGTCAGTCGACTATAGAACAACCCTGCTGGAGGGTAGGTCAACCAGATAAGCCCCTCTCAACCCCGACCGAACATCCCCACATACCACCTTCCTCCCTCCCATCTACCTGCTTCCCTCCCTGTGGGGCTGAACGCTATGCTACCCGGCATGCCTTACATGTTCTGAACTAACATGTGATAACAACTAACACTGATTTTCAAGTTTGTGTTCTCATCACAAGAAAGTTGACCAACAAGCCAATCTTCCAAAACTTCGATGGAATTTTGAGTGGTTTCCTGTGGTTTCGGTTTCCCAAGCTTGAATCCTGAGGGTATGAGGGGGGCTCCATGTATTATGATCCTGAATATGGTGGGAGAAGCTATTTTCCTGTTACTTAAAAGTGACTTGAAAGGCTTAAAATCTGAGAAGGAAGACTTACTAATGAACTAATGCTTGTCCTCAGGGAGAGTTGGGGTGTAGGGTCGGTGACTGAAAATGCACATTATCTGAGCTCACCGTTATGTCTATTAAGTCCTCTCTGTCTTCTGTTTTTTTCAATAAAATGTAGATATTTTTATATTGTTGATTGATATTGATCTATTTTATCCTTCCACTAACAGCTTCAGAGGAGAAATCAGAAACTTTGTTTTTCCAGCTCAGCTACCCTCCATCACAGTGTCAAGTAGCTCTCCTTTGTAGCCATCCTTTTCTGATCATGTAACACACATTGACCTCTGGAGGCCCCACTGATACAGTGGCTGACCTTTGACCCCCCTCGATCTCCTTTGCTTCACCAGATCAGGGCACCGACAGGCCAGAGACATGCCGGGCTCCTCCAATCTACGGGGGCAACGGTGAGCTGCTGTCTCCCAGACTTGGGGCACTAAGAGCTGGAATGGGGATGGGTCTGGGAATGGAGGGTGAGTTGGTGTCACCCCTACTGATGACCCCGGTCCACATCGACCCGTCCTGCCTCCACCCAGACCTGCTAACTGAGGTGCAGCACGTGGTGATCGCCAGGGAGCAGCTGCTGCTCCACCTCAACCAGGTCATAGGCAGAGGTCAGTCACAAAAATACTATATTTACTGTTAAAATAGATACTTTTTAACATATTACTGGGTCTGTCATAGTGGTAATGTTTTTTATTCTGGTAAAATAAAGGCTAAGTGTTTTAGCACTGTTTTCGTCAGTTGTTGCTACAGCTGTACAGAATAGTTCAAAATGTCGAATCTTCATTGATAACATTTAAATGCTGCACATTTAAATCCTGCAACGTCCTGCTTCCTTCAAGATTTAGTGAAGTTGTGGCCGTGTTTATTTGTGCTTTAGAATGTAAATCACACAATGGTGCTAATGGTGCTCGCTGTCTTCGTTCACCCCTGAGCCAGCTCCTCCTTAATTCTACTTATTTTGCCTTTACTTAACAATAAAAGACTAACTCATTTAATCACATAAATCACTTTATTCAATTTGTGTCATAAAATATATTTCAAATATGAAACATGAAGACAAATATTAAAAGCTTCATTCAAAAACCTCAATAAGCTTCCAATGATAAAAAAAAACAAACTGAAATTTGGTACAGCCCTACTTGTTCCTTAAATAATTTGCTATTTACTGTTTTTCATAACTTGTATTCTTACTTATGGCCAGCAGGGGCCAATTCCACTGGTTGTAAAAACAAGTCTGATTGTATTGAAGTCTATGACAAAATGACCCCACTCCTCACTTGATTTATTACCTCAGTAAACACTTTCCTAATGAGTTTATGGTCGCAATCGCTACTTTCAAGTCTTCTTCAACGCAGCATTTTATACATTATGGTCCCATTTAGAGTAAAATAGATGATAAACAGGGGATACTTTAGGAAGTGCCTACCATGTGATTGACAAGTTGCTACCTTGGCGACCTGTCAGGTATAGCAATGCGTATCCTCCTCAGCTCCACCCTCTCGCCCAAATATGGTCACTTCTGGTTCCACAAGGCCAAAATGCCAAACTCAAGGCTTCAAAAAGGTAGTCCATAAGCCAGTGGGTGACGTCACAGTGGCTATGTCTACTTCTTTTATACCCTCTATGGTTTGTTCTCTGTTAAGTATTTTTTTTTGTCGTAGGTGGGGGTTTTTTATCTGTTCTTCTTCTTCTTACTGTAAACAAGGAGATTTAGTCAATACAAACTTTTTAAGCATATATGCAGAACTGTTCAATCATTAATCCAAGTGCCAGTGTAGCAACAATGCCAGAACATATTCAGGGAATTGGGGGGTGATGCAGTGCTTTTGAATATCTGTAATCACTGAAGAATGCATTAAAGTATGCATGGGGAATTATAGCTTTTTGCAGCAGCTACAAATGGATGTGCATAGTCATATATAACAATGACATTTTTTATTAATAATTCAATAAAGCATTAAAGATTGTCTGGATGTTAGGTAGGACTTAACTTCATATAATGTATAAAATAATTCTTATTCTTAATCAGGTAGTTGTCATTTGGAAGTTATACTGCAAGATTCTGTAAATTTACTCCAACTCACTTAGACTGTGTAGATATTTTAATTTTGCAGTATCAATTAAATGTTTGCATTAAGAAAGGAGAAACTGCAACAAAAAAAAACAATGTGCAAAAAAAGAAACACTACAACACACACACTACAGTGGAATAGCTAAATACCTAATGAATAGGTCTGTTAATCAGTCAAATGGTTGTAATCACTTCAGTAAAACATTAATTTCAGTACATCAGCATCTACTCTCAAGGCTCTATCCGAAGTGTACGTTTCCAGTCTCTCTTCTGTTAAAGTATGTCCATAGTATTTTCAGTTTAATTTGATTCTAGATTTTATATCCAATACATTTTGCACCCAGTGTCATGTTTGTTCATGTTTGTGACTTCTGACCTATGAGAAACAATAGCAAAACATTATTTATTTGCAAAACATTCATTATGGGATTGTAGCTGATGTGGAGTGATACTATTATCCAGTGATCTTAGATTAAATTTGGGATTTATGTAATGCTATACAAAAGCTAAAGTTGCCCACAAAGAGCTTAATTGCCTGCTTTATCAAACCGCAAGCTTGACATGCATCGGCTCATATTGTGCCGTTTAAGTAGGCGGATCAGACCCACAGATCAAATTCAACATCAAGAGGAGAAAGACCCCAAACTTCTCCGTGTCACAGAAAACAGCCCTCTACCCCCTCTACTGAATTATCCCCTGAAGAAAAGAGCCTGGATTTTAAGGCAGGATTTTTAAAGTGGCGTAGGATGATTTGTTCACAGCTAGTATTCCCAGGGTCCATTGTTGGGAGTCGTAATCCAACACCCTCAGCCATCTGCGAGGACGTGATAGGAGAACGCCGTGCTCATTTTATTCCTGCACCCCTCCCAGTCTGGGGCAAGCCCTCTTGTCTTAAGTGATATAATTCAATAAAATGCACAATAACTCTAGGGGGTTTGGCATAACCTATTAGCTTGCATAGGGTATTAATGAATAAAGCTTCATACTGGGTTACTTAAGGGGCAGATTTAGTGTGAGGGTGATGGTAATTTAAGATAATCAGAATTAGCTGTAAAAGGTGTGAAAATAGGCAAAACACACAAGAGTCAGACACACTTGTTTTCAAACCAGCCAGTTGTTTGCCACGAACCAATGTGTATAAAAAGCTGCCAGCATTTTATTTAATCACTTTAATCCTTCTGCTCCAAATTGTAATTTTTATGTGTCAGCACTGGACAGAAATATTTTTATCTGATTTTTGGAAGTGCTGTGATCGTGGAGCCAACTGGCAGGACGCATGATCTTAATCATGTTGGTTCTGTCTAGAAGAAGGCTTCAACAAGCCAAAATATAAATGAATGACGCTGATTGCACAAAATCCAAAAAAACGCATGCAATGTCTTTCTTCTATGCCATACAGTTGTTACCATTTATGGACAAGATTTAGAAACTGTGGTTTACTTACTTATCCATGTGTACATTTAAGGAACAAGCCATGGAAGATATGATTATTTTGTTGGCCGAGTATTTTAACACATACAAGGAATAGGAATGTGGCTGTGAGAAGTTGTACGTCTATGCCAAAATAAATGTATGTGCTCCAGTGATGTTACGGTGAAATTCAGACACTCGTGTTACCAATGAGGCATCAAATTTTATGTCTGCTGTCTATTCTGTTTGGGCCTCAAGGGTTTTAGTAAGCCATAACAAAATCAACACATTGAGCTAAAAATGGAAATGTTTTCCAGCCAGGTTTCTAGTAATGGCACCATAGTCATGATTTTCAAAGACAGTACATGGCTATGTTTAGAAGTGAGAAGCCAGTGAGGGAAGTCCTTTTCGATCTAATAGTTCTTGGTGATTGGTAGAGACACCTGCGTGGAGGGAGGTAGGAGCCATACCGTCCCACCCTGGTGACACTATTTTACTGAAAGGTAGTGAAAAAACCTGAAATAACAAACAAAATAAGAAATCAGTGGTTAACATCCTGATGACTGATTCTTGCCAACTGACATGGGCCTGGCTGCCATTGCTCACCTTCACAGCTCGACCTCTCCTGTAATTAAGACCATCTACAATGGGCCTCTTTCAGAGAGGCTTTTTTTTGTGTGGGGTAAAGAAATGTTATTCAGAAGTACCTTACAGGTTTGAACGTGAGATTTTGAACTCCCTGATACTGACTAATTCTGACTAATACATCATGTTGTAACCTGCAGGTCACTTCGGCTGTGTTTTCCATGGAACTCTTCTTGAGCCAGACGGGCAGAAGCAGCACTGTGCCATCAAGTCCCTGAACCGTAAGTACAAACCCCTTCACATGCATATAGGTCAGTCAAACTCTTTATAAATAAGGAAAGTGACATTGCCACAGTGTGCTAAGCATAAATGTTGTTTTTCAGCAACAAACTGCTTCACATTTATACATTTTTTACACACATCTCTCCCTCTCTGTCCTCTCGTTGTCATGAGCTAATTTTTAACAAAATGCCCCTGACCTCCTATGCTGCATTTTACGGGGGAGTCCCTAGATATAATTTACAATCAAATGCAGCAGTTTCAGATTCCCCCTCAGAAAACACACACACACACACACTCAACAGACTGTCTCCTTGTACAAATATATTCTTTTCCAACCATAATTATTTCATCATCTGCTTATATCACATACATATTGTATGATATCATAACGCTCCAATAGCATTAAGGATCTCATCTCATCAGAGACCTGAATCCTTTTTGGCTGAGTTAATGGTGATGAATGAGTGTCCAATAGTGAGGACGGCATTAGGGTTCCCCCTAATCATGTAACCTGTCAGTTGGACCAGGGAGATTGATGCTGGAGTAATATGGAGGAAAGTTCAATGCAGTCACAAGGAGCTACCAACCACAGTGGGATGGGATGAGTCCGGCCTGCTGGGGTTTTGTCCTCTGGGATTTGGACATTTTTATTAGGTTTAGTAATTTCCCAGGGCACCATGTCATTGTTTTTTGCTTTCTTTTGTTATATTTGATATATTTGAGTTGATGTTCAGTAACAATTACTAAAATAAGTAGTTGAAAGTAGACGATATATTGCATTTCCAGAATGCATAGCTTATGATAGAAAGAGGAATATCCATCTTCCACACAGCGATAATGTCATTTTCATCCTTAACTTTAAAATTGAGGCTCTTAAATGAAATGTCATCTCTTACTATCTTTGGGGTCTAACCTCAGTTGAAGGCCAGTCGGCTGGTTTCTCCAGGCCTAAAGAGCTTCCATCTCTAACCAGATTATACCAGAGTTAGAAAGGGTAAAGTGTAGGACATCAGAGACAGGGATGCAATTGGCAAATGGAGGTTTGTTGTAGGTCTGGTCTGGGTGAGGATGTTTAGGGCTTCTTTTGGGGGGGGGGCTTGATTACCATCCTCATCCTTTTTTCCCAAAGGTATATAAGGTATATAAGGAATGACCTTGCTGATGTCAGTGTAGCAGATTTACATCCTGTCTTCTACTGTAGTCTGAAACGCTGTCCACATCACAACTCCTCCTGCCCTGCACAATGTAATTATTTCATTACCTCCAAAATTTTTTGTTAATTTTTCCTATGAAGGCATCACAGATCTGGAAGAGGTGTCCCAGTTCCTGAAGGAAGGGATCATCATGAAGGACTTCAGCCACCCAAACGTTCTCTCTCTGCTGGGAATATGTCTGCCACCAGAGGGCTCGCCACTGGTGGTTCTGCCCTACATGAAGCATGGCGACCTGCGCAACTTCATCCGTGATGAGGGACATGTATGGGCACACATAATATAGATGCATGCATGTTGAGATTTTTATTACGTATATGAGACATACGTACATGATGTGGTGAGATTTTATCTCTTTGTTTTTCCTACAGAATCCAACAGTGAAGGATTTGATGGGCTTCGGGCTGCAGGTGGCCAGAGGGATGGAGTATCTGGCCAGCAAGAAGTTTGTCCACCGAGACCTAGCTGCCAGGAACTGCATGTGAGTTCACGTTCATTCATTCAATGTCAAGCTACAATAGAATAGACTGATATATATTACCATACCTTACCATACCTACTACGTGTGTGTGTGTGTATGTATATATATATATAAGAGAGAGAATGTTAAAGAATATAAAACAATGTAAAGTAGAAAAGAGTTAAAGAGTGAGACCAAGGTAACATAAAGAGATCATTGTTGAAACAAAAAGAAAATGAATAATAACACAAGAGAAAATGTTGCAAAATGCAAAAACAATAAAAACAAAATTACAATAGAAATAATTTCTTCTTTCTTTTTCTGACAGGCTGGATGAGAGCTACACGGTGAAGGTGGCAGACTTCGGCTTGGCTAGAGACGTTTATGATAAAGAATATTACAGTGTCCACAACAAGAGTGGAGTCAAGCTGCCTGTCAAATGGATGGCTCTGGAGAGTCTGCAGACACACAAGTTCACCACCAAGTCAGATGTGGTGAGAACTCCACTATAATGGAAAATCACGATATTGAACAAAAATCTGATGTAAAAAAACGTCATAAGTCAGTAAAAACAAACAATAGTACAAAAAGGAGTTAATAGTACAAAAAGGAGTTAAGGAGTTTTTTTGTTTTTCTTACAGTGGTCGTTTGGAGTGTTGCTATGGGAACTGATGACCCGTGGTGCCCCTCCATACTCTGATGTGAACTCCTTCGACATCACCGTGTTCCTCCTGCAGGGGAGGAGGCTGCTGCAGCCCGAGTTCTGCCCTGACGCCCTGTAAGTGCATACTCATATATATATAAACACATTCTTTTCACCTGTCATTCACCTCCTCTAGCAAAGTGCCACAGCTCAGTTAGTGTGAGTGATATACTGTAGAGCTGCACTTAAATATATCATGAAGAGAGAGGGAGAATCTGAAATCAGGAGAGAGCAGCAGGGAAAAATAGTGAAGGTGAAAGAGCATAAGCAATGGAAGTCATAAATTAAAACCACTCAAGATTAGACCATCCATCATCTCCTCAGCAAGAGTCTTTAAACACACTCACAGCTCCTTAGTCTCTTAGTGTTACATCTCATTGCAGCTGTGGGTCAAATAAAAGTCACTTTTCTTGCTTTACCACAAAACAAAAAGGAAGTTTTTAAATGGAAAATGCCATCTAGTATTTATTTTTTATTTGTCTTTTTTTTGTTGTTGCTAAGTATTGTTGCTGTGGTAGTTAAGCTCCTACAGAGCACCCATCATACAGAACAGGCTTGGCAGTGCTGAGATTACTTTTTTCCTTGAATTTTCTGTCAGCAGAGTTTGCGAGGCGGTTTTAGCTTTCTTTGGATCTGTTCACATCCACTGACATGATATGGTGAAACCAGACTGTTTAACTGTTTCAGGTGAACGTGGGTGGTTTTTTCTGTTGATAAAATGCTGCCACTACCAGATGTGGCTAAAACAAGAGGAACCTCTAGTTTGTGAATAATCAGTACTTAGTTAAAAATGTCACATGAAATCATAGGTAGCTATTTTGGTGTTGACACAGCACACACATCAACTCATGTAAACCGTAGGTTTTGTTGTCCTTATTCATTAAACTCTGCACCACTGGTACTGTGAAACGAATGCCAAGGGTGATCTCATACCGTGCTGATAACATCATGAGGTACACTGCATGTCTATAGTGTAGAAATTAGAGGGGAGTGGGAGTGTTCAGGTGAGGGAGGCAGAGGCCCAAAGTTCCCAAGCTGTAAATTAAACAGAGACATCAGGAGGTGATGCATGTCTGCAAACATTCCGGCAATTCCTCACTCCTGATCGTTCACAGTATGCTGTGGTGATAGTAGTCACTGACAGATACCTTGGATATGTGGTAATGGGGCCATTATTCTTATTTTTTAACTATGATAGGGTCTATCTGTCAGGGAAAGAAAACAATAACAGCAATATCAAAGGTGTCAACTCCTGACAGGGACAGGACAGAGTTTTGTTGCAAAATGATAAAAATGATTTATTGATGGTGTGAAAGTAAAACTTATCTTTCTACAATGTTACCAAATGCGTTCATACACAAAGCAGTCGCAATGTCCGAGGGTGAGAGAGCGAACTCTATTGGAAGGCTTCTTTTTGTGGGTTTGTCATGACGATAGGTTTGATTCAGAACTGTTAATCAATGAGTTGCACGGCCAGACTGCAAAGGTGCAAGCCAATCACCCCCTTTGTACCTGAAGAGGACAGAGGAGAAAACAGAGCAGCAAGCAGAAAACGTAGAAGATACATTGTAAACAATTGTATGACCTTTTCGTTTCATATACATAACAGAAGTGTAGAGGGGAGTAACTTAAGTATGTGGGCTACTGGGTGATTAAATGTATTATTTATATCTATTATATCTATATCTGAAAACATAGATTCCTGGTTCAAATGGTGGCTAATGATTTATTGTTGCATGGAAAATTTCTAAAAGAGGAGCGGAGTCTGCAGCAGGAGTCTAAAAGAAAATGTCAAAACACATCACATCACAACTGAAATAGCAAATGAAAAAAGGGGCAAACTACAGAACAGTGAAACGAGGAGAAAAAAATAATTGATTAATTAATGGATTAACTGACTGATCATTTCAGGACAGTTTTAATTTTATTTAAGTTATTTTATTGCTCTTCTAGTGTCTGAGTTTTGTCCTGACTCCTCTCGTTTCCACTCCCTCCAGCTACACGGTGATGATCGAGTGCTGGCATCCAAAGCCAGAGCGGCGGCCCTCCTTCTCTGAGCTGGTGTCACGCATCTCCGCCATCTTCTCTAGCTTCAGCGGGGAGCACTACATCCTGCTCAACACCACCTACGTCAACATCGACAAGATGAGCCCTTACCTTGCCTCCTCCACCACCACCACTTCTTCCTCCTCGTCTTCCGACGACGACGACGACGACCCCTCCGCCTCCAATTCCCTGCCAACCCAATCATCCCTGTTTTGTCATGTGGGGCGAGACTGCTGCACCTGAGAGGAAAATTGAAGGAGAGTGGCAGGTGGAAAAAGACTGAGAGAAAGAGCAAGGAAGAAAGCAGTGAGGTGATGAAGAACTACTGTATGTACTTGCCAAACACTGGACACTGTATGCTGAGGAAAAACACAGATTTTGCAGCTTTGACTGTTCACTCAATGTACATAGATCGTTGATCTTTGACGACAGGGTTCTCCGTGAACTATAGGGCTGACCTTTTCGACTTCAGTCAACCTTTCTGACCATTCATCGACGTTGTGGAGCACGAGGTCAGCCGTCCTGCGTCCTCTACAAGACAATTACAAGGCACAGGAACTCATCCTCAAAGATTCCCAGCGGACAAAGCCACTGTCACAGAAGCACAAGGCTATTCTTCAAGCAAAATAATCTCATTGACTGCTGTACCCACGCAGGGAGAGGATAGATTTCATATTTCCGCTCTCCTCTGGGTGGCATGTGCTTCGATACGTACATGTGGCTTGGACCGTTTCGCTGTCTGTAATGTGAATGTTTGACAAATGGCCATGTATTGTGTCGTGTAGAAAATGTCACACCTCCACACGCCATAAACAAGACTATATGACTGCATGCCCTGCGCCCGCACTCAGAGAATGAATCCCATTTTGTGAGATTGTGGCGCCTAGGGTAAGTAAACCAAGGCTCTCTGGAGGTTGGAAATAGGGGAAGGGCAATGTAGGTGTAAAGTGGGATGCGAAAAAAATGCCTGTGTGCATTTCACTGGAAGGTTTATTTGTATAATTATCTTTGGACGAATAGCTTTTGATGTGCTTAGATAAAAACATCATGCAGACTCTCCATGACCCACCAGTATGAAAGGCCCATATGTTTCCAAGTGAAAAGAGTTAGAAGCGCCTTTTTATTTCCCTTTGTTTGGGGAGGGGTTAAAACCTGAAGTGTCAAGACAGTACAACTCTGACAGCGTGCACACTCTTGAAAGCTTTGAGGTTTTCTTGAAAAGAAGGAGAACAAATGAGAACCATGTCCAGGAGTTTTTCTGGTAGTTGATGAACTGTCACTTACTGCATGTCAGATCTGTGTCTGATTAAAATGATACCTAGACCAAGACCATGAGGGTTTGCAGCCAGACCCATTTTTTTTACATTTGGTTTATTTAACCAGAGACGTAAACTTTCATCTCCAACAGTTTATTAATTAAAAAACATTCAGAATTTCAACAAAGAGCTTGTTGTCCCCGAAAGAATTCACTAAGAGCCTCAAGTGAAAACTTTACCTCAAAGGGCCCCTGTGTTCATCTGTCTTAGTGTGTTATTATGTGACTATCAGTGACGGCTGTATATCACTGTATCTTCATGATGACTGTGCATGTGCAAGTCATTATGAAGAAATAATGTTTTTTAAAAAAGCATACCAGTATGCTTGCAAATTTAATCTTCTTAACCACAACTCATGTACAATTTACACTTCTGTTGACCATTTTTAAATGCATGCTATACTTTTGTTTTATACTATTGTTTCTTCCATATCAGGCATTCCATTCATTTCCCTGCAATATGAAAATCTTATTCTTAAAACTTGCATAGAGATTTGTCAATGGTATTATATATACAGCATATTATATATACTTTTGTCGTGTGGTAAATGTAATGCAGTTAAAGCGCATATATATTTTTTTGTGTACGACAATACATCATACTTAATGTAGAGATGTGCCAATTGATGATCATATTGACCATTAATAATTGATTAGATTCCTTAGGCACCCAAGGACTTATTGTTTGCAGGGTGGGGCAACATGTACTCACAATATGTATAACAATCCATATCAGTTCGCTGTAGTAATCCACTACTTCTTTACTTTATATGAGTTTTTCATATATGACTAAAATACATTAGAAAATAGCCAAATGTCTGCTGCCTTCAGCACATTTGCTATGTGATATACTGTCATATATTTCACAACTCAATCAAGTTTGAAGAGTCTTCAAGGGATTTTCATATTGTACAGAAATGAATAGAAACTAATGGCTGCTTTGAACAGTAGAAAAAACAGAAAATTTTTCTCAAACATATAAGCATGATTTACAAAGAGGTTACAAAGTAAACATAATTTGTCCCAAATAGGCTAAACTTTAAAACCACTGTGGTCAATGCCCCTTTTGTCTTTGCTTTTTTTAATGTTTGTTTTTATCTGAATGGCTGCTGATGTGACTGGGCCATTGACAGACAGGTATGAATGTTTGCTATGACAAGAAAAGTGCTGTACTATATTTTTGTATTGTTGATGAGCCTCTTCTTTAAATCTGGTCCCAGTGGAAGACCAGTGGTGAGCGAATAGTGCCACGAACAATGAATAAAGCCACCTAATCAACCCTTCGTTTTCAACACCTACCACTGCCATTTTGTAAATAAAGAGAAGTGATCGTAGGGATCTGTGTGGGTTTGCAGCATGTCCGATAAACGTGAGTGGATGCTCATTTAGCTTCTAATCATTACTGCTAGATCACTGTGCAGTAATGAACATTAAGTTGAACAAATTGGAGCCACCCCACACGATACTCAAAGACTGCTGTCACTTTCATCATGTGATTCTCCACCATTTTGTATGTGCTTAACACTGTCTGTTCTGTGTGTGGGTGTCTGTATGATTTTGTTGTCCATAAAAAAAAATCCTGAAGGTACATGTTCCTATGTAATGTCAAATCAACTTTGTCAGTGTAATAAAGCTATACTATGAGAGTTATCTCCTTTTAACATTCTTTGTTTTACAAGACAAACGGCTTTAACAGCCATTAATCTTTTTTTATTGAACAAACCTGCCTTGAGGCAAACGTAAAGCACAGCTGTACTGTATAGAACTGTAAGTACAAGTGCCTGTTGTTTAAATTGCTACCTGCTTACATGCTATTCCTGCATCATACTTTCCATATGGTGGATATTGTGCAATTGATGTGCAGCAGCCATTTGCTGTTGGGAAGACTCAAGACTCAACTAAAGTAAAAAGATTATTTTTAAAACCACCGCTAGCTGGACTGAGGTTGCCTATAAAACATGGAACGGACCCAGAAAAGCCTAAAATCGTCTGGAACAACGTCTGACAGCAGGAAAGAGACTGTGATCAAAAAACTTTAGTGAGCATGAGAAAACTCTTTTGAAGATAATAGTATCAAGACACCCCATCATTGAAGACAAACAGCACACACGTGCTGTGGAATCAAATAAAAGGAATGCATGGGAATCCATCTGTAATGAATTCAGTGCAAATTAACAAACATCTACAAGAACAATACAACTTACATACAGGTTAAAAATGTTCAACTTGATTACCTAGATTGACATTACAGTATTAAATTCAATACAGGCTTTTTTGGTGTTAAAACGTTTCCAGAAGCCCGAAGAGAGAGGCTTAACTTACTGACAGGAGAACCACCAACCTCTGGAGAACATACCAGATGATGACCATCTAGACCGATCAGATGACCGATCAGATGAGGAATCACACACACATACACATTGGGTATATTTTGCCTTTTCTTACTCTCCATTCAAACTTGTATTTATTTCTGTTTCTTTCATCTGATGTTAAACATTTCCCATTTAATGTGTATTTATTTGATTATATAAACTGGGGACAAAACTGAAGAGTTGCAAGGTAATTTACCCTCCACATCCTCAGAAGCTAGGGGTGGCAGTGTCTGCCAGTACTGTTGACCAAAACAAGAGTCATAATCCACGATAACCTGGCTATTGAATTTCATAAGCACAAGTTAAAGTACCTTTAGAAGGAGCATGAAATGAAAATGAATATATTCCAAGTAGAACTGGAAATGAAGATGAAGGAGAGAGATGCAACTGTCTCAAATATCACAACAATGCATGAATCTGAAATAAAAATTGTTTAATTAAATCATGTTGAATGTTTGGGATGTTTCTTTAACATACCAGACAAAATGCAGTTTTACTTTTAAAATACAGCAATTTGCTCATTACATGTGAAAATGTATCTGATCCCAGCAGAAGTATGAAAAAGTAATGTCGAAAATAACTACTTAAAGTGACACAATGCAAAAGCATCTCGGTAGGCAATTTCTTCTGTGTGGTCTGTTGTAAATGGTGGAACATCTGGATTGTCAGCCTCTTGTATTGGGGGATCTGGGCATCCATACCGTTTCAGTTAGTTGTGAAGAACAGCTGTTGAAAAGATGACAGTGCAGCATCTTCTAAACATCAAACATGCCCTCTACCAGATCCCTAGTGCGCAAATGAGCCTGGTTGTAGCGCCTTTGCTCAGTTGTTGTTGGGTGCAAGTATGGTCTAAACAAATAAATCTTCTGAGTATACCCACTGTCACCAAGCAATATTCCCTTGTGATCTCCTCTTTCAAACTGAGAATACAGAGATGAGTAAAGGAAGATCCAGAAACTGTAACTGGGGAGTGTATACACCTTGAACATTTATGGAAAACCAGTTCTAGCGATTCCTGCACTCCTCTGCATCTGGAGTGGAGGGATGTTTCTCTGTGAAATGTGCAACATGCCAAAAACACCTGCAGACAAACTGCTACAGGCTGTCCTCGTTGGGTAACAGATGAAAGCCTGGGTTCCAAAAGTGAAATGAGCTCCACAGCATTTACTTCAGGCATTTGAAAACGTTCTCGAAAACTAATTTCATCAAAACATTGCAATTGGTCACTTATGTCAGCAAGAACTTGCCTAACCGGTGGTATTCGCTGTTCTTCACTGACAACATACTCTAAGTAATCCATGTGTCTTCTTTAACAAACAACATTAATCTAAAGTCAAACCTGCCTCCTGGGTGGTTTAATTTAAGCCTCAATTTAGTCCTGAAGTATCACTAATCTTCCTTTAGGAAATTAGCTTAGTTTATTCAAGACTAGGCGAAGTCTAGGACTATTTTACATGACCAAGAAAGCAGATTTCCGTTAGTCTGTGTTAAAAGGCCTTTTCAGTTTAGGACTAGCCTAATCTCTGTCTGGGAAACCGCCCCTAAATGTCTTTAAACCGTTGTCAGCTAAAAAAAAAAAAAAAACATCTTTTTGACAAAGTTAGGTGATTATCTGTCCTCACACTGCATGTGTCCTTACTCTATGCTTGCACAACATTTTGAGTACACAGTCCTTGCCTTTTGTGTTCAGATTCACCATTTTCTGGTCCCATTGGTTGGTGGTAACCTCTGACCCTTCACCTCTAGCTCCCGTCTCTTCTTTTGATCCTTATAAGTACTGTGGTCTAGACGTTACCCCTCCCTCTGTCCTCTGAGCCATGCCTGTGGCTTTCAGGACATGTTGTCCTTTTGCAGCTGCTTGGCGACCTAGGCGTTTTGGAAAGTCACATCATAATGTATATGGCCACTTACTGTACAAAAGCCATGTCTATACAAAAAAGACACAACTCGGGCTTTTCAGTTATATTTTATTATTGAAACACTGAACTCTCTGTGGGCCTCTCTGTAGCCCTGTAAAACACACTCTTAAACTGTTGTGAAAAAGAGATTTTAAAGGTGCTATACGTAACAGCGTCAATAAATTACTACAACATAAGGAAAATAGAGAAGCCTAAATTGTGTGCCATCAAGCTATATGGTTCCTGTACGTCACAAAAGCTAGTGCTTTATGGCACAATCATAATTCTATCGTTTTGCAAAAACATGGGTAAAGGCAAAAAAATATACTGAGGAATTCATTTGAATGGATAATGGGGTTTTAAACATGTTTTTATGCATTTAGCTAAAGTTTATGTCTTAAAAAGCTGTAATTGTACAATTTAATGAATATACAATATAAACATCGACCAAAATTAAAGACTGGGACGATCACTCAAAATGCTGGGAAATACATTTTATGATGAAGAAGATACTGTTATAAGACATATTACATTATATCATCTTCTTAGACAAACAGAACAAGTAGGTAAGAAGAAAAGAAAAGGGGAATTACTTTTCAAACTGGTTGAACCTAAAGATTGCAAGATCTTTTGTGTCTTAAAAGTTTGATGCCATGACCCCTGGGGTCTTTTAAAACCTCCATTATACACAATCAAAAACCTAATAAAACAGAAATGTACTTTTTGCCTGCAGCCATATAGAAGGTGTGGCCAACAGTGTCTATTTTAATAAGGTGAGTGAAATGATCTACTGTAGTGGTGTCAGTATTTCCAAAAGACAAAGGCAGGAAAAAAGGTGGCTGAAACAGAGATCGAAATCAGCAAAGAATCACCTGATGTATTGATCGTTTGGGTGGATGTTATTTTTAATCAACAGGCTGTCAAAATCTCTTGACGTGTTTCACCATGAAGCCTTCATCAGAGCATGTATGACAGTAGTCAGTTCTCTTTTTAAAGGATCGAGAAATTGCCAATCAACAGAAAGCAACAGTCTTTTTTAATTTTCTACCCATTTTCAGTTTCATAATATGTTTTACTTTTGTCAGAATTAGAATTTTATGTAATTCTAGAGAGCATGAAAATGTCCTGAAAACTTTTAAATTTGTTTTCTATAAGGCACACAGTAGCTAGGGTAAGAGAAACAGATACAGGTAAGAAGGCTGTGGTGGAATTTCCCAGGCTATCAGGACAACATGGACTATAAGATGCAGTTATCTTCCACCTCACTGAAGTATCTTGCTCCAGAGGCTTAAATTATCCCCGTAAAATCCATGTTAAGCCCCAGCTAACTCGAGCATGAGGCATGTCTGTCTTTGCATCTCAGTCTAAGCATCCATCTCGCCTGCCTCACCAGGCTTGTCTTGTCTTTCATCCCCCTTCACTCTCAGTCCTTCACTCTGTCTCCTCCAGTGCTACTGGTCTCCTCTGATCATGAGTTTAAGATTGTGTTTTGACACAGTAAATCTTTATGTATGCATGTAACCACTCTGAAATGTACACCGAAGGCATTTCACTTTAAGTCACAAATATAGTAACTTTAGTAATTAAAATTGTTTCTACATATAAACAATGCTGCTGTGTTCAAAATGCAACGCCAGATTGACTTCTAAAGTGTTTTAATAGTCACTTTATCAAAAACCACATGAGACTATATGAAACTTAATTTAAAAAGTGACTAATGCTAACAGATTATAAACATTTAAAAGAAATACATAAAGTTAATGTAGTATTCATTACATGATAACACAGACATAAACACTCTCAAGTTAACCACTCCCTGTTTCTAATCCCCTCCAAAGTCAACACTAGGAGCCTTTAATTCTTTCCCTGTTCTCTACCTGTGTGTGTGTGTGTTTGCCTGCATCCTGTTGTAAGCGATAGATACTGAAAACATGGCCACACGTGTGTTCAAAGAGAGGACAGGCGTGGCTGTTGATAGAATCACCGTAAAAAGTTAAACTGGATGCAGGTTTTTGTACCATAGTCATCAAGTGATTCAGCAGCATTGGTATGCATGGCAGAGGGACTGCTGAACCCGGACTCATAGACTCACTTTACACACATGCACTATATACACAAATGTGCAAGTGTGTATTTGTGCATCTTAAAGTGATAGTCCACCTAAAGTGAGTATCCAACACTGACCCCCTGTAGGTTTGAAAGGTGGCTGTTAAATGTTTCCTCATAGATGGAGAACAGGGACTGTGGTCAGCTTGAGTTTAGTCAGTTGCCAATGGATTTCAACTGGGACAAGTTTTCACAGTGGAAACAAAGTATCAAAATGTCCATAAAATATCTATTTGAATAATCAAATCATTGTCAGAACTTGATAGCACAACATAGACACAGTATTTTCAAAAAATTATATGATATGCCACTTTATACTTCTACTCCACTACATTTCAGAGGCAAACATGATGACTTTTTATTTCGCTAGATTTACCTGACTGCTGTTGTAATTAGTTATTTTTCATACAACAATTAGTTGAAAAGGGAAGTTGGGAAATGTGCAAGACACATGGGGTCAAGTGTTGTCAAAATTAATGCAGCAGTGACTAAAATATCCTGACTTTAGTCTCTAAAAATGGTCACAGTCCAAAAACTTTGTATCATTTTATGGTCAGTAATAGTTTTGTAGATTTCCCATAATCCCCACACAGCTCAATAACATATTTTGTTTGTTTTATAAATGCCAAAATTGTTTAAACACCACACTCCAGTTTGTAACAAAGGCATTCTGTCCTTAGGGTTTGAAGAGTACCAAGCCCTAACGATGTCATCAGGGTTATTTTTTCATAATTTTGTGTCTGTATCTTAACCAGCTATAACAATAAAAAGCTGCTTATGTCTTAATTAATCATTGATAAATATCCAATGTTACAATTGAACTTACTTATGACACTATAAGCAGATTTGCTGATTGGGTTTCTGTACTTTTATATATTTGTATGTGTTTATAATTCTATTTATTATTATTTATTTTATCATCTTGAATGCAGGACCTTTACTTGTGATGAAGCAATTTTAAATCGTGGTCTTACTTAAGTAAAATATCTTAAGTAACATATCTTCCATCGCTGCCTGCTGAGCATTCAATTGGGCAGTGGAGACTTGGAGACTTTGCTTCAGGAACGAAAAGTTTCTAAGGACATTTAGACTTTTTTTTCTGCTACAACAACTTGTTATCATTAGAATCACTTCTAACTGTCATGAATTTAGGCCGATACCGGTCAGTGTTTCTTGATACTTGAAAGATCTTATGTGAGTATCATTATAACACACACATACACACACACACAACCTTATCATCTGATAAAGGAACCAAAGTCAGTCAGTACCGTTCTGACCTGCTGAGTCAACTCATTAAACTGCAAATCAGGGAGGTAGATGTTACAGGGCGGTCAAGTGCACCCACCACCCCCCAGACACACACACACACACACACACACACACACACACACACACACACAGCACAGATACATTGGCTGCCTGCATTAAGGATTATGTGCTTTGGTTACTATTGAATCTATCTGGATCAAACTTTATTGCCAAAGCAGAGGAGCTTTTTTTTTTTGGACTGTTGGCGCCCCCCACTGCATCCTTTCTGCACCTACAAGGACACTTCATCCAGCATGTGGGTGCTGGACAAAATAATGGCAACACCACATGAAAGAGAAGTGCTCTAACTTTGAAGTATTGTTGCACTGCAGCTGCAACAGTGAGTCATAGATTGGCTTCCAACTCGCAGAACTTATCTGTTATAAAATATTACAATTAGTACTTGACATGATTTGTGAGTTCATAAAACAACAAGGGGCAAATTACAGAGTTCCAAAAAGGCAAAAGTCAGTGTTCATAAGTGAGGGAGAAAAACCTTTATTCCTCTCTCGCAGATGTTGCAGATGCAAAGCACCTGCTTTGTTGTTATTTTGCTCTCAAATTCAAAGTAGTTGTTTCTCTACTGGGTTTTAAAAAGTAAGAGGCTGAATTGCTGGTGCAGCGATCTAATGACAATCTGACTGTGGCTTTTCTAGGAGTGGAATGTTTCTATCTCCAGGTTCAATATCACATGAACTTCAAAACAATTACATATACAAGATGAACATTCTCTAAATCAGGACAGAAAAAACCACATGAACTACACCATCAGTGATCGTTGCAAATCCAAGCTCACTGACAGGGATATCATAGACAGCTAACAAGATTATTTCTAAATGCCACAGAAGCCTCAGTATTTATGACAGAATTTGATCAGCACCTCTGTGAACCGTGGAAACTGCATAAAAACTCAGTATCAAGAACACAGAGCTTGAATTTATGACATGCTATGAGTGCTGCAATTTGGAAACCACTTCTATCCAAGCACACAGAGTCACGTAACCTGTTGTAAAGCGCACAAAAACTCTAGTCTTGAGCAATGGAGAAAAGTACTGGAGTTAATCAAATATCTGACTCCACGCCCATTATCTTTCCATATTCCAGGCTTATAACACCCCTCATACACATAGCTAAACATTTTAAGATTTGTTGCATGGACTCTGCCATTCTGTGATTTCTGCATTTTCCTGCACAATGAATCATCAGTGTGTGTTTCTAGAGGATGAACATCTCACTTTGGCACACATTTCTTCTTTCCTTGCTAGACACTATTTATCACACACCGACCTGTTTCTACTTTCAACAACTCAAATGTGAGCCATTTCTCACATTTTTCACCTTTAGCTGCAACATATGTGTGTGAGTGAGGCCTAAATCTATAATTCAACATGTGGCCCAGGTACATTATGGTGTGCACATCTTAAATTCAGACCTACAGGCTTGTTGGCTGAGGATGTTCATTCCAGCATCCAATCTCCTCCAAGGTCAGCAGATCTTACTGTATGACCCTGGAAATGAGTTGAGCAAAGTGAGACTGTATGTCTGTTGCTCTCCAGTTTGCAGATTCAGTCTTTTCAAAAGTTTTTGCAATGTCACATTGATACAAGTAAGGGGAGAACACATGCAGTATTTAACAGAGGAAGAATTGAAGTCATTTAATCATGGCTTGCTAGAAATGTAAACTTGTATTCTCCAATTTTTCATTGACTAACTAGTCTGGTTCAAAGTCTCCTCACCAGAATAGCTCCTCAATCACTCAGACAAAAATGTAATCGCTGTGAAAGGACGGATAATCAGGCCTGGGAGTGCTGGTGTACCGAGGAATTCCACGGGAGTGCGATCACAGCCACACTGGTGTTGAAAGCCCATATCTGTGGCTTAGTGGAGCACAGTCCCAGAAGGTCATGTGGAAGGTTGGGGATGGTGAAAAAGTCAGGGGATCACCAAAGTCTTTAGGAATCCTTCTCGGGGCACCATGGATGTCTTAACCATATTTAATGGCAATCAATCCAATAGCTGTTGAGATGTTTCACTGAAAACTACAAATGTCAATCTCATGATGGCACTAGCTGAAAACTTAGGGGATCTCCAGAATCAGTTGGATTCATGCTCTGAATGTCTGCATAAAACTTTGTGACAATTCATTCAATAGATATTTAAGTCTGGACCACAGTGGGCCGACTGGCAGACATACTGACATTACTATCATACAGCTTGAATATATCATCTCACAATTGCCCCAAACCACATCCTGGCTTCACCCAGAAGTTCATACATGCAGGTATGAACCCCTGCTTTATCTCAACTGTGCAAACCCTCATCCATCCTTTTCCATTGCTGATGCATGCATTTCAACACAGCAGCTATTGAACTGGCACAAAGCAGACTACACCAGATACTGTCAGGAGGTGTGGAAATACAGTCTCACTTGTCAACATGGCGCTGCCTCCTTTGACTCTGATGCACTGCCAAGGAGACATTTCTCACACTGATACTCAGGTGGCTGGAGAACAGAGAGGGACACAATCACTCAGGATGGTATAACCAAAATGAGACTCGCACACAAAAGTTACAGAAGCTACTTTTCAATCTTAACACTTAATCATTCTGCATCTTTAATACCTCAACGTTTTGAGTCTTCTGGGTGATTATTGTTAGTGGGAACAGTGTAATGAGTATCCGAGGTGACTAACCAGTGGCTTGGGGTGAGTCACAGAGGGGCCCCCTTTTCAGATGCAGAGAAACTGACTTCTCAATGCTTCCTTTGGTCCCCAGAGGTGATGAGTAGCTCCAATGTCGACATAATGGCGGCACTGCAGGCCATTCAAGTTCTAGGCAGATTACAGGGCTTTTAAAATACCCTGTTTTGATCTTCCAGTGTGCCTCATCATCCCAAATCTGAAGCAGCACAATTATTCAGCCATTTGTGCTGATGATGGGGCCTCACTAAGGAGGGGAGATAAAGACTCTAGGCTTTATTAATCATAATTAATGTTTCTATGCAAAAGGTACAAGGTATGTTAAGCAGAAAGTTTCAAAAAAGACTACAAAGACCTGTATTTGATTGGATTTTATGATATGAAATGAAAATGACACTGTCACCCTGGAGTGGTATGATACAGTGGCAACATGAGTACTGAAATGACCACACCTAAACAAACACGGAGCTACAGTATTGGCATCACATGAAGGCACAGTCTTTTCAAAGGAGGTATAAATTACAGTCTTGGAGGGAGAGGGAAAGGGCACGGCATGGAGGAAGAACTTAGCCGTTAGGCAGCAGTTTAGTTTGAAGTGTTCATTCTCATTGGAGGCTTAATAGTCGCCTCACAAATCAACCTGTGAATAACAACCTTTCTAGCAAAACAGACATACCTGAAAAGTTGTTGCGATGTAGCATTTTAGTAATGTTACTGAGAGGGGGATATTTTTAGTTTTCCTAATCATATTTCACTACATTAGTATATGTAAGTTACTTGTGCAGGACTTTTACTTGTATTGGAGTATTTTAATTATTGTGATATTGCTACTTTTACCTAAGTAAATTATCTACACTCCACTACTGAGCAACAAATACTGATGTTAACATCCAACTTGACTGGAACTAGGTTTGTGTGTTTCTGCACATGTAGATGTGTCATACTGCTTGGATCAGGAAGATGCAATGAACAAGACTTCACTGACTAAAATAATTCTTCTTTCTCCTCAGTGCTAAAACTGGATTCGTTTAATCTCCTAAAGCTAACAATCATTTCATCATCTGTGATAATATTTAACAGACCTCCCTGTGTGACTCTTTTGTATTGAGGATTATGTTGCATGTTATCTTTTTTTGCTGGCAGTGTGAAAGTGAATGAGTCAGACAGCGAAACTGAACTCATTCCTCTTACAAGCAGACGAGTCTTTTAAAAAAGCTTTTGAAATTAGTCTTAGCCTGCCATCTAGTGGCAAAAGATATGCAATACACAATGTGACCGGGTAATCACAGGGCTTTCCCAGATTTTTGTGATGATATAGGTATACCTTACAATATTACATTTTCTTCATGTGTGAGAAATACTTTCTTTCAAGAGCTCTGCTCAATCTCCATCTAATGCCAAGGTACCTGTGTGTAATGCACCTAATTAAGCTCAGATGTAAATGTGATGGACGACTACATTAAAAAAACATATTGCAGTGAAATAGCACGCATGCTTAGTGAAATTGCACTTGAGGCTAAAATTGTGTTCAAGCAAGCTAAGAAACTTGAAAATCACCAAATAAGGAGTGTTGGGTTTAAAATGCTCGTTGGAGTGTGTACACGATGACCATATATTAAATACTAAATTGAAAGAACTTTAATGTACTTTTTTGTGCTGTCAGGTGATAACAGGTACCAGTTGTATAGAATTAGACGACTTTTCTGAATTAACACTCATTAAAGACTGCACAATGTATATTGCAACTTTAGATGACACCAAATGAATCATGAAATATCCCTGCCAGGGTCCTTAACATGCGCACATGCTCTGTAAAATGACCACTAACTAAATGCCACAGATGAAAACAGAAGAAACTGTTGAAACTGATTTTATTGTTTTATATCCAAAAGCAATAGAATTAGCCTTCATGAGGAAATAAAACAATTCTTGACATGAACCTCAGATATACTCACTCTGTAATATTAAAATAAAACACATTATTCATTAATTCTCAGGAGGCAAGTTTTGCATCACAGCACACGAAAAAAACCAGGAGGATACATAGGAAGGGATACAAATAAAAAGAACAAATATTAACAAATAACAAATCAAGCTAGAAAGCTATCAAGCATCAGTGACATTGGTGAGGTGCAGTGCCTACACAGAGCCCACAGGATACTAAAAGAAAGGTACCCACCCAGCCACAGCCTGTTCACCCTGCTGCCTGGGCAGAGATATAGGAGTTGATGCTGCTGCACCTCTATACTGCAGAGCAGTTTATTTCTGTCTACCATTTTCCTATCATTGCTCTGTATTACTGTATATTGTTTGCTACAATGCAGAAGGTAGTTACAAACTTAATTTCACTTTACAACCTGTTGTAATGTGACAAATAAACCTACCCAGTACCTTATACCTTGTATACAGTACAGTACCAAGAGTGCATAAATTAATTGTGTGTGCAAAAGTAATAGTGCAGTTATTATCGTCAGAATACTTCATTGATCCCTGAGGGAAAATCCTTTGAAACAGATACTTGCACGGCTTAAAAGGAATAGAAATAAGAGTAGAAATTATTAAGTAGAGAATATAAGAAGAAGTATAAATATTGTATTATACAGTATTAACAGGAGTGTAATGTTAAATGAATAAATAGTGTAATAAAAATGAATAATAATGATGATTACTTGATATGCAATATACATCTTTGAATTTATTATTAAAGCACAGGCTTCGTGTGACCCAGAACTACCACTACTACAGCCACACAATCAGTAAAGAAACAGTGACTGAGCATCAATCAAAAGTGTTGAAGCAGAGCTGGGAAGCCACCCATGTGATGACGTCACGGGGCTCTGACAAGCTGGTGGTGCCGGAAGAAAAGATGGCGGATCATGAGGAGCAGCTATCCGACGAGGAAAAGGTAAGATGCCTATTTAATCACTAGATAAACTCCAGCGGGGGGTGTTAGCGCTTGAATTTTGTGTTGCATTTGAGTCCGTCTGTCCCGTGTTCGTCTGCGCATACTGGCGTCGACCGGTGTTAATTAAATTTGGAGAAAACCCAGGCCTCAGCACAACCGCTGCTGCTTCTGCTCTTATTATTTTTAGCTCAACTTCCGCTCATTTGCGAATCTGAAAACGGAGGCTCCTTGTACGGTCCTGACTCAAAATAGGACCCGCGTACCTATTAGAAATTCACCTAAGCTTTCCTCTCTGGGGGGTCTGTTTCACCCCCCGTGTGTCTCTGGTTGCTTGTGTTATGGAAGTTTTCATACACCGAAGATCGCTAGCCAGTTAGTTTAGCATAGCCGCATCCTGCTAACAGACAGCTAGACTTAACTAACACGCCCTTTTTTGCTCTTTGATACCGCTTGTCGTTACACTAAAACTATTAAAAGTGGTGGATTATCAGATTGTTTTACGCAAAGCAGGATTTAATTCTCCTTATGACAGCAACTATAGGCATCTACAGGCTAACCTGCTAACCCACTGCATAAGTAAGTTAGCGCTTGAGTCAGTAAAAAAGATGTGGGAACTACGAGCTACATGACATGATGGAAACGACCTAACATGTAACGCCACACTAAGCAATTATAGTATAGAATATGTATTCATATGTGCACTTCACAAGTATTAAAATTAATGAGATGAGACGCTACATCTTTTTAATAAATGCAATACCCTAAGCAGGGATTGTCCCCTGTCACACCCCTGCTACTGTGTGGCAGTACAAGCACTGTTCATCTGGCCATTTCCTTAAAAGATCATACAGGCAATACCACAACATCAGCGTGTTCAGCTGCATGTATGTGAGCTGTCTGCAGGACTCCTACTTCCACTTCACTTTAATGTCCTGCTAAATGGGTTGACTTATTTTGCCAACCTAGTTTTACTGTAATCTGTCTTCTCTGTTAAGCTGTGCTTGCCTTTTGGACAGACTCATTGAAAACAGCTTTGAAGGAGGCATAACAGTGTAAAAACTGCTGCTTTAAGCACTACTGCTGAAAGTATTTATCAGCTAATTGACAATTTAATTATTGTTTCAAACAGTTGGCAAAAACCGTCTGTGGCTATAGTTGTGATATAGTCGTGAAGACTTACTTGATTTTTAGTCATTGTAAATGTAATCTTTGGTTTTGTCATAGTTGGTCAGACGTAAGCACATTTTAGACATCTCTATGAGCTCTGATCTCTGTGAGCTCTGATTATGTGATGTATTTTAAATGATTCAATGATCAAATACAAAAATAGCCAGTAAATAAATAAATAAATAGTAAAAACAAGTCTTGGTTTGGTAAAGAATTTCCCCTCTGAGATCAATAAAGTATTTCTCATTACATACACAGAGGTATGTGTATACAAACATGTGTACCTGATACCCAGTTTAGTGTCTGTTTTGATTTTGCAGTCAGAATATCTGCCCAGCTTGTTAATATCTCGTCACCATTATGAACATTCTTCTAAATAACTGTTTGTTGTGAACTCCTCAGTTGCCTCTCTGTTTATTATGTAATATACCAGGCAGTAATAACAAGGCCTGGTTTATGTTGTTCTGTTCCGCATCAGAGTTAGAAGTTTTTCAAAGTTTACGCAGCTCATTGACCCCTTGGTGTGACTGTGTCATGCTCACCAACACTCTGCTGTTAGCTGAGCATTTTATTACAGGGCGTGTAGGTTGATTGTGGCCACCTTGTGATTTTGTTATGTATTAGCTTCACAATAGATGTTTCCGGATGTGATTATGACATGAAGCTGTGGTTAAAAAAAAGGTAACAACTTTGAATGTTGGTGCTCTGAAGAGGATGGGCACTCTTTTCATCTCTTGAGGTATTGGTCCGCACAATTGTCACTGTATGACCCGAGGGTTTGAGTTTGTTGAGATGAAAGAATGGTTGGCGACTTGCCGGGCTGACTGGTAGAGAACAAGTTACGACCAATATGCTGTATTTAGCTGGTAGAAGCTGTTCACTTCCTTCTCTGATTATGATTGGCGTGGGACCAATTAGGCTACATTGTGCATCCACTCTATGTTCTGCTGTTAAAAGTACTGCAGATGCATTTTGTACTTTTGGAGGTCCTCTCGTCAGTCATTAGCTCAGACCAATCAGCCATCTGTTCTGGTCCCCCAGCCTGTTTTGTGCAGCTCAGAATAAAACTGCAAAGAGAGGAAATGTGCATTTTCATCTGCCTAACACAGTGAAGGTGGGGAAAGACTTTCCAAAATGCACTAGTTCATTTGAATAACTCTTTCACTGGCCAGTCATGATTTGTAGAATAAAAGGAAAACTCTAAATTATGTTTGGTGACCTGCTGAATGGTAGAGTCACCAAAATCTCTTAACACTCAGGTGCTGGTACTTTACAACACTGCATGAGCAGCTTTTCTGGGAATCCCAACTTGCTATTATCTGACAGTACTGTGATGGCTGTTTTGGAAAAAGCAGCCTGGAGATATGGTTTTGATGGGTAACCCAGGGCATGTCTTTTTGATAGCAAGTCGAATGCAGTAAATAGTTTTAAGTTTGTACCTATAAAGTACTTCTAAATGTGTCCCAGGGGATGAGAAATTTCTGTTGTGTTCTCTATTCCAGAAACAGATGTGAAAGCCCCCTGATTGGGAATAACTAAAGAGTGTCTTCCATTTGTAAATGATTAAACAGCAAGAAGAGTCTAATCTCTGACACAGATACCAAGTACAGCTTGTAGTCTTTTTGAGTCATTTTGGCACTGGCCTGCCGGCTTCCTGATTACAGCAAGCAAACCACACAAGTATATTACAGGAAACTGTCATTACTCAATGTGTTTGCAGTTAGTTCCTTTGTCTGTAATTAAGTGCCTAGGCAGGTACAAGAACATTTTGCCTGCCAACCTGATTGTTTGTTATTGTAAGAAAAGATCTGAAATAAGTATCTGGTGCAGGGCAAATTGATTGACAGAGTAAACAAACCCACTAGCCACAGCCTAAATTTTTAAGCAAGTGGCAGCTTCAATTGGGTAGCCTACTTTGTATCTTCACACAAGAAGTACATTTTCTGCTAGCCTTAAAATAAAAACTGAGGTGTCTGGGCTGTTGTTCCTGTTTCAGAAAGGAGCAGACCTTTAGTTAGCAAAAATAGTTTTTTGGCGAGAATACATAATCTTGTAAAAAGGCTTATATATATATAGTCTTAGTTCTCCCCAAGCTTCAATAATAATAATAATAATAATACATTTTATTTGTAATGTACTTTACATTTGAAACGAATCTCAAAGTGCTACATGGTAAAATTGTAAAAGCAAGGTATAAATTTCAATATAAAAGACAGATTTTAAAAAAAAGACTTGCAAGATTAATCAAAACCAAAACTCATACATTCTGCTAAAACTTGCTTTAGTAATGTGATGGTGGTGTGGCGTTGTTAATGATATCCATTCATACTCATGCTGATGTGATGAGTTTCACCATGTGTTTGTAGCTTAACGCTTTCTTGGCAAAAGAGATGAGTATACAGTTAGACGATGTCTGGTAGAATTTCTAAAAGTTAAGTGTTACTTCCTGTGTTTCTTTTTGTATGCTGTGTTATTGACAAAGAAATCTTTATGCAATGATTTTAGCACTGAAATTGCAGATAGTTGTTAGGAGAACCCGGCACACATTCTTAAGCAGAGATAAAAGAGGAAGCAACAATTCCCCCATAGGCCAATCAAATTCCACTGTGAGACATGAGACACAGCACTCTTTAAAGTTGTACAAAAATGTAATCAACAGTGTTTGAGATACTGTGTGTGGTATACGGCTCAAACCTCTCTTTACTTGCAGCCTTAATTTTTTTTAATGTCTCTGCTTGAAGATTGATTTAAATAAGTGATTGCTTGAATGATTGGTTAATTGTCATCAGAACTTGTTGATCACCAGCACTGGGAGAGAAGAAATATTAGCTATAAATGTGTGCATGTTTGTGTGATCTAAAGTGCTGATAACATGTGTTAAGTATACAGGAAAAACTACAATGGAGGATAATAGATGTGATAAGACAGCTGCTAAAGTCAAGAGTCAAGACAACTCTTTGAAGCAAGCAGCACACAAATCCAATAAAAAAATAAATACATTTAACAGCAAAGAGATTCCTTTTCACTGTAAGAAAAGCACTGAACAACAACAGCCAACTGGGACTACAGCAGGTAAAGTTAGCATAACAAGTCAGATAACTTATTTAACTTTTATAGTAAACACAGGGCATATTGCTGACAATGCCAGGGATAGTGGCTTGATTGGTGCTCCCAGTAGCCATGTATATAATGCACATAGTCGCACAAAGTCCACTAGATCCCATGTGTAGATATTATAGATATTTAAGCTACGCATCCAACTGGATCTGTGCAAAAAATATGATGTTATGCAAAAGTGCAAACCAAAGTCACTTACAATAATACAATAAATCACAGAAATGGCAATAAAATGCATTATTGTGATAGAAGATAGAAAAAGATATGCTCCAGTTTCAACTTGCTTAATGACTCAGACTGTTGCACTTGAGACCACAGCACCTCCTTTGATTAAGTTTTCTTTTCTCAGTTTGAAGGTTATATTGATGTCAGGGCAAGAAGGGCCATAAAGAACCCTTAGATAAACTGCAAATCCTTTCTTACAATACCCCTCTGAGTTAAATAATGATGAATTAAACCTTGCTTTGTTTAAGTGGTGAACCATTGGAAACTCCAACAGCACTCTTGGTGGCCCTGAGCTTGGCTTGTGAACAGCTGTCTGGAACCAACAGCATTAAAAAAGCATATAAACTATAGCATAGTTGAATGCTGAAAACTTTGTGCCATCTCTCTTTAACTGCAGACAGAGGAGGGCTGTCTGTGCGTGCCTGCAGCAATGCAAGAGGTCTGGAGATGAGGAAAGAACTATGTCTGTTTTTCTGTCTAAACACTCAGCTGGAGCCTCCTTAGTTGATGTTAGTGCAGAGAACTCGCCGTTTTCTCCACCAGACCATTTTGACAGCTGTTACTTGTGGTGATAGGTTTTATTAGAAGCTTGAGAAACTCTAGATCAGTACGGACATTTAAGAATTTGAGCTTTTAACCAGATTACAACCTGATAGACCAAGGAGTTTCTTATAACATGTTAAAGGTTGATTTGTTAAGACCAGTAGCTGCATACTGGAGGCAGTAATGCAAGCCAGCGATATTCCATATATTGCATAGCAGGCTGCTTGGGGTAAAATGATACTACTTGTACAGGCACACTGTAGTCATTGGGGTGTAGGCTAAAGGGGACAAATGTGCACTTCTAAAGTAGACAAGTCAGTGTTATTCAGTTTGAGTACATCCATTAACTGCAAGGTGACAAGTTTGATCCCTCCCAAAGTATTCAGCATGTGTGTTTAATTTTGAGTTGAACATTTTGATGGTTTAGAGGATTTGAAAATGACTGACTGCGGTGATTAGTATCGAAGGAGACACAGTGGCAAGACAGCCACGATGCACGCAGATACACACATCCTTTTTTTACTTTCTGAATTCGGCCTGTTTTTTATTGTTTTATTTTTAAGATAACATAGCTGATTAATGAAAACGGGCCTCAAAATCTTGTGTTTTGTTGAAGGCAATCTGGGGAGTTTTGTCACTGCCAAAGCTGCTTTGCCTCAAAGATTTCACATATGTTGGACAGGAAAAAAAAGGTGGTAAAATCTTCACGATGACTGATCACCAAGAAACTGACTTGAATTAACTGAATCTGGGGGGATGCCTGGACTGAAGGAAATCAGTCTGAAAACTTTAAATGCTCATTAGTAATGCCATTTATGATTTGCATTAGGTGATTTGTAGTTAATGAAATGAAACTTGCAAAATCACAAGTATGATATATGAAGCTAAGGCAGTAGAGCAGGTGTGAGCCTGAGTAAATATGAAGCACGGTTCTGGTTTAGAAAAGTACACAGTGTTCCTCTTAGGAAACCCCCTTCAATAAAGTCCCAAGCTTCTGCTTTTGACAGCATTTATTTCCAACATCAGAGACGTTGACCCTTTTTTCTTCTATTTAATCTGGAGCCGACCAGCCGTCGCCTCCTCATTTTGATTAGCAGAGGAAAATTTCTATTTAGCCTACGGCTGCCTGACAGTCCTCCTCAAATCTCTGCCATCACGCTGTGGACTTATTATTCATAACATTTTTGCACCCACATGCCAACCAAACCCCCCCCCCTCCCCCCATAATTCACCCACATCAGACTGGTCTTCCTCAAAACATGGCATTGTCTCTGCTGTAGCTTTTCAGGGCACCAGGACTCTCTTTTTCCTTTCTATCTAGGATATTGAAGTGGAAGCATGCCAGGGAAGGGGATCAAACTCAGGGTGAGGATGCTGCTTAAAATGCCCACGGGCCAAAATACTGTCTCCGTTTATTCCCGCGGTGTTATTTTTTTTTACTATTAACATTATTTTCATGGATCTGGATTTGTGTGATAAGGCGATTTTGATGCCAGGATTAGGATAAGTGTGGATTCAGTGCCAGTGGTGGGATTAAGAAAGGGTGCTTCCTAAAAGGGTGTTGGGTGGAGTTGGGATAGTGCAGTGGGAGTAAGTGTTGCAAGGGTAATATGAGGATGAATGTACAGTGAGCAGGTTGAAAGAAAAGAGACCAGCTGGTGTCTAGGCCAAGAGAGCACAAAGAGACCACACTACAGGAGGTCCCATGTTCTTTGTGTGTGTGTTTCTGTTGTATTCCAGCTTCTTAGTTAGCTCACGCCTTCATGCCAGCTCCTCAGACTCTGCCCCTAATACTATGGGAGATAAACGCCCTTTTCTTCCAGCAAAAGCAAAAGAAAGACTTTGTCTGAGCTCATGATGATGATGATGACTGCGATTGAGTCATTTAGATAACACTTACTCACACACAAAAACACACACACAGAATCAATTGTCAGCCTCACTTGACTCGACAAATTGCAGTCAGTCCTTCTGTTTCCCCCAACTGCACACAGCTATGTGGATGTTCATGTATGTTTATGTAAAGAGATCTCAACCGCAGTGCAGTTTTAATTTTTCTCTTCCGTCTTTGCCCTTAAATGCAGAACTCAGAAGCTGAATTGAAAATCCCAGATATAAAAAATTAGACTTAAACGTCTGGCACTGAAACAAAACAACAGCTGTGGTAAACAAATTATGCCAATAATCTTTTCCGAGTATTTGTCCATCCAACAATGAATAACTCAAGACTATTTAAGATATTTATTTACTATTTAAGATGGATATTTATTGGTTCTTTCGGAAATTCATAGTGTGTCATGCAGCAAACATCAGACCAACAACAGAAACAGACCAACAACCAGACAGCTGCTTTACAAACACAAACATCACCCGAAATGTGAAATCACGTGAAATGTGAAACGGGAAATGAGCGATCCTGAACACGAAACAGCTGTTGTTTCTTATTATAAAGATAGCGATTATAAAGACAAAGAATCTGGGTGAAAGGATGGATCAGCACACGCAGGTAGCAGGGATTGTCTGAGCTACAGAGAGAGCTGGAGGGGAATAAAAAGGTGCAGCTCCCCGACAGCCAGTTAACTCATGACTATGAGGTTACAACTCTCGGCCCAAAGAGGAGAACAACAAACACACGTGTGGACATTTTCAGCTGAGGACTGCGGCTTACTTTAGCCTTCAACTCAACAATCAATCATGATTTCAGTTAAATGCTAAAGTTGTTGTTACTGTTACCTTGTCTGTGGTCCGCTGGCAGAACACCGCGTGCTTTCTGATAAGGTGCCGTCGTGCTGTTGGTAGGCGACACAAGTTTCGTTTTACGGCGGACGGACTGTGACATTACAGAGTCGTTGTTTTCTTTATCTTAAAATAATCCCATACTTTGGACCCTTTCTTCTTTGTCCCTCGCTATTTTCTCTCTCTTCCTCCACTTTGCAAACAGCGGCATCATAATAACGTCATCTTCACAGCGTAACACTTAAATGTTTATGTCTTGGTCAGACTACTTGTGGAAGTTTATCTGATAGAACAGCAAGGAAATTTGAGTTAGTTAATAAAATTTTCCACAGACTCTTTGCTTCAAGCACGGTCCTTCATGTAGCATGGTGGCAGTCAGTGCTCAAACCTAAAACTAAGTCTCAGATAGGGCTGTACGATATTGGGGAAAAAACATTGCAATATATTTATTTTCTGCGATATATATTGCGATATGAAAAAATACAGGACGTTTCATCAGATTACTTCAGTTATAATAATTAAGCATCCTAAAAGAATTGATCAACTGATAAGAATAATATTGGGATTGCTGGTTCACTGTGCATGCAGAGCCTGCTCGTCAGTCACTAGTTACGAACTGTGTTGTCAGTTGTATTATTTTTCTCCATTCTTCTTTTATTCTTATATAACTAGCATTTGTTTATTACATATTTATATATTTCTACATCTATTTATGTCAACTGTATGTCTGTCTGCGAGAACACCTTGATCTAAGAACCCTTAAATCGGAGTAAATGATGTTACTTCAAACAAACTTCTCTTGTAGATTAGTCATGGAAAATGAGAAATGTGTTTTGAGGTTGAGTTAATTTTACTTGCATGACATTGCACATTTCTGTGATGTGACTATTGCGCAAGAGCACATTGCGATGACAATGCTCTGGCGATATATTGTGCAGCCCTAGTCTCAGAGCACTAGTGTCCCAGTAGTTTGTGTCCCACTGTAACAATGCTGCTCTACAGTAATTAACTCTGCAAAGGAGGTCATGACTTTGGGTCCGTTTGTCTGCTAGTGTACAAGATATCTCAAAGTCTAATAGATTTAAGTTAAGTTTGGTCTAAAGTTATTGGCTGGTGTTTCTCAGAAACTGACCACGTTACAACATTTACATTCATTTTCTTCGTCTCTGGGAAGGTTCTATATAGATTCCTTTTTGGTACAAAGCTGGTAAACTAGTGCATGAAGAGGAATATTTCCTCTTGTCTACACAAAAGGTTTGTGGTTGAGCTACTCGCTGTACCAACTTGCTATCCAGCAGCATCTTACAATGACAACAGCACTAGTATAATATTTTGTTCCTTGATTACAAGAATGGCACTAAAAGGCAACCAGGAAGAAAAATGGTTAAAGCCATAATCTCAAACAGTATATGTATCTTGTCATGGTAAACATCAGAATAAGAATGAGGTTTATTGATAGGTACATTTTCACATACAAGAAATTTGTCTTGGTATGTATTGGTGCTTACATGTGTACACAGGACTTGAATGAATATATATATATATATATATATATATATATATAATATGGGAATATTAAAAAAACTAAAGAGATCAAAAATAGTATACAAAATAATACAATAAAACAAAAAAATGCAAAAAACACACAGGATAATTAACAAAGAATAGAAACAGGGAAAATGTTTAACACGTAAATAACTATTTTTTACTATACTAATTTTTATTTAATGTGTAATGCTTGTATAGTCATAGAAAAATGTAGTCTGTTGTCTAAGTACATTAGTAGAAGAACTGGTTTGAGGTACTTAGAGGAAGAGGAAGTAGTACCCATAGTAGTCATTAACTAGCTTTTAACAGTCAACGCCTTTTTCATAATCTGCTAATGGAGTATCATGCTCCTCCTCCTCCTGTCAAGTGAGTCATTTTAAACCACATCACACTTCCTTGGCTTCATCTCCTCTCCACTCCATGCTCCCTAAAACAGTTTTGCTGTCAGATGTGATTTGTAAAACCATCCCTGCCCATTCCTTTGCAGTCTTTACTGGTCTCTCCTTAGCTGTAGGCCATATACAATTAATTGTTCACACAGTTGTTCACAGGTGGATTAAAATATCTCATAATACCAGACAATTTTTAAAGCATTCAGCGTCTTGAAATCTGTTTTTATGCCAAACACTTTCACTATAAATTCAGTGTTTCACCCAGACCTTTATTCTTGCCAGGGTGGATTTGAAATGCCATTACAGTGGCCTGCTCAGATTTCTTCCATAACCTGCCTGTCTTGAGGCAGGTGAATAGGAAACTAAATTTCCTGTAGGTGTGACTGTATTTGTCTTTCTGTGTCTGACTGGTTACCTGTAAAGGGTGTAACCTTCTCTCACCAGTCGTGCTGGGTTAGGTTCCAGCCCCCTGTGACGCTGAATAGGATAAGAAAAGGTTCAGAAAACTGATTTATGGATATCATTACAGTATTACATTACAGTAAAACAGCGAGACAAGACACAGAAAGTATAATGTTGTTATTGCTGACTATGACATTGTATACCCAAATCTCCAGCAGTAATTATAGTGGTCCTGCTGAACTATATTTACACCAGATCTAGTTGTTCACAATACTGCAGACAAATCTGATAATGTAGACATTTTTGTATCCATGTTTTATTTTTTTGAAGATTTAACCAGCATTTTGACAATTGTTCCTTGGGCCTGCAGCTGATTTTTAATATTCATTACTTTCCTAAATAATCAATTAATTGTTTAATTTAGCAAATATCAGTGAAAGAATATCTGAAGATGTTTGCATTTTACAAGCTGGGACCAGCAAATGTTTCATATTTTTGCTTGCTTAATACATTTACACAATATTTGTTTTAATTACATTTACTCATTTGGCAGACTCTTTTATCCAAAGCAACTTAACATTTGAGGAACACTCAACAGATGACAGTTTTATTGCACTTAGGGGCTTTAAGACATCTTAACATATTTGGTCCTTTCCCTTAAGTCCAAGTGAGTTAAAGAGCTAAAGTTGTGTTTTTCTGTTACAGACTCAGTCATCAGGGCTTGTTCCAAAAAGCAACTGATCTGGATAACTTTGGTTCACTACTATGTAAACTTGCTTCCTGTAGCAGAGGCTTCTGGAGAGTGTGGGAGAAGCTCTCTGCATATGCAAAGTCTGTTTACACTGCCATCCAGTGTAATGAGGGAGACCCTGTGCAAATTACTCTCCCCACAGGGATTTCAAGACACAAACAAACACAATTTTCCACCAGCTGTTTAACTGACGTGAAGTGTGTGCATGTGTCTCACGTTCACACAAACGCACGTACCTCCATTGTGTTATGAATTGTTGATAGTTCACATGAAGTGGGTCATGATGATCTAATGAAAGAGGATTAGACTAATTCAGATAAACTTTGATCTCAACATCACACACGGACATACACAAACGTGCACATGTTGCTCCCCAAGTGTCTTCTTTTCTCTCAGCATCACTCATTAGCAAGAATCAATCTGCAGCTCTGCGCGAGTGCCAGAACAACACACACTGCTAATAAGGGCCCCGGGGACACACATACACACACATATATATATATATATATATATATATATATATATATATATATATATATATATATATATATATATATATATATATATGTGTGTGTGTCATACATATGAACACCTTCCCTGATACACCAGCTTGTTAGACCAGGGGGAACCTAGCTGAGCCACTGTACCCTGCCAGCTGCCAATGGTAGAGAGATAAAGAGGTAGGGCGAGAGAGAGCATGTGTACAAGAGTTCTCAGCACATTTTTATGTCCTTTTATGGTTGTAAACCATGCGGGGGAGGGAGGGGCCGTTGTATCACTGTCACTTTGACATGTGACCTGGAAACAGGAAGTGTTGTGGTGCAGCAGAAGTGAAGTGAGGAAAAAAATGATTCCTCAATGTGCTGAAGACTGAGAGAGACATTTAACCGGCTCACTCCACCCTCCAAACCAGTGACACAGTAAAATTACACCCTCTGTTGGCAACATAGCATACATATATTGCATATATTCAGTGTTTACATTCTGAATTTTAGGCATTAAATGTGAGAACATATAGTGAGCACAGCACTAGGGTGAGCTTAAACTTCAGCTGACGTCTTCATTTCATGGTCAAAATGACTTTCTTGGTGGGAATTGTCTGTTGCTAATTGTCAAAAAAAGAAATGTGCAATTAAAATGTAATAAAACTCTTTACTTTGTTTTTGTCTGCAGGTACGCATAGCAGCTAACTTTGTCATCCATGCCCCGCCAGGAGAGTTCAACGAAGTTTTCAATGGTAAGTGCTCTCTTTCTTTTCCTCCATAATGTGTGTGTTTTTTAACCTGTAAAATGCATCTTATTGCTCAGAACTGGCTCTGTTTTGATGTCCTGTTCTTGGGGTCCAGGTGGGGTCAGCATTCTTGCCCATAGGCCAGCGGGCTGTGGACTTCTGTTGCATGTCATACCTCCTCCTCTCCCGTTCAATATCTGTCACCTCTCTACTGTTCATTATCTAATTTGTAGCATTCCCCAAAAGAGCTACTTCTGTTTGAATATAATGTATGATTTTGCAAAGGCATGCAGCTTCATAATGTAAGCCATTACATGCAGCATAATTGAGATTTTTTTAAGTGTTTTTATTAGATTTAGCATTCGAATATAGGATTTACCCACTATCAGATCACCCAGCCACTCTCTCGAGGAACATTCTGACATGGAAACAAAGCCAAAATACTGTTTTGTTGTCTACTAGAGTTTTCAGAAAAAATCCCAACTGAATACTTGACAACCTGACACTAGTGTAGAAAAGTTAATTAGAGCAATGGACAGTTTACTTGGCGTAACTAATAATGTTGATAGTGGCTGCATTAATTTCAGTTCCAGTGCCAGGACCCTGATATTTTGCATGACAGCTTACGGCATGGCTCACTGGCGCGTTAATGAAATCATCGTTACTTAGACCTGTGTTTTTCCTGCAATCACAAATCTAAAATGTTCTCATGAGAACCCGACAAGTTCTTATCGCTGTTTTTAATAAATAACAGTCCCGCTGACCCCAGTGGTTGTGATCATATGCTTGTATTGCATAATATTTTCCAAATACAAATTAACTGTATCTCAGTGAGCAATATCTGATTGAAGCATTAGGCTAGTATTTAGTTTTTTCCAGTTCTGTGATCCTTGGCCGTTGAACCATAAGTTTATTTTTGTCACTGTGGGCCTATAGAAATAGACTGACTGCTGCAGTTTCTAACACAGGTGAAGTTGATGCAGACTGATCCCACTCAAACAAATTTGTCACCTCTTCACATTTCTGAGCTGAAATAAAATTAACAAGGAGGAATTAAAATGGCATGGTCAGGAAAGACCTGACATAGGAGGAATCAGTGGAATTGTAACTTGAGTTTTAGATTGTACTGCAATATAACTTTATGCATTGTAGTGTCTTAATTGATACTACCAATGGGTGGTGCCAAAGTCAAAGATGTTGAAATATACAAGATACATTTGTTTCATTTTAAAAACTGCTGTTTAGATATAGATTAACTGTTGTGAAACTGAGCTCATGTTCCTAATGCGCTATAATAGCTTTTGCAGTTGCTCAACAGGAGCAGAAATGGAAACAGTTTGTGTTCATGTGTTACTTATTGTACCACTGTGGCCACTGAGAAAGCAAAATGAGGCTTTTTGACGTTTTGGCCAAATTGTAGCTCACCCGGCAGCGCCAATGTTGACACCACACTGTTAAAGTAGTGCCCCTTCAGAGGGTGTGTGTGTGTGTGTGTGTGTGTGTTTGGCATCGTTAAAGCCTCATCCTGCCTCGATAAAAGTCGTCACCTCAGAGGAGCGCCGGCGGGCTGTCTGACTACCTCTTATCACAGCCTGACAGCCACACACACACACACACACACACACACACTAAAACACAGTCCCCTCCTGCCTCTTTGTCCCCTTTCATCTCAGTGTGATTTTACAGCCTTTTCCACAGAGATAATTTACCATGTCTGCTTCACTCCCCTGACATAAATGCTGCAAAGACTGACTCCAGGCAGCTTTGTCTTTTGTGTTGGCGTGTGTCATGGTGCTAATCTCCTGTACCTGTCTTCTTTCTCTCTTCTCCTTCTTCCTCTCCTCTCCTCTCTTACCATTTTTCTCCTCAGATGTGCGATTGCTGCTCAACAATGACAATCTTCTCAGGGAAGGTGCAGCGCAGTAAGTTTCCCGTCTTGAGCTATTTCTAGGTCTTGAAAAACTTACTTTTGCATTTGTAAAAATGCTTTAAAGTAAACATTCCTGTGTTTTTTTTTTAAATATAATTAACAGGGTATATATAACAAGTATAGTATTTATAAATATTATAGTATTTATAAATAAAAGAGAAAACGAGTCCTCAGCTTTAGACTTATTATGCCTGTCAGCATAAATTGTAGACGATACCTTTAAATCCAGAAATGAGGTTTAGACAAAGTACTGAGTTTGAAGTGTGTGAAGTAACTTTTTTCCTCTCTCTTTGCAGTGCATTTGCACAGTACAACTTGGACCAGTTTACCCCGGTGAAAGTCGATGGCTATGAAGAACAAGTGAGTTTATGCTTTAGTTTTTACCTAAAGACTAAATGAAATGGAAAAACATCATGGGGTGAATCTGCTCACTGCTTAATTTCTCCCACTTTCCTTATGCTCCTCACACCCTTCACCACATTCAGCGTCTCATACATGCTGTTCATGTCACATGAGAATCTGTTGCTGCTGCACCATATGTGTTACTTTCAATTTGGGACTCCTCAATTAATACTGTTATTCTAATTAAAAATCTATTTATCATAGCTGTGGTAACAAGTTTAAATGGAAATATGATGAGGTGGGACTATATAAATGAGGAGTAGTAATAATATAAGTCCAAACACATCATTTCAGTCAAGTTTGTGTATTGCTATGACTGATGCACATCACAGATAAAAGTGTAACTCTAGCTGAGATAAATGTGCATGTTTATAAACTATATCAATATGGGTTCAACAGTCATATGTGTAACTGTTCATGTCAGCAATGAAAACCACACTTTTTTTTTTAAGGAGTGCTATAGTGTTTCTTTGTACTCATTCAGCAATAGTGCAGTGCCACAACATGAAAACTAATGTAAAAAGGAGTTTTAAAGAAGAGTTACAGTTTCTCTAAAATTCAACAAAAGATAAAGACCAAAGACATTTTCTGTCTCACAGAGCAGCATTCAGACTGTTCTACAATATATAGTGCATTTTATATAAAAGTGTAACCCAATGTGCTTTACAAATGTCAATAACAGAAAAACATAGCAACATAAAGGGACAGGAAAGCAGGGAAATAATATGGTTATTTAATTTTTTTTGTATGATTGCGCTAATATTATGGTCTTGTGGGCATGAAAGCAGAGAAGGGGGCAAGGGGGAATGGATGAAAGGATCATCTAATCCCCCTTGTCCCAGTGTTCTCCTTTGCTTCCACAGGAAACAAGATCACAAACACATCGTTAATTTAATGTCATTTAATGCTCCATTGAGTTTCTGTGAAGGTTGGACATGACGGTGAATGAATGGCTGTGTGTTAGCTTCTGTAATGATTGCAGTGTCTCGTGTAAAGATGTCATCATGTCCCTTTGTTACCACATCACGGGTTGAAATTCCCCAGTCTCATAGAGCAGCAGGCTGAGCTAAGTGTTGAGGTGGAAGAAGTAGATGGAAAGTTCAGGATGACGACTGTGTTCCTGTGTCCTCACCGCCCTTTTATTTTTTGTTTCTCTTTACGTCCTTTTAATTAATCTCTTGATTATTCTCTCCCTTTCCACAAAATCTCCCCCCTTGTTGTTACTGTCTTTTCCACTTCTCTTCTTTCTGTTGTTCACTCATATCTTTGTCACCTTTTCGTTCTACCCGTCTGTCTCTATTCCATTTTTCCTGGTGCCTCTCTCACTCCTTCACTTGTTTCCCAATCTCTCTCTCCTTTTTCTGTCTTCCTCACTCTCTCTTCATTCCTCCCAGGTCTTAATCACAGAGCATGGTGACCTTGGGAACGGCCGGGTCCTGGACCCCAAAAACAAGATCTCCTTCAAGTTCGACCACCTGAGGAAGGAGGCCAGCGACCCACGGCCCCAGGACGTTGACAGCTCCCTGGAGGGCTGGAGGAGCGCTGTGGACTCTGCCGTCAGGGCCTACGTCAAGGAGCACTATCCCAATGGAGTCTGCACCGTAGGTCCCAGCCTACTTCATAACCACGATGATGTAAACTTTAGTCATTTAAAGGAACAGTTCACCCCCAAAAGGAATAGTTCAATTATAGCCTAACAACATATACAGGGAATGTGATTAGTTAGAGTTAGGAATGTTTAAAATGACCATTTCACTTCTCTAAACAGCGTGTGCAGAATATGTAAGTGTTTTGTTGCTTAGGAGAAGTTGCATTGTGTAGCACCTTTCAAAGAGTGGTTGATTGCAAAGGACTTTTCTTTGCTTTGACTACTATTTGGTTTGTTTATCCTGGACAGTGCCCAAAATACAAAATGTCTATAAATGACGTTTTAATGGCTATATCAAGGTTGTGGAAATCAAACTCTTATTTGCTACAACCTTAAATTATAACAAACCACTGCAGAAACAGAATATTTGGATCCTCTGTAAAGACAGCAAGATTGTGCACCGAGTAGTAAGATGTTGTTTACTGAGCTCCCACCTAGCATCCATCAATGGTTTAGCGTTGTTAAGCCAGACAATCAACCCTCTCCAGATGTGAGTGCTGTTCTATATAATGCTGGCCTTTTTTTTTTTTTTTTTTTTTTTTTTTTTTTTTTTCCAATTACTTATAGAGTCGTGGGATTGATAATAAAACCTGATTTTTAACTTACTTTACCAGACTTCAGTATCTAAAATTATTTATCTGATATAGTCGTTTGCAGTGAGCATAGAAAAAAAGACAATAAGAAAAAGTCATTATTTCCACTCAACCAGTACAGTGCAGGAAGAAACGGTAGACTAATATTTAGAAATGGTGGCAGTGTTTTGTACTACTTAATTTAATAATGCAAAGTGAACAGTACAGTTCTGTTACAGACATGAAATAGTTAAACTGTGAATTTGTTGTGTGTGGTTGTGTACTAAATTACTTCTGAACATGTATATATTAGTCTCTCAGTCGCACGTCAGCATGAGCTTAATTTTCGAGCTGTTTACCACAAACCGCAGTCTCATTTGACAGCTTCACATGTACTGCGGTAAAGTAGAGCCAAGTAAAGTGGCCATTAACTAGCAGAGAAATGTGAGAAGAAAACCTAAAGTGAAAGAATGTTTTGGTTTTTTTTCTTTCTTCCTTCAGATTTACGGGAAAACCATCGACGGACATCAAACTGTCATCGTGTGCATCGAGTGCCATCAGTTTCAACCAAAAAACTTCTGGTACGTTTGAGACAGTTAATATTGAGTGTGATTTTTAATTGTCTCTTTCCATTTTGCACCACTGAGATTTGTGACATTGGCTTTTCTAAGGGGGATACACATTACACACAGAAAGCAGTTCACTGTTTTCATTTTTACTTTAAAGCAAGATTATCTTCTTTTTTAGAAAGAGCAACTGGGCTTGTAGAATTCCCAGCGATGGTTTCTAAATCAGACTTCATTTTAAAAAGATGTGGAAGTACCGAATAAGCTAAAAAAGCCTGCAATGCTGTTTTTGATATGTGTAAGACACTTCAAAGGCATTACTTTAATTGGCACTTAACTCTGGAGCATTAGCCTGTTGGTTCTCCTAAGCATTGCTGAGCTGTTTCTGATCAGGTTAATTTAATTGGATAAGAACTGCACCAATCCTCTTTGCTGCTGGGTTTTACTAGGCTTATGGGTTGTTGAGTATAATGATCTCACAGCTCCTGTATATGACCGCCACTGTTGTCTGACATTTTCAGTAATGAGGAACATATAGGGCAGATTTGGAATAAGATTATGAAACTGAAATTGACCGAGACGATTAAGAATTTTCCACCAACACCCTTTTTCTTTAAAATAGCACTCTCCAGTCTAACTCCTTCTTAGTATTAATAAAATGTCTGTTTTATATCGATATACGATGCTACTGCAGGCAGGCATTTAATAGTCTTGATGCTAATTTATTAGTATGTGTGAAGGACAGGGATGTCTTTAGGGTTATCTTAAGGTGTGTCCTTCATTTGGGGGTTTGTTGGCGGTGGTAGAGAGACTATGTTGGTCCACAATCTTCCATAGGTGTAACATTGGATTGAGCTCTTGTGACTGTGAGGGCTGATGAGTCACACTATTTTCTTTCTCCTCACACCCTTCAGTGACCCCTCGTGTACTGTACGGGGGCACCTGCTTTTGTTATGTTTCCCCACTCATTTCGTCATGTTTTTCACCACCTGTCTGTATATTGGAATATATATTCAAAAATCAAATGTTGAGTTAGCTTATTTAAAGGTATCTGTTAATGTTTAATATATCATGATATATGACGTGACACAAGGCAATTCAACAACACCCGCAGGGTTTCTTATCTCTCTTTGGATCTTTACAAAACTCAAGATGACGTCTAACTTCTAGATCTTCTCAACTGACAAAAGCGTGGTAAATATTTCTGTTTCCTGAAGCAGACATGCAGCTTTTTAGCAAGGCACATAGTACAGTTGCAGGTTCAGTTTGATCTTACATGATGGGACATCCCTGTAAAGCAAGGGGAGTTTGATATAATTAGTCATAAGTTATTGTATTAAGAGATGATGGTTCATGTCTGGTTTTCTTCTTCCTGTCTGCACAGGAATGGACGCTGGAGGTCAGAATGGAAATTTACTGTCTCCCCCTCCACCACTCAAGTGGCAGGAATCATGAAAATCCAGGTATTTTTTATTTTTATACATCTTTCAGTCTGTGAATAGAGAAACTGTTTCTTGTGGTGTGTGTATATGTGCTGGTACATAGTGTGTTCAAACTTAATACAAATCCAATACATGCTTGAATATCAAGTGTTTCTATTTTAGTGCACAACCAGATGTTCCTTTTGGTGAATTTAAGGATTGTTTCTTTGTCGCTTTTTTATTTTTTAAACACCAACGTATCTTTTGGGTTTCTGGCTTGTATTGCTCCTTTTCTACATTTGTTTTTCTTATGTACACAATGAGGAGAAACTAAACCTTTAATTTATTTTCTAGGTTCATTACTATGAAGATGGCAACGTTCAGCTGGTGAGCCACAAAGAGGTCCAGGAGTCCATGTCAATTGATGTGAGTATAACGGAACAAGTTCTTTCATGTGCACACAGACAGATGAGAAAATTGGATGTGCAAATATAGGCTACAGCTGTCAGCAAATTCCATTCAAGCCATTCTAGTCATCTCTGGCATCTCATATACTGAACATATTATTCTCACTATTAGTTTTATTTATTTATGGTGATTGTACCACTATAATCCAGTCCACTCCAGTTCTGGCTTGCCAGGGCACCAGCACATAATTTAGGAGTACCACTTAAATTTTACATTATTCCAGAGTTGTGACCTAACCTTGACTGAGAGACTAGATAATCATTATCTTGTGTTTTAAAATGATGTGCGCCTATGATGGAGTGCCATCACACCCATATATTGTCTGGACTGGACAATAAAACGGAATAAACAGTTGTATTTCACTCTACCTTTTGTCAGACACAAAGTCAAGCAAAGCAAGACACAGACGGACAATGAGATCCACTGCCCAGCTAATGTTAGCAAAACGTTGACACCCACTTTGATACGAAGGGGTTGGCCTATGCAACTTGTATATTGAGCGTAAATGGCCATACACACACACGTTTTACATTATATACGATGATATATTTGTATGTTGTGCTGGTGCTCCTAGATATAAAATTTTGTAGCACTGTCTCCAAAAATGTTTGCAAAATGCCTCTACATTATCACAGTCTGGAAGCTCCACCTGCTGACATCTTGTTTTTCCTAATTATTTGCAGTGTGAGGATGTACGTTTGTGTGTTCTCTGGGTTTAGGGGGGGCCATATTTAGTTTATGACACCTTTTTTCCTCTACTCTGAATTTTTTGGGTCTTGTCATCTTTCAGAATGAGGCTACAACTGCAAAGGTGTTTGTTAAGCTCATGGAGACTGCAGAAAATGACTATCAGGTATGTAAAAATGTGAAATGGATATTCTGAGTCAAATATGCTGATTACAGGCTTGTTGCAGCGGAACTGAGTTATCATATTAGCTTGTGGCTTTCGATGTGTGTAGGAAGACGATTTATGACAACACAATTGGGGGGGGTAAAATTACATTGGGGATTCCTGCTTATTATTTTACTAATTTATTTACTTAAATTTTTGTCATGAGATATACAATTGCCTAAAATGAGACTCATGTGAGCTCATGTTTGACTCTTGTCAGGATCACTCTGAAAAACCTCCATCACAGGATTTTCCTCAGGATGTCAAGTTTTTAGGCTACGATGGATAGAAAGCCACACTGAGGGAATTTGGATCTTAATCCATTCAAATAAACTATACTTATCTGACTTTCCAAAACTTGCAGGGAATCCTGTCATACTAAATTATTAAAATATTTTTGAATCTTGGCTATTTTACATCATTACCTTAAAACCAAATTAAGTAAAAATTCTTCAAACAAACAGAAAAGTCTATGTTTTAGTTCATCATCCTGCACATTCAGTCTCTAGCAGCAAAAAGGTTTTCATACTGATCACATAAGTCACAGACCGTTTCAAAACCTTAATTTTTAATATATTCCAAACCTCCTTCCTCTCTCCATCTTTCTCTGCCTTTCTCTTATTCCTTCCAGACGGCCATCAACGAGAATTACCAGACCATGTCGGACACTACCTTCAAAGCCTTACGCCGCCAGCTTCCTGTGACACGCACCAAGATTGATTGGAACAAGATCCTGAGCTACAAGATTGGCAAGGAGATGCAGAATGCTTAAAAAACAACTGAGAACATAACAGACAACTCCCCCACCCCTTCCCAAACAACATGCATGACTGGATAGTTGTATCGTCTTTGTACAGAAATTAGAGAAACGGGACAAAGAAAGGTTTGGTCTCACAGCCAGATGACACATTACACATTGATGTTATATTGTTTTTATACAGACACTGTTAACTTCTCTGTATATTGACTCTGTGGTGATAAAGATAATCATATTTGGGAAAATATAACTTGACATAGGAAAGGGGGTGGACACTTGTATGCAAAAATATCCTTATAAAATACAATATCACGTGTGCAATATTTATTGTGTCAGTGAGACCACGCCTTTCATTTGACCCGCTGAAAAAAAACGGTTTGAATTTGCGACGGTGAAACAAATCATTATTTGGCTCAGACCTTTGGCTGAAAAGAATGACTCCCCTCACTTCACGGTTAATGTCCCATACAGTCAACGGAAAAAAAAGTTATTTGTGTTCATTGACTGGTATCTCTGGCACAAGCTGTCACCACTGTCAGCCGCTCAATGTTCTTGTCCTCTCATTTTGGTACTTCCCCCACCGTTTGTCCTGTGTGTGAGATCTGAAGCTCGCAGCTCTCCTGGCTAAATTGCCTTTTTGACTTGACATTGTCTGAACTCTCACTCAGCGCAGAGACCACTTAACAAGCTTAATTAACAAGTCATCAATCGCTAAGTAATGTGCATAATGTCCAATTTACAATAAAATTAGAACGTATCACTTTCTCCTCCAGTACTTATTTTTATTAAAAGCAGAACCTGACTGTATTATATATAACAAGGCACATTGTAATATATACCTGTATGAAACATCCTGTCTGTCAGTTTGGTGATTTATTTCCATGAGATTAATTGTAATTCAGTCACAATTATGTTGCATTAAATGACAAATTTTCTATTTATTGACTCACTCATAATTTCTGAAACCCTGTATTGTTATACAGAAATGAAAATAATAATCAGGCTCAAGGTAAATATGAAAGTTTGTGATCTTACAGCTCGTAAACCTTTTCAAAACTGATGTGTAGTCTCTTTTATTGAGCCAAAATCAATGGAAGTCAGTAACACTAACGTAAAAATATTTCCTTGATGATGGAGAGACTCAAAGATGGTTTTATGTTTTCATTGACTGACTGATTTTTATGGAGTCAAAGGATGACTAGAACACTGTACATGTAAGTTGGTACTCATCCCTATGTTTGAAGGTGTGAACATGAACTGCAAATGTTTTTTAAATTAATTTTAAGGGCATTATAATGCCTAAAAGTATGTAAGTAATGTGTTCTTTGACACACCTTACTATGAATTAGATTTGTGTAGTAAAAGTACTGCTTTACCCAGTGCCTAATAAACGGCGTTTCATTAAGGTCATCTGACTGGCTTAAAGTCGGCCAGATAGCCATACCTTTCATTTTTGTTTTAATCTGGGGAGAAATTTGACAGCAGGGGTGGAACCAGATAGCCCAAAGTGAAATAACGACCATTTAATTCAATTTAATGAGTGTGAAGAAAGATGTCTCTGTCTTTAATTTGACTGTCTGTTCTCCAAAGCCTCTTTTATCTGCAATATTAAACATTGTTTGGGGGGTTTATCATTGAGGTTTCTATAAAATCTTTAACCAGAGTTTCCCTTTGTGACTTACCTCTTTTATTCTCTGATGTAGGGAATGTTTTTTGATTGCGTTTTCACAGCAAATACGTTTTAGAAACCTATACGGAAATGTGGCAACATAAGCAAAAGTAAAGCGGTTTGAGACAGTTGACCTCTTAACCGACAGTTGAATGCCCGCTAATGGGTTTTACTGTGGGGTTATCTCGTATATTCTTGTGTATTTATGTATTTTTTTTATTTATTATATAGCTAAATATTATGAAAATGTATTATATGATCCATTTTGAGTGGCTTTTGGTTGCGCTTGCCTTGAGATGCAGGCAAATCAGTGACAGCGACACCTCGAGGCGGCGGGAGTTGCCGTTAACTGGCCAGTGTTAGCGAGCCGGTGGCTAACTGGGGACTGTGAGCTAACGTTAGCTTTCCAGACCTGCTTGTAAGACACGTCCACACTCGGTCCGCTGCTGCTGTCTACTACACACATGTTGAACTGCCGCTGAGAAGAAATGCTAGCTACGAATAAGGATTTAACTGGCTTTCACACTTACACAAATTGAGGTAAGCTCGCACACGCGTCGCTTTAAGGATTCCCACGACGCTGTCACTCACGGTGCCTCCACTTTAAAAAAAAAAAAAGTTTTTATGTTTTGCAGAACGTTAGCCAGCTCTTGTTAGCACTTAGCTAGCAGAATGAGAGGCTAACGCTTAGCTGGGTTTAAATGGAAATCCTCCTGCTTGGCGACGTGCGTGTCTAATGTTAAATGCACAGTTAAATAACAGTGCATCAATGGGATGTTCCCGAGCTGCCATGTAATAATTGGTTTCCCTCTATAACACCATATGCCAAGTCAAGAGAGCAGAGCTTTGGATTGTTTTTAATGGTCTCTGTCATGAGTCAATGCGTTATCTCTTATGTGGCACTCTAGAGTTTACAATGGCAATCGTGCTCGGTGTTATTACTCCATGCTTATCTGTTTGAAACACTTGATATTCAAGATTTATATTTTCTAAGCGCACAACACTTTTTCTGCAATTTATCATCGTAATGTTTCTTTGCATTTTCATAAATAAATAAAGGGACTTGAAAATGGGACAGCAAAAACTACAGGATCCACAACAATGACATAGAGGGAGGGGTAAGGGGGAGCACACATGTCAGCACCCCTGGGGTTGATTCTAGATAGATTGATACATATACAGTCAGGTGCCTAGTCCGGATAGAGACTGTAGGCAGGGGATATCATAGATTGGTTGACATATTTTTAGCTCTGCTAGAAGTATCTGCGAGTCTAGGAAGGCTCTTGTATCCTGGTCTAGGTCCCTGAGGATGAAGGTGGCATTTTCCATGCTTAAAAGGAAGGAAGCAGGAGGGCTTCCTCACCTTTCAGTTCGTTAAGTGCCTTAAGTTATGGGTGAGCGTTCCCACTTCGCATTGATCAGATGGTTCTGGTCCATCTTTTTGAGTTTGTCTGGGGTGAACTATGCCATATGCATTCTCACTCCACGGGCAGTGACCTCCAGCTTCTCATTTTAAGCAAACTCAACAGTAGTAAAGAAATGTATGCCCAAACTTATATCCCTAAGTTTATTGCTGCTTGTTAGCCTTGTGGACCTGAAGTGTTTACCTCTGCTGAGCATCCAGTGTTGCCTCAGTGGTCTAGTTGGCATTATGTGTCTCCCCTTTGCTCATAGAAGCCAGTGATGAGTTTCCTGTGACTGTGCTGAGCAGCAGATGGAAGAATGTGCTCTTTCAGAAAGCCAGCTGGCTCTAACCAGAGAGGGCAGGAGAACCTTTAGGCACACATAGGCCAGTTGATTTCTCTGTGCGTGTGTGTGTGTTGGAACAGAAAAGTCATAACCAAAGGCATGGCTGTAAGAGGTTTACGTGGCAGGTTTAACATGTCCTTCTACTGCCTACTCTTACCATGTCACTTCTTGTAAAGGTGTTAACATGCTGCTTGTGCCTTCTGAATTGACGGTCAGTCAAACCCCACACTTTCTAGATAAACCTGGAAAAGCAAAGAAGATTATTTTGATGATTTTATTTCTTCAAAAGTTATTATTAAATTGCTCCAAATCCTGATGCATATTGTCACTGACTTATAATTTTAATAATATTGCCTTCTAACAGCATGCATCATTATTATCATTAGCAATTCCCTGGCAATAGACAAACTCGCGTGTGGGGGAAAAAACATTGGAAACTTTATCCATTGTAGTAGTAAGTTTTCAATAAACAAATCAAGTCAAATTATATGCACAGTATAGCACTGAAAACAAGCAGGATGGTAAAGTCCTGTCAAAAACATTTATACGTTTTCTTAGCAGGTAAATGTTTTTCTTGCAGGGTCATCTGCTGGTGAGGGAAAATGTAAATTTTTGACTCTATGAACAACAGCAGCAGATTTTCATAGTCAAATGAACATGTTACTACTGCTGATATGCCACATTTTGCACTTCTGATCTGTTTAGACTAATGTGTATCTAGATTTGGATGGACAAGTACACATTATTATTTTCAAGCTGCCACATCATTAAAACAATATAGCGTTTTTGATCTTGGTTTGTATAGTTTCAGATTTGACTAATGACATGCAGGCAGTCACTATCTGCTGCAGATATTATATCAGGTAACTTCATAGTGGGATGTTGCGCTGTGCCTGGCCTTTTGTGATGGACTTTTAACTGAGGGTGTAACGTCTTAAATTGGTAACAGACTCTCACTTCCTCTTCCTGAATAACACCAGTTCTCCTTTCCCCCTTTACCATGATGAATGTGTTATATGAACTGGGATTCCCCTCAAAACTATCAGCAGTGTATTACATGATCCACTTTTCCATTTTCATTTAGTTAGTGGTTTCTTGCACTTCCCAGAATGGCTTTTGGTAACTTGCCTGGTCATGTTGTAGGCCTACACCTAAGGTGACAAAAGCAATAGCTTTAATTTAACAGCAGGAGAGAGATGGAAACCACTAATGCCTCATGCAGACTACACGACTTTAAGCTTCGGCCGATGACCGTTCACACTACACAACTTGCCGTCTTGTGACGGGAGTCTTGAAGTAGTTGTGGCTGATCGGTGACAGGGGGTCACACACTACACGAGCTGACATCGGCTGTGTCACCTGACGATGGTCTCCAAAGCATGTTTTGTCAAGAAAACAGATGAAATGTGAAACGGGAAATGACGCAAACCTACACACAAAACAGCTGTTGTTTGTTATCATAAAGATAGCAATTATAAAGACAAAGAATCTGGGTGAAAGAATGGATTAGCAAACGCAGGTAGCAGAGATTGGCTGAGCTACAGAGAGAGCTGGAGGGGAGTAAAAAGTGTTTTGCAGTGAAAAAGTAGCTGCTTGCTCTGTCAGCTGCCTGCTCTCATTGGCTGGATGTACATGTTGAGTCGGCCGACTCCTCCAGATATTTGGCAGGTTAGATATCTGGCAGACGTCGGAAATGTGTCGGGGAGCTGTTTTGATGCGTCCTATTGCAGTTCACAAATAACACCTGGCGACCACCGATCAACCGCTGATTTACCCCCCGGCAGCCTGACAGTTGACGAGATTGCCAAACGGCAAATCGGGCTAAAAATTGTGTAGTGTGAACTAGGCTTTAGGGAATAAAGTAAGACTTGTATCCTTTACTTACATCCAACATGTTCAGTTGGGTGGCGTCTGTGTGTTAATAAAATATTTATGGGGTGTCCACTTTAAATTGGTATCTTCCTGTGCGGTTGTTGAATATCCGTGAGGAACATTGTTATTAAACCCTACCACTGCTTTTTTCTTCAGTCAGTGTAACTGCTAAAAAGGCGTAGCTGTAACCTTGTGTCTATGTTTAGCCAAGCGGAACGCAGGTTTTAATTCTTGGATGACTAAATATAAAATCATGTGAAAAAATTATACATTTATTGTGTTCATTTGTTTTTTTGGTTGTCAGGAAACTACAGTACCAGTAGCTTAAGAGCCACATAGTTTGAAGCCAAACAGTTTGAAAGATGGTATTGATTAAGTCTATATTCCCATGTGATTTTAGCATACAGAACTCTTGTTTGTGTTTAGTGCTTTAATCATCAAATGTTTTCAACTATCTTGCTGTTATCACAGTGATGTCATTTCTGGTTACCTTATTTATATATTCTAACCATCATTCATGTGATGAAGACAAAGTAATACAGTATCTCACTGGCCACTTTGTTAGGTACATCATTCCAGTACCGGGTTGGACCGGGTTCCACTGTGGATGCCTTTTGAGTAGAGTGAACTCATTGTCATGTTCAACAAATAAAAGCTACACTGTGGTCATAAAGGGAATGACATGGTTGGCATAAATACTCAGGTAGACTGGTGTGTAAATGATGCTACAAGACTGAACTGTTGATACACTTTGCTTGGTTTGAACTTCAGCTGATTGTGTTTACCATTGTCTACATCCCTAAACGCAGTGTTTTCCTCAGGGTTTTGGAAGACTGTGGTGGACACTCTAGGAGGGTCCGGGAGAGCAGAAAATGTTGTACATTTTAAAGTAAAATGCATTCATCTAGTGCTCTTGAAGAGCAAAATTAATATGCCTGATCTATGAAGAATTTTGTACATTTGTAAACAATTGGGTGCTCTAGTAAACAATTTAATCATAAACTTATTGGTTGTATGGATGTGATTGGTGATGACAAAAAAGTCACACCCCCAATGCATGGTAAACAAATATGCAGTTCACAAATGGTCAAAACACAAAATTGACTAGAACATACTAGGGCTGAACAATTATTCAAAACATTATCAAATTCGCAATATGGCCAAGTGCAATATCCAAATCGCAGAGCCATGACAACTGGCTCTGGAACTCAGGTTGGTTTTGAAGTCCTGAGCGATCTGCCTCACCAGGCCCTGTATGCATTCTGCAGTGCAGAGCTTGTGTTGCGGAAATGATCCATCCATCTACCAAATTCTCATACCAGCATTTGCATCTCTTCTCAATTACTTGAAGATCACATTGAATTTGCAAGTTTGAGGTTTAAGTAAATGGAGCTTAAAGATGTTTTTATGCAGATTCCTAAACTTTGCAATAAGCTGTTTGTGGCAGGCCCTGCCTTGAAAGACCACTGATGGTAACCTTTATCTGGGTTTAGATAGATTCTACAGGGCCTTTTTCTCAGACTTCATATTGCCCAGAGAATTAATTCATGCATCAAAAATCATCTCTTTGCAGGCTGGACATTTTCCTGCAGACTTTTTACTGCAAAAAGATTCCAATACCGTCAGCCTGAGATCGGGCAGTGAAGCCTCTGAATAACGTCATTCCTAGGGATGGGGATCGTTACCTGGTTCCAAAAGGACCTGGTTCCAAAATTTCTCAAAACCCGAAAATCAATAAGGTTCGAGCTTATCGATACTGCTGTCGAGACTTGCGGTTACTATGATGTCACGTTATGTCTCGAGAGTCCAATTTGATTGAATTTGAAACGCAATGAATAAGAAAGTCATGAGGCTGCAGTCTCTCCTACATGTGCGCGCACACACACACACAGCGGCAGCAGAGCGAGAGGCTGCGCCGTGGCGGTGGAACACGGTGAGGGTTAAGTTAGCTTCAAACTACTGTAACGTTAGTTGATGACAGCCACGCTTGTTACTGTAAGTACGTGCAATAAAACCTTCGCAAGTAAAAAGACAATACTTTATCAATACGACAATACTTTATCAATACACCTGTCTGTAAGGTAACGTTAAACATGTAGAAAGGGTTCATTTAAACCTCTCTGTCCTCAGTATCTCATCCTGAATGTTTTATTACAACGCTAGCTTGGCATTAGCCAAATGTTAAAAACAAGCTAAATAGAAAGCTGTCTGTCTGGAGCATAGACTGGTCTGTTGTCTTAAAAACTCTGGCTGAGACAAACCAGCCGCTCCTCCTTCTACCTGGTAACGTTACGTGCAGCCAGGAGAGACGAGGAGGGACTGATACAGACTGATGTTATTCTTTCTAAACGTCACTCTCACTACTTGTGATGTCAGATAATAAAGTTGAGTTAACGTTACTTTGCTGTTGTAAACATTAATGTTGCTGCCCTAGAAACAACATTTAGCTGTATTTAAAGTATTAAATTGAAAACAACCAGGTAGTTAATATGTACACTTCAATATATGTTTATTTATCGCAAGTGATATGTCATATCTATATATAATATATAACGTTATCACACATTGAATATTTTCCTCATACCGTGCGGGCCTAACTCATGCCCGTTGGGACTGGTCTTACCAAATAACCATCACTAAATAATAGTAAAATCGGATTGTTAAGCAGTCTCAATAAGGGTATTAAAATAAAAGTAACGATCCCCATCCCTAGTCATTCCACAGCTCTGGAAACAAGGAATGGTCTTTGAAAATACACAAACCCGAAAAAGTACAGGCGTATTTTTTTGGACTGCAGTAAGACAAACATTTCTATACATCACACTGAACACTGACTTAAGTGTTCCAATCCAGTCAAAAATGTGGGAAACATTGAAGAACAAAACGAAAACCTCTGAGTTAGTGAAATGATGTGACACACACAGTACTCATTCACCACAAAGCTAGAGCAGACCGGTCAGGAGTCTTTTTTTAGAAACTGGGTACTGCTTTGGTAACGCGATCTAACCCAGAAATGTTTGCCCTACCTTTGACAGGGCATACTGCTCTGCCTGGAAGTCCAGAATCAGAGTCTGTTTTTCATCCACTTTTTGTCTGCATTGAATCAGCTGTACCCGTCCACATCAGAAAGCCTGGATCACGCTTCAGACCTTTGTACCTTGAAGCAGCCAGAGTGGTAATTCAAGGCTAACACTCCAAAGCCCTCACAGCTGGCTCTCTAATATCTGAAGGACCCGCTATGTCAGTGAAGTCTTTGGCTTTGTGAGGGAAAGGTCAAGGCTGCTACGTGGGCACCCTGACTGTACAAAATGCCAGAGACACTCGGCTAGTGAAGTACAGTGATGAGGTGAATCCAGGTAAAGGCCGCTATCCATGATGGATTCCCCTTACTGAATCAATAGAAGTCCTGAAGGATGAGAGGTAGATAAAGAGAAGCTTAGAGACTTTGAGACTTGGAAAGGATTTTTTTTTAAGCTTGATGAGATGTGAACTGTGCACAAGGGACTGAAGCTAAGTAAGAGGAAGATGTCTAATGATCTTATAATAATAATCTTATTATTTATAATATTTTATCAGTGTTGTCTGAATGTGTTGTGTGTTTTTAGGTAATGAAAAAAATTGCCACGATGCAGTGAAGTGTTTCACAATATGTGTGTGCTGTACATTTTGATCTTATCAGCAGTGCAACAAAATAGCCTCTTTGTCTGCAGGATATGGTGCTTGATAAAACACTTTCACTGTTAACCAGCTAAACATTTCGGAACTAATATGACCAAAGCATATCTCTTACCCTTTACATTCACAGACGCACTTTGTTGTGCCAATTTCTTTCACCATTTATAAGTTACGATGAGACTAGGAGCTGGGGGTTGGCTTTTCTGTACCTAATGCGGACGCAATTTTGCAACATGACTGGCTAAACAAAAATTTAATAATAGATCAAAAATAAAGTTAAATAGGATAACCTTTGTAGCTCCCCAACAATAATACAATAACTTTAGATTATGGCCCCAGTAGAAAAATGGAAAGTAAACTAGTACAATGGTTTGTTACTGCCAAAGAGATTAGTTAATCAAACAATCAAACAGCCACAGCCAAGTGGTTGTTATTTCTCTACTCCTCGTCTTGGCTTCCTACTTTGCATACAGAGACAGTTTGATGAATGACATATTCAATGGCCTATATTTAAATACTTGCACAATGCACATATTTGAATATATGCAAACTATATGATAAAAATAACAAGCTGCATAACACCCAAGCGGGTCCCTCCAGGCCTGAAAAGTAAAGTGGAAATACCTACATTAAACCTGTATTCTTTCTAATGGCCAGCAGGGGGTTGCAAAAAGAAGTCTGATTGTAAAGAGGTCTATGACAAAGTGAGCCTACTTCTCACTTGATTTATTACCTCATTAAACACCTTCCTATTGAGTTTGGTCTCATCTGCTAGTTTCAAGTCTTCTTCAAAACAGCTTGATGTTCTCTTGTAAATTATGGTCCCATTTGGAGTCAAATCGATGATAAAGCAGGGTATTCTTTAGTGTGTGGCCACCTTGTGATTGACAAGTTTCTACCACGGCGACCTGTCAGGCATAGCAATGTGTATCCCTCCCCCGCTCCACCCTCTCGTCCAAATATTGTCACTTCTGGTTCCACAAAACCAAGGTGGCATTGGCTAAAAAGCCAAACGCGAGGCTTCAGAATGGTAGGCCACAAACCAATGGGTGATGTCACGGTAGCTATGTCCACTTCTTTTATACAATCTATGGTAATACGAGACACAGACTGCCTGAAGTAATCATCAGGTATGTTCTGTTACATCTCATCATAATTAGTAAAAGTAAACTTTCATAATAGCACTATATTTCATCTTTAACTTTAAGTTATTTTCTATCTTGTAGCTGGTGTTTACACTTTTTGTCTGCTGCTGGTACGGTGTCCATCCTCTTTCAAACTTCCACGTGTAGTCACACTTTGGGACATTGGAGTTCATGTCTTATCTGTACGGAAACTTTACTTCTAGTCCATTATCTCAGGCTCTTTGCAATTAAATCTGAGCAACGCTGCAGGAGGGATCAGTATTACTCACTAGTCTTTTGGTTCAACAGTGGGCTCTCTTCTTAGTACAGTACATTTTTAATAGTTGAGCAGAAATATACAGAGAAAATAGGGGGGAAAAAGAGTATCGGTTACTGAACACGGACGTCGGTTTGTACTTCCCCAAACTAAATATCTAACTGTGTGACCACAATTGCTCCTTTTTTAGGTAGAAGATCTGGTAAATATGATAGATGTTTCTCCTAATAATTAAATCGAAGGTCGTATTATTTCAAGTATTAGCAGGTAGACAGAAGTCTGTTTTACTTCTTTATGTTATCATTTGGTGCACTGGAAATAGTGTCAGATGTGCACAAAGGATCAAAACCCTAGTTGTACAAGTGGAACTTTCTATTGGCAGCAAGGAAACACTGGTTGCACTGGACAGGCATGAATGGGTAAGGACAATCATTACAGTTAATGAAATGCCAGTACGTTCACTGACACTGGAGGTCATTCCTTCTTTACCAGAACGTTGAGTTTGGGAGTTGTTGAAAAAATACAACAAAAGCTCTGGCTGTGCAGAAAGTTACAGTTTATAAAGGAGGAAGAGGATAACTAACCCTGGTATTGTTATTACAGCTTCCTTCTCCTTGTGTTCAACTGGTGTGTGAAACCATTGGAGGGCTATGGAAGTGAAGACCCTGGTATCTGTACACTCGGCACTGGCCTTAAAATTTTGTCAAAGCTTTTTAAAATATTGAAGCAGATGTTTTGAAAACCTGACACATTGAATACAGCATTTAAAATCACTCATTTACTGTAACACCAGCAGCACCCACACAACCCAAGCAACAACTAATGTAAATAAGACTGCTGAACAGTATTACAATAACTTTAGTTAAACAGATCTAAAACAGAACAAGGGGAACGTGTTGCTCGCAGGAGGCGGGTAGAAGGATCACAGTAGCATCCTGTGCAGTGGAAATCTGCATCTTTCCACTGCAGAGGCTGTTTCCACAACATGGAGGAGAAACTAGTTTAAATTAGTGTAATATTATTACATTAGATAAAAAGGTAAATGTTTGTGAATTGTTTTGAACGAGCAACGTGATGCGGCGGGATAGGGTGGATTATGGTAGGTTGTAGTTACTTGCACATTGTGCTTGTAAATCATTTTTCCTGTTCGCATGTATAGATTTTTAGGGGCATATGCGAGCAAAATGGTCACACTGTAGAACCCTGAGAAAGACGAGATGACTCTTTCCTATCAACACATTCAAATTAGATTTTAGTATGATGCCACATTAACTGTGTGAGTGTAAACATCCGTTAGCTCGCCTTGTAGAACGCAAGCCCTTTCCTGATCATCATGTTCCTTTCCTGTCTCCCTTCAGTTGTCCTTTCAAAAAAAGGCCCCAAAAACTCAAAAATAATCTTTAAAATAATCTTGTGTGAGTTTGAAGCAGGACACGGGTGGAATAAGAATAAATGCTTAGCACATGAATCCTGAATATAGATTTAAAAGAAATTAATGAATCCTTCCTGCATCATCTGCCCTGACTGAGCTTAACTTGTCTGAACCTATTCGGATTAGTTCTGCCATTCAGAGGAACTGCTGAAGAAGAAGTGACAGCCCACTGCCCCTGTCTCTTATCAAATGTTTTTCTTCTTTGTGCATTCACTTCAGTAGGTTTCTTTTTTTAAACCATTTATTGATGGTGAGGGAATGCTGTGGCCAGGCCGATACTTACCTAATGCAATTCTGTTTCTGTTAAAAGAACAGTTTTTATGAAGGAAATATAGTCTTCGGTCTCAGCTGTAAAAGATAGGTTGTATCCAGTTTGGGTGATTATTTTAACATTCATAATAAACTGTCTCTGTATCAGACCAGTAGACTGTTTTCATTTGATTTCATCGGTTGTCAATACATCAGTGAACTATTAATAGCTGCTCTCAGTGTCTAAAAGAACCACAGTTCCCCATTTTGACCAGTTGGTGTCTCTGCAGTGACAGTCACAGCGGTCCTGACCCAGTTAGCTGAATGATGCCGCTGCGTTTGAATTGTGACCCAGTGGAGGTAATCAAAGTCTCACCGACCTTCCTTTTGCGGTTGGAGTTGGTTCCTCTGAAAATCCCTGCTGTTGGCTGCATGGTGGATGTGGTTGGCACGCAATCCATTTTTTTGCACACCAGCTGGCTTTAAGTGCAGTTAATTCATTCTCATCAGATCAGGAAAATGACCACCAGTTGAATGCTAAATCTGACCACTAGCAAATATGCCTCTTGCTGGATGGTTTGTCAACTCAGATAAAAAACTTTAGTGGGGAAACCAGCCATGATTTTGAGATCCAGGTCTTTTCCTAAAATCTATTTTAGACTTTCTCGTTCTCCGTCACAGGATTGTAAAAATCCGGTATCATTTAACACTTTCTCTGTACATTTTTATTTGCCATTCACACTTGTCACCGATTGATTGCTGCATTAGGTCACATCAATTAAACGCTTCTGTGGTGCAGCAGTGATCAGCAGATTTAACTCACAGAGCCTGCGGCTGCTTCAGTTGTAGTTGGTTTGATCGGCTGGACGTGCAGCCTCTCTCTCTGTTTGTGTCTTTTTAGTGTGGTTAAGTGACTTGTTTAAACAGCCTCCTTACTCGTTTTATACTTGTGACTGTTTTTGGAGGAGGTTTGCAACTCACCAATAAAGGAAAAAGCACTCGCGGAGATCTTTCAATTGAGTTTATTGCTCAAAAGTTAACCAAAAATTTTTCGTCGTTTACTTTCAACACACATATCAATTGGTCACTAAACTATTTCACTCCTCTCTCATTCAAATATAAAAAAATCGCAAGCTGTAGTCTTTCCTCATATAAGCTAATACTACCTGCGAGGATGAACTAATTAGGATGAGGAGCGAGCTGATACAATTTCCCAATACTTTTATGTAACAGTTATTTGAAACAAGAAAAAAATAAAATAGATAATCTTGCTTGTCCATAACTACAATAAAAATAATAGGCTACCAATCAACTACTATGGCTTCAACAGGTGGCATTTTATGCAAGGTAGCAAATGAAGTACTCTTGGTATCAGTATCACTTTAAGGGTATTGGTTTTGGTACTGGTATCGTAAAGTTTTAAGCAGTACCCAACCCTAGTCATAACCCTCTGAAAGGGAAATTTTAATTACATTTTTTAATTGTAATGAGACAGGGTTTTTAAAGATCATGCATTCATAAATGTATGGAAAGAAAAGATGAACAGAGACAATTTTAATGTCACCACATGAAGCAGATGAATGATTTTAACCTCCTTTCTGTCACTTGCTTCCCCCGCAACATTCACTGCAGCTGGCAGATAAATGTTTTTAGTATTATTTGCTTGTCCTTCACCCTCCACCGCATCAGTTCCTCTTATTTTGACCTTGTTTATCAACGACAATAGAATTATTGGACCTTTCAACAGAAACGTTGGAGTTTTGGAGACACTTAGCTGAAGTGACTTAGCAATAGCTAGGCTGTGTGTCCAATGCGAGAACTAAAGCCAGTCAGACAACAAGGTCATTAATAGTTAATTAACACAAACACTCGCCGCCAACTAGAAGAGTGTCTACTGCAACTAACAATTATTTTTCTCAGTTAATCTGTTGATTATTTTCTCGATTTAATTGATTAGTTGTTTGTTGTTGTGAAAAATGTTGATCATAGTTTCCCAAAGCCCTCAAATGTCTTGTTTTGTCCACAAACCAAATATACTCAGTGTTCTGTCACATAGGAGCACATCAACCAGAAAATAGTCACATTTGAGAAGCTAGAATCATCTTTACGAAAGGACTCAAAGCAATAAAACGATTATCAAAATAGTTGGGGATTCATTTAATAGTTGACAACTAATCAATTAATCTACTAATTGTTGCAGCTCTAATAGTACAGGTGGTCTACATGTGGTTATTGACAGTGTTGCATGTGAGTTACTTAATGTTATGGTAGATCACCAACAGTCTTAATCTGTCAAAATGACAGACAGCCTTCTGATATATATATTTTTTTAATCATTGTTAAAAAAAATTCTAAATAAATTTGGTTAACGTGACCCCTGGGTGCAAGACACTATTATCTAAGGGCACAGGGGCTTGTCTTCCCTGATGGCATAGGTACCCACTTGTTAAACAGTGTTTAGTCTTTGTAACATACGTTACACCCGCCAGACAATAATAATATTGAACAGTTTGGTTCTTTGTTCTGTTCTGCTTTTAAGGCTTGCACCTCTTCTCGCCGCATTATCAACGCACTTGTGCCAACATCAAGTCTTGTGGCGTATCTTGGCGTGGTCCTCTCTAATCATTCTCATCCTATCGCCTCCTCTTTTGTCCTTTTGCCGAAGGATGGCCACACTCCTCTCACGCTTATTTTCAGTTGCCTGGCAACCAGGAGGAGATGCTTTTTCGGGGTGGTACTTTGTGATGGAAGCGGGGGCTGGGTGAGGTGTGCATTGTTCAGGAATAATTGGCTCATGAATGTAGATAAACTGAAGAGAGGCAGTGAGGAGCTCTGTTTAAAGTAAAGCATTGATTGAACGACGACATTGTTCCATTACTCAGTGTCTGACTCAATTAGCACCTGGGCTTCACCGCTGTTATGGCAATAGGTTTGCATCCTAATTATCAGCGTGGTAGTGAGAGCAGGTACCCAATGCAAGGGTATCATGTGTTACTCAAACCAGACACATTTTAAGTAGGAGACACTCCACTTTAAGAATCCTAAATACTACTAACGCCAAAGATTGTGGTTATCCCGCCCCTCCAACAAGAAAGCCAATCGTCTGCTTTTAACAGCCAAGGTTGAAAACACAGTGATGCATGCGTAGTAGACCCTTACTTCAGGGTTGGGAAACGCTTTTTTGAACCTTATTTTGGAGCAAAGCCATCAGAGTTTTTTTTAGCGTTTTTTTAGTGCTGGGCAACGCAAAAAAAAAATCTCGTGATTAATCGCATGGTTTTATGTGAATAATCGCATTATGCGCAAAATTTAATAATGAATTCTAAAGTAGTGTATTGCGCACTTTTAAATGTACTACTATATACACAAAAGTGCAATAACGTGGTTTGCAAACACTTTAAAAAGATAAATAGGCTACGTCTGTGTAGCGCACAGAAGCCGTTGCCATGGTTACTATCCATAGAGTGCCTGCCGTTTACTCGCGGAGAGCTGATCTCCCTGAGCGATCGGAGCAAAGAGCAACCCCGAGGGGCCAAGGGACTACGTTGTGATTTTAAGAACATTCCTAAAACAGACGTCTTCCCCAATACTGATCAGCATGCAGTGTGTAGCTATCCACTTCACTATGGCATTTGATCTCTTGTCTTGCTTATTTTAATCTACTTCTCCCACACGCTGCATCCAACGTATTCTGCCGAAGGCTTCCTCCGCTGCTTGTTTGGGTGGCTGATTTTGCAGGCTGATCAACATCTCACCCCTCCTGTGACTGTATGTGACTGTATTCAGAGCCAGTGAGCAACCCACTTTGACTGATGAGAAAGATGCTAAAGTTGACAGTGAGGGTGTCTTTCGGCCAGATGCTTTCTCATCATTCTGTTGCATCCTTAATTCCGTGAGTAACTTGATAGCAATCCTAAATAAAGCTTGGCTATTGTCAGGCTTGTTTGTTCTTGTTTATAACAACTCAAACATAGTGATCCATCATTTAGGTAAATATAAGTATGGGATTTACCTTGGTATTGGCAGATAACCAATATTAAAGGACTGAATTGGGACCAGGCCCAAAATAAACCTTATTGGGACATCCGTAATTGGGAAAAACTACTCCTTCCTTGCTTGGCCTCTGGGATTACACAGCAGCACCGAGACCCTTCCTTCTCAGCTACTGATCCCTAGTCCGATCATACAAATGACGATCGGGGCAGAAATTATGAAAAGCTGACATGACTGCACATCACACTGAATGAGATTACAGATGAGTGTGTCGCGCAGATCCCAGCTCACATCCTCCTCACCTCTCAGCGGAGTGTTTGAGAGAGAGCCCCCTCGTGTAATTAACATGACCCCAGGAGATATCTTTAGTAAGGGCGGATGGAGTTGTAGTGCTCTGCACAGAACATTCATCTTAACAGGTTCAGTCTGAAAACCTTAAAAACTGCCAGCTGGGTGAGATAGTTGCACTTGCTTCCATTTAAGTACTTTTTTTTTCATCTTAAATTAAACATAGAACAAGTAACATCACTATATCAATACAATGTGGAGTAAATCTCAACATTTAAATTTGTCCAAAATTTTGGTTTATAACCAAAGACTTGCAAAACCAATGAAAATCCCATCGGCCTCAGCTGTAGTTTATGTTTAGTGCTTATTACTAAAATTTAGCATTCATTCAACATGCTGAGATAGTGACCATAGTAAACATTACCTGCTTATCAGCATGTTGGCTTTAACATTTTGAGCATGTTAGCATGCTGACTTTAACATTTAGCTCATAGTTGTGTTGTGCCTGATTAGAAAGTACACCCTTACCGAGCCACTAAGAGTATTTACATTACAGATGTTTCAAGCCAGTCCTAAGAATCAGCATCTGGGCTGATCCAGGCATATTTTAATGGATCGGTAATGGCAGCCACTAAGGTAAAGCTGATCAAAAACAAATCCTTTCTATACTGCACTCTTCTGTGTTTTGTCCACTATAGCCTGCTACTGTTGCGGTGTGCTCTACTTCATCACCACTGGGGTGTACAGTTCATTCTGCTGCATATGTGAGGGAAAATTAGTGTGTAAATGTGTAAAAATGATTACACTTAAGCTGGCAAAATGCACGCGTTTGCTATTTGTCATTAGCAAAGAGCTGTCACTAACGAATGTTAATTCCTTGAGAGACTTGATGGCAGGCCAAAATTAAACTTTCTGTTGTTCGGTTAAAGTGTTTTCTGCAAGCTGGCATATGTACTCGACTAAAGATCATTTGTGAGGGAAGATATTTCACTCTGTAACATCTCTGTTGCGAGAGGACTGAGTGTTTCTGTAGTTCTCACAGCTCCAACAGAGTGATACGTCTTCTCTTGCTGATCACGTCACATCAAATTCAGGAGTCACATTCTCCCAGTTAATCTCGCATTCATACCAAATCAATAATTTAAGGTTATAAATTTAAGATTTGTGAAACAGGAACTTTAGAATTTGGATCAAGGAACTCGTGAAAAATATGGCGTGTCAGATTAAGTAGGCCACAGCTGTTATTTCAATAATTTGAATACATATTTAATCAACATCTAAGTAAATATAAGTATCCACAGATAACCAGTATTAAAGGACCAAAAAAACTCAAAGGGGGCATCCCTAATTTATATATTTGAAATGTTTTGTAAGGCAAACATTTTTTGCAGTGTAGAAGGAGAAGAGAAGGGGGGTCTGTTGCTGATACTTGAAGGACAAAGACATGGGCAGAAGAGGAGGAGGGGGCCTGGGCATGAGACACAAAAGAACAGAGGCCTCCGTTGGTACACGCTCATCTATTCAGCAACTGAGCTAATCCACATGCTAGCTAGCTTCACCCCATTCACAGTAGGGGCCACAAGGACGTCTGGGCTGACCTCACATCTATTTAGGTTAGCAGGCTGCTGTAACCACTGTACCTATTCATACACTCAAAGCAGGCCCGGTGTGCACTACTGCTGCACAGTTGCTGGGTTATGCGTGCACTTTACTATATTTAAATGCTCCACACTCCAACCTTCATTAAAGTTTTACAGTATGCATCAATAATGAGACTTATCACTTGCAGCATGTTCACTGCAAGCACTTCTGGGTATCCGTGCATCCTGAAAGAGGCAGCAAAAAATCTGAATCGTTTTAGATTTAGAGCTCTGAAAAGGATTTCGATGTCCCAAATACAGCGGCCATGCAACATGCCATGACTTGTGTACGATAGTAGAGCTGCAGTGGTTAACTGATTAATAGATTAGTCAATTGACAGAAAATTAATCACTATTTTGATAAGTGATTAATCGTTTCATTAATAATTTTTCAAGGAAAAAATGTCATTCTCTGGTTTCAGCTTCTCAAATCTGACAGTTTGCTGTTTTTCTTTGTAATTTATGACAGTAAATTAAATATAAGTTTTAGTCTAACAAAACAAGCAAAGAAGACATTACCGTGCCTCGGAGAAATCCTTTTTCAAACATTTCATAGACTGACAGATTAATCAAGAAATTATTCGCATTTTAATTTATACTAAAAGTAATTGTTAATTGCAGCCCTGTAAAGTGATTTCACTGAAAGAGGTGAATGACAGCAACTGTCGTGTTTATGGTTGTGTTCCGTTTACATGACTTTTACTTCCAGTTAATGCTTGTTCATTCTGAGTGTAATTCTGTATGCATCATGTCACATGGATGGAAACACAAAAACACCATAGTACATATTGAAAGATTTGAAGGTTGCAGCATTGATTTTTTTTTTTTTTTTGTATATCCATTTAGTAATTGTAAAGCTATCACACCTCCAAATTTCCAATGTTCCCTTTCCCGTTTCTGTAGAATAGTGCTGGGGCGATTTGTTGATTACAGAAATACAACAATTTGCATAACGTGCATCAGCGTGTCACAATGAAGTTCAGCACCTGGTCTAAGCGGGGATTCCCCCAGAGAACAATCTGCAGCCAAAAAGCCTCTAAAGATAGGGAGTAATTTAGGCAGAGACCCAACAATGTTGCTCTGTAAGCTGTCTTAAGTAAAAAACAAAATTATGTTCAGAATTATTAATAAATAATTTGTTAAATTAATTGACTAATAGAAAAAAGAATTGTTAGATTAATCGATTAAAAAATATTCCTTGATGTAACAAATCTGATTTAATGTGATTCCATATTTTTTGAATTAGTAGTATTAAGTAATAATAGTATAGTTGTTGTACTACTATACTATTAGTAGTAGTAGTAGTAGTAGTATTTTAAAGGGTTATGTGGGTTAGGTGTATGCAGGTTGGATTGATGCAATGATTACAACAGAAAATGTGTTTCTTGGCTCCCTTTTGGCCAGGTGTGTGTGTGTGTGTGTGTGTGTTAACAGCAGTTAAACACACAGCACAGACTCCAGTGCTCATTTCAATTTGTCGAACTGACAGACTGCAGCCGCCTGCCCCCCGCTTTGCTCCTTCCACTGTGTGTGTCCCCCCCGATGTGTCTCGGGCTTCTTTTTTTTTTTTTTTTTAGCTCCAAAGTAGACAAACCATTTTGATTGGCCTGCTTCCCTCTCTTTTTCTCCCCCTCACCCCCGTATCTCTTTATCGCCCCCCCCTCTCCTCCATCTTGCCCTGCCACTTTCTCTTTCTTTCATTGCCTCTGATTTATCACCTTTGCTTTCACCTCCTCTCCTCCCTTCCTTCTCACATCTCCCCCATTTCCTAGCGTCTTTCTTCCTTTATTCATCCCCCTTTTTGCTTCTGCCCTTCCATCTCTCCTTCTCTACTCTCTTGCACTCCCCTTTCTCCACCTCCCCCTCTGCTCCTGTTTCTCCTTCTCCCTCCTTGCCTCCCTCCCTCTCTCTCTCTCTCCATCTGGCAGCAGTAGTCAGTCTTTTAACAGCTCTCTCTCTCCCCCTCTGTTTTGACGTCACTATCTGTTTGCATAGCTATTGTCTTACGGTGGCTGCAGCAGCGGCGGCAGCGGCTCTTCACCAGGTTTTTAGTTGTTCACTCCCCCCTTCTCTCTCCTCTCCCCGTGAAAGCCTCTCTCTCACCGTTAGTAAATGATACAGTGGAATGAGAAGTGAGAGAATGACGGAGAGGAGAGGATGAGAAGCAGGATATAGACTGCAGAAAGAAGAGAGATGCGATAGCTAGCCACACAACCACATCTCCGTGTCTGGATTTGACCACAGTTTGCCTTGGCTGTTGAGGATTTCTGCTTTTTATTTTAGATTTATTTATTTGTTGTTTTAATCCTCCACACGGCCCCTTGTTTTTTTGTGGCCTCACTGTGTGTGTGGAGGAGTGCTTTTAAAGCAGCGACGGATAGCGGAGCTGGGGCATCTGGCTGTCTGGGAGGCAGTGACGGCCGGCTTGGCTGCATTGTGTTGCTTTGATGACCCCCGCTGTGTAGCTGCCTGCTCATCAACCTCCCATCTCTCTCTTTCCCTCTCTCTCACCCCCCCTTTCTCTCTCCTCTCTTTCCTCCTCCTCCTCCCCCTCTCCATCACAGCTCCCGGCCCAGCCATGTTCGGCACAGAGTCCTCATGTAAGTACCTCCAACATCGTCCCGCCTCCTCTGTGTTTGTCTGTTTATGTATGTTTTTTATGTTTATGTCTGTTTTTTTTTAGAGGGCGAGGAGGAAAAGGAAATTGCTGGGTTTCCTCTGTTCCTGCATCCCTCCTCTCCTCTCTTCTTCCTGTTTTGCCTCCATGGTTGCTGGTGGCAGATTGCATGGGGAGCAATCTGGGATCTACCATTTTAGCATGGAGGGTCGGCACTACAAGCTAGCTGGTTACGCTGAGCTTGCTGCCTGCCTCACATTCTCTCACTCCTAGCCTTACTGTGTGTCTGTGTGTATATGCGATCATCTCCTGTCTGTATGTGTATCAGTCCTCCTGAGTGTAATGGTGTGCTGGTTGAATGCTGTTTATGTGGGTCTTTGTGCGTGTTTGCGCGTGAGAAGATGGATGCTTTCGCTGGAGTTGCATCCTATCCAGAAGCATCATCCTCCCCTGTCTTCTTTCTCTGGCTCAGTCAGATTGCTGTAAGGTGTGAGCGTAGCTTTTTCAACCACAGATGCTACCAAAACTAACACAGCATACTGCTGTTGTGTGTGTGTATGTATGTACGCACGTGTGTGTCTTTGGGTATGGTGCAGCTCCTAACCTCCCTCAGAAGAGATGTAGTGTTGATCTTTAGGTGGGCCGACATCTCCAGGCAAATCCCTTTCACTCCCTCTACCCCACCCTCTCAGGGAAACCTTTCACTTTGATCAATACCATGATGCCTTACTCCACTACCTGCTCAATGCTTCAAGGAAGTCTTATCTGCTCTGATTGATTCTGTCATGGCCACACAGTCAGAGCCAAAAGTAACTTATTTTCTTAACGTCAGATCAGAGCTAGCATGAACACCAGCAGACTGTAGTGTGTCAGTATCGTTGTTGTTACAGTGATATAAAAGATGAGGATGTCTTGTCCCCGTGGTCTGAGATTGTGAATTCTTGCAAAAATTTGAGGTCATTTGAGGGTCAAATTTGCTATCAGACAAGTCAGTTTGAAAGCAGCTTGTTCTCTGTGTTCTCAGCTTGCTGGGTCTGTTTTTAGCTTTTCAAAGGCATATTTATCAAGCATAAATATTTAATGCAAGTGCTTTGAAAGATCCTTTCTTTTGATTAAGTTTTGTAATTGTTTTATATTACAAGTTGTCTGTGTTTAGTAATCAAAGTAAAGAAATAATGATACCAAATTAGACAGTAAATGTTTAGTAATTTCTGCTCATGCTTATATTTTAAAGGTTGCTAAGATGGTAGATGAACTATGCCAAATCAGACAATCATTTTGCATTTATGCAGTACTTTTGGGGATTTTATACAGTATGTATAGTTGTTAATGGACACATCAACTGTAGCCGAGATGGAACCAGTTTTTCCACTTTGTCATTTGTTCAGTGTGATACAGGTTTGCTTAAAAATCATAACTGTGCAGTAGGTTATTACAAAACTAAATGGTATTTGTGCTTCACCAAGGGCACAGTGCATATAACATAACATAACATACAGGGACGCTTAATGAACGTGAACCAATAACAGTTCACAGGATCTGGTTTAAATGAATGCAGTGTGTATTCCCTTTTATTATACTGCATTTAGGAAATGGAGAAAATTGATTCACTTGATTTGATGACCAACTTTTTACATTTTAGCTTGCTGACTGTCAACATGTCATCATTTCAATGATTATTCAGCTCTATAGTAAACTTGATTGAGGTGCTTTCAGTGTGACCACAACAATATACTCAACTACACTAATAAAAGTAGAGGATATATAGTAAATATTGTTGGTTCAGTACTGTGTTATGTGAAACATGGTCCATCCCACAGCTGCTTGTTTCAACTAGATCACACCTTTTGTGTGCTGCCACCAACGTCACCACCAACCAGTCTTGTCAGTATTCCTGTTTATTGTTGGATTTTTGGAAAATGAGCAGGTTCTTTGTTCCACACGGCTTTGTGCAAATTCATTCATAGCTTTTCGAGAGTTCTCTGTCAATAGCAGTGTTTCCCACATGTATAATTTACTTGGGCGGGTAAGTGTATTTGGCGACTTATTGTAGCATTGCAGAGAAACACATAAACAGATGTTTTCTGGTATTATGTGGACAATAGGGCTGAACGATTTTGGAAAATCTAATTGTGATTTTTATTTTATTTTTTTAACCAATATTGCGATTTGATATGCGATTAATATTTAAGCTCTGTACCTCCTGTATTATTCAAATTGGACAAGCAGTAAATTAGTGTATGACCAAGACAATATTGGAGAGATAGAACATACACTGTCCTTTCTTGTGGGTCATGCCTGTGTTATGATGAATTAGGTGGAATTATTATTATGAGAAATGGTGGAGAAGATATAACAAATATAATATGAGAAAGATAATTTAAGTCAAAACATGGCAATAAATAATATGATATAATATCATCAGGTCGGCCTACCTACAGACCACAAGAAAACCTAAGTTCACCATAGTGTGTTACACAGTAAGCGCTCAATGCAAGACCCTCAATTCAACCTCCAATTAATGAGTCCTTATCTCAGTTCACATCCCCTAGGAGTCCATCTTTCTGTATCCCAGTAAGCAAACAAAAAATAATCAATTTGAGGTTCAATTCAAAAGTTGGCCAATGAAAATAAAACAGAGTGACGCCTCTCATGTTTCATAGACAAGCTTGGTAATTCTCCGACAACACCAGAGTTCCCTCGCAGCCTGCGATGCTGGCTGTAACCAGGCTTTAACTCAGGAAATATCTGTCCGAAAAAGGCCCAGTCTATCCCGAGCTGACTGGTGGCTGTGTGTGTGACGCAGGCGTTGATCGCCACAGTACGCTTACCTTACTGCACTGGTCTTTCTGTTGTGCATTTTTCCTGTCCGGCCACGGATGGCCCACCGATTTCACCCACCACCACGTTACCCGCGTGTGGCGGGTGCTACTTTCATTCCCTCTGTGACACTAAAGTTTATGTAGTGTCAGCTTCTGTCAAGCTTAAGGCCATTGTACAATAAAAAGGCAAGCGTACCGTGCAGACGAAGCATCAACATCGTCCGACTGATTTCCTCTTGGGTGTTATGTGACCAGAGTGTACTCGCAGCTTTTGCAATTAGAAAATCTTTATTACATCGCGATAATATTGCAAATGCTATTAATCGTTCAGCCCTAGTGGACACGGTGGATATTTTACAAGACACAGACCAGACTAAGCTACAGTAATCATTTAGATAGGCGACATACATTATTAACAAGCCTCCTCCACATGCGGCGCACCTGCTGGTGGAAAAATCCAAAAGATGACTTCTGTGTCTTTTCGGCGACTTTACAAAACATACTGAGAAAGTTAACAGAACAGAAACATACAGGGAGAGAGAAGAAGAAAGAGGCGGGGAAAGCTGGCGTGTTTGCAGTAATGGTGCTTTCAAACCAAAAGCAAAGTGAGCGTTGTGGGTGGTGCGTTTACAGACAAAGTCGATGTAAAGACGGAGAGCCGCGATTTCCTGTCGGGCGGAGCAGAGGGGGCTCCCCTCCCTTGAAAATTTTCAAGTTAAGCTAGAAAGTCGCATGACGCAGCGCTGCAGCTTTTCGACAAACACCCGTAGTCGAACTGGATTATGCTCTGACAACTATGGAGTTTACTCGCGGGAGGAGTTTGGAATAAACTGCTTTTATTAAATTAGCTTTTTACTTTAGTTTTTGGGATTACAACATTGATTTATCTTCCCTCGAGCTTCTCAGCAGTGAGCTTCCGTGCACATCCAGTTCCACTGTTGTTGTTGCTGTCGTTTGGCACGCAGAGCTCTGTTGGACTACTACTTCATATTTATGTAAAAAACGGACAAAAGTGGACATTACTTGGAGAAAAGAAAGCAAGGAAGTTGAACTACCTGGTGAGTTCAGAAAAGATGTGTCTGTAACTTTATTCCAGCTATCAAACAAGTTAGCATAGCTTAGCCCTGATTGATCCAAACTCCATTCAGAAAACAGTCATGCGGTCTTGCTGACAGACCTGACAAAGCATGAATTCATTGTTTAACAAATCTGCATCGTCAAGGTGCACAATGAAGTAGATTTAAAATGCTGAAATAACTAGAGATACAACTATAACTGCCCGCCACAGTTACACTGTCATTCTGTGGGGAAACATTAAAAAGACACAGACAGAATCGGAGATAAGCATAATGCCCATTCAACTTTTAAGGTTTAGATGGTAAACTTACCAGCATTTGTTGAAAGACTCAGAGGTAAGTGGAGCCCCTTTTTATAGGCTATTTCAATGGAATTGCTTTGCTAGGAAACAGCTTGTGTTCAGTTTATTTCCAAGCAGCAAACACTGCATCAGCAAACACTGCAACAGGCAATAAACTCGGACACATCTAGAAAGCTTTTTGTTTGAGACAGTGAAACTGAGTGCCATGGAGCCCATGTTAAGTATTATTAGTGAAACGTCTTATACTGTACTGTAAGACAGTCACATTGGTCAAGCCAGTCACCTGGCTTTTGACAGAGACAGAGACTCTTGTAACTGATAGTGTGGTGATGGAGCAGTGTATAAGACACATGCCTTTGGTGTGAGAGACCTGGGTTCAATTCCCCAGAGAGACATACATCAATGTGTGCCTAAGCATGATAGTAAAAGTGTCAGCTAAATGAATAAATGTAAATTTAAATTAATTTTCACAAGTCTACCACAGCGGACTATACTGTACCTCAGGGGGTATCAGATTAGTGAATTTAACAAGCCAACTCTGGTCTCATGTATATCCAGAACCTGGCAGGCACTCGCATCCATGGCTGGAGTTCCCTAGCACTGTCCTTCTGCTCACCCTCACTCTGCAGCGCTGTAGATAATACAATCATCTTAACAGCTAAAATGTAAAAGCTTTTATATATTTGCTTATCTCATAGATGTCTTAAAATAAACCATAAACACATTCATTTTGAGTCATGAGCGTAGTTAATGTGAATGGTCTGTTGCCAAACTGTCACTGGAGAAAAACATTCCAGCCTCTACCAACCTCTCTGCTGCATTTGACATTGTGGGTTGGTGTTCAGGGTTGGTGGGAAATGCGCCGAATTGTTTTCTGGCAGGGAGGACTCTTTTCTCCCTTTCTCATTATGGCACATGGTAGCGGGAGTGAAAGCTTTAAAAAAACACCTACAACATTATATATCATTATATGAATGTCTTTGGCAATACACATAGGATAATATTACATTATAAAAGTATTTACTGATTAACCTTAATCAACAGACTCCGGCCTGTGTTTTACCATTACCAACAAAATACAACTTCAAAACAATATAACAAATGTTAAGAAATATGCGGTGCTTCCAAATTGCAGCAGAAGTCTATGGATGACAGAGTCTATGGATGACAGAATAGCACAATGTGAACCTTTTTATATTCCTCTCGGCCATCAGGACTTCTAAACACACCTTACTCACACCAATGTGAGCAGAAACATCTACTTCACACACTTTGGGGTAAATGCAATCACCTTGTCAAACACACACACATTGACGGGGCTCATTTCTATACATTTGACATTATCAGCTGTCACTTCCCTGCCCCCATCTCTCTTTTCAGCAAACCAATCCAACACAGGTTTGGGTAAAAGATGTCTACAATTCTATGTTGCTTTCTTTCCTTTGGCCGGTGTGTTAAAGGATGTTATGAGGAAACATAGTTGCACAAGAAGTCTACACTTTATCAAAATGGAGGTCAGTACTTTCAGTTTCCCGGGTGGTACGAGGTTTTATTCCTGCCTGAAAGCGTATTGATTTTTTCTTTTAAACTCATTTAAACTTTATCATTAGTACACAACAAACAGTGACAGAAAGTGAGAGAGGGGGAAGCGAATAACATATCACACAAACTTTCAATGTCAGATTCAAACCAGTGCCCTGTAGTTAAATTAAATGTACCTCAGCCCATTCAATCAGTACTGCAGCCTTGGGGCTATTGATTGTGTGATGTCAAATTGTCTTAGAGGAACAGAGATCGTATTATCATTGATGTGAGCTGAACCAACAGTGACATAGCACTCTTTTTGTTCATTTTACTACCAGATTAATAAGTTCTTGGAGGTTGAAGTGGGTGCAGGGGTCCATTGGGGTTTGTGATATTGTAACATAGTGCTATTGGCATTGGCACATAGCTTTTAGTTGTTGCGCACAGTTTGCATCATATCAATACACGCTGGATGTTTCTTGTGCAGGGAACATGCAGTGTATAAGAATGAATGAAACAAGCATTCACAACATTTTCCTCACGTTAATGTAATGTGTTGATCTTGTCGGAGGGCATACTCAGTTTTCATCATCTTGCTTGTAATGTCTAATGGTTCAGTGTCTAATAATGCAGGGATAAATCTGGAGTTCCCAGTGCTACAATAAATGTCAGCTCTACTGTAAAAGGTACAACTATATTGACCTCACCTCTTCTCCAGCCCTGTTCTGTACAAATACAAATGAATCATGACTATTCCCCCCCTTTTTTTTGAAAATGTATATTGTTTCATAACCATGTTTCATTGACATGTGAATTATTAATACTGACCCACATTGCTGTGCGTGACTTCTTGTGTGATCACAGTTCCCAGCACCAGAAGGATTATATCAGTTATATCATTATGGATTTGAAAGCCTTATTTCCTGATCACCGGGTGTGAGCATATTTACAGTTTGGAGGCTAAGTAATCTGTAATATGCGCTGTTACATGTGTGATGCAATTTCTGCTAACTTTTGCTAGTACACAAACTCAGGCGGAAACCTGAACGCTGCACTAACTGTAGACCAGGCTATTCCTGTGTAGGATTAATGTTAGATTGCTAACAGTATGCCTGATAAGGATGAGCTCTGGGAAATGCAATTGGCAAATGGAGGCATGTTTTGAATGTGGGAGGATTACCGTGGGCCATACCTTAGTCATATCACTCAAACATTGTGTAAGTGCTATTTCATCAGTGGTCATTGTGTTGTTTTGTAAACTGTATATGATTTTGATTATTGCCTGACATTGTCTTTCAATGCAATAAGCCAGTAATGGGCTTTGAACTGTCTGGCTGAGGTTGCTCCAGGTTGTATTTGTTTGTTGCAATGTCAGTGCCCATGAGCAGAATAAAGTGCTTACTGAAAATGGCCATTTGATGAAAGCCAAACAGCACTCTTACGGCAACCAGTTGTCTCTGTTGCTGTGGTTACCCCTGTAAGAATGGCAAAACGGCAGAGTGATTGGGTTTCTGTGGTAACTGCTGATTTCTGCTATTTTTGTCTCAAGCTCATATTGTGGATGGTGGTTGAGCCAGCCAAAAAGGAGGCTTATTTTTAGATAAAAGGATTTTCAGTAAGGGCATTATATCCCACGAAAGAGACACTAATGTATTCTCACGGATTATGACCTTTGACCCTAAATCCTCACCCAACAGATCTCTCCATTAAGCTTCTACACTCTGTTACGCATCCAGTATTGAATTTTAACAGAAATGCTATATGTTTTTAGAGGTTTATAACAACCTTACATAATGAACCATTATGTTTTTATTACCTTAGAATGAGCCATTTTTAGCTACATACACCGCGGGTCATGGAAGTCGCCATGTTGCGCCACCATGTTTCTACAGTAGCCTAAATGGACAAACTGCTCTACAGAGTGCATTTCGTCACTACGTTGAATACATATGATGAAGTAGTAGTAGTAGTAGTAGTAGTAGTAGTAGTATGGTTTATTAGTTATTATTAAAGTAAGTAGGGATGGGGATCGAGAGCCGGTTCTAAAAAGAACACGAAAATCAATAAGGTCCGAGCTTATCGATACTGCTATCAAGACTAGCGGGTCCTATAATGTAACGTTATGTCTCAAGCATCAATACTGATTTATCCTGAAATGCGAATAACAATGAAGCTAATGTTTCTAATGATGACACATAAATGCAGTATTAAATGGGCCCAGGACTGTTTATAATCAGGCTGTCGCCTCTGTCTGCTCTCTGTCAGCTCCTACAAACACACCACACACACCACAAACACACACACACACACACACACACACACACACAGCGCCCAGCAGAGCGAGAGGCTGCGCCGTCGCTGCGTGAGATGGTGAAGTTAAGTTCGCTCCAAACTACTCGAGTTGTCGACAGCTACGCTCGTTACTGTAAGTACGTGCAATAAAACCTTCCCGAGTAAAATGACGATACTCTATCAATACACCTGTCTGTAAAGTAAATCATCTCTGTCCTCAGTCTGTCATCCTGTAGGCTATGTTATTTATAAACACAGCGAAAGTTAGCTTGGCATTAGTATTGTATTAGTATTGGCATCTTGTATTGTTTTTGTATTATTGTCTCTTGGGTATTATTGTCTTTACACTTGTTAATGCACTTTGTAACTTGTTTTTGAAAAGTGCTCTACAAATAAAGATGATTATTATTATTATTATTATTAGCCAAATGTTAAAAACAAGCTAAATAGAAAGCTGTCTGTCTGGAGCATAGGCCGGTCTGTAGTCTTAAAAACTGGCACTTTGTTGTAAAATCAGCTGCTGGCTGAGACAAACCAGCCACTCCTCCTTCCACCAGGTAACGTTACCTGCAGGCAGTGAATAACAGCAGAGAGGAGGAGGAGGAACTGATACAGTCTTGAGTTTTTATTCTTTCTAAACGTCACTCAGGATTGTGATGTCAGATATTGAGTTTTTATATATATAGTGGTATCGATAAAGAATTAAGCAGTCTCAATAAGGGTATCAATAAAAATTAACGATCCCCATCCCTAAAAGTAGGTAAAGAAAATAAATTTGGACAAATAGGGGGCCACACGTATTATTTAGTTGAAGAGCCGACAGAGTGTGTCAGCCACAATAGCTTCTCCTGCATGCTTGGAAATAGAGGGGTTTGGTGTTGGAATAATCAGATTTAAATTTCCTCCTTAAGTCTATTGCAAAAAGAGGAATAAAGTGTACATGGGACATAAAGAAGTATACAGAACAGTATACAAATATAAAAGAATCCACAAATGATAAATTTGCCAGGGGTGGTCTGTATTCTATAAAGTATAATTTGATATAATTTACAACCTCATGGAGAAAAGATACAAAGTTAGGTTTTATAGTGCTGAACTTGCCATTAGAAAGTATACATTTATTTTAAAGTACTTATTTTGTTAGCCATTTATTGCAATTCGCAACCCTCACCAGTAGATGCCACTAAAACCTACACACCGAACCTTCAAGAGAGAAAATTTAAACCTGGCTGTGAAGCTGCTGTTGTTTACATGTAGTTGCTCTGCCACCACCACTGCTGGGATTAGGGTTTCCATTCTGATTGGAGACATCCACACTAAAGACTTACTCTTGAACTCTTGATACTGTATGGCATTGCTTTATTGGAAAACATCTGCCAATAGCAAATTGAAAATATGATTGGGAGAAAACCCAGTTATGACTGCAGCTAAAATTATTTTCATTTGCCCTTATTGTGTAAAGCATTTTAAAATTAATACACAGATAACTAAAATGCATCTATAGAAAATAAGTGTGAGTTAAACTGAAATGAGTTAAGCACCTGCTGAACAAAAAACGTGTTTATAAACTGCCTTATATGTGGATTATTTTCTTAAACCATCAGTACAGCAAACTCTGTCTCTCTTGTTTTTTTAAAACAAATTTTGAGAGTACGTTGTTTTCAGCATTCATAGCTGTTCTGTGCTGTAGGATTAATCAAACCACTCAGTGTTCAGACAAGATCTCAACTATTTAATTTAGAAAACCTGGAAATGTTTTTACATCTATAGTTATTTTACTGGCATTCAAAATCTCCATATATGGATCTAAGGCTGGATGTGAAACTATTCAGCAAACAGGACCCGCTCCCAGGCCATTTACCGCTGCCATCCATAACTTCAGCAGTCCACAGCCTGTGCCAACAGTAACAGAGCAGACTTTTAATGATCATAGGCTTGGCCAGAGCTAGGCGAGATGAGGTCATTCTGTTGCTCATGAATTAATTCTCAGCGCACTCAACCCACTAGCTGTGGATATCGTTGGATTCCTTAAGTATTTTTTTTCTTTTTGTAGTTCAACATATTAATCCTTGGACAACCAGTTCTGGAGTTTCAGTGGGGTTGATTTGGATCAGGGCCACCAATGACAAACCCAGTGCACTCGCTCGTGTTCTGTGTGCAGTTTTGACTCAAACTGTCCACTAAATGTCAATATGTGTATCATCTTTAACATTGTGGATCCTTTTAAGTTTCATTCCTTCATCTGTGTAATTATTTGGTATTCAATTGTTTAAATTTAAGAGTTTTAAAGCATTTATAAATGTTCAAATGCTAACATTGTAAATATTGGCAGCATCAGAATTAGGGATGCACTGAAATGAAAATTCTTGGCCGAAGCCAAAACCGAATACAATGAAAAAATTTGCTGAACACCGAACAAGTACGTTCATATTTTTTCCATTTATTTTGCCTTTTCTTTTACCATTGTATAAATTAAATAGTCAAATTGTGCTTTTTACTCAGTGTTTCCCACAGGTTTTGGAGAGACTGTGGTGGGTGGGTCCGAGGCCCAAGAGGATCCGGTAAAGTAAATTACATGTGTCTATTTACTTTTAATGTACACATGTAATATGTTTTATACTTTCTGTGAATATAATCCAATTAATCTTATTTCCATACTTTATAGACACCTTATTTTGTAAGTGTCTGTATCCTCGCGCTAAATTCATCAAGTCCAACACAATTTGATAAATAAGGACTCTCATACTGCAACACTTGTTTTTGTAAAGATAGAAAATGACAGAAAATGATGATAAAGTCGCTAACCTGCCTGTCAGCTCGCACTGGTCCGTTTCAGTGGATATACCATAAAGGCTTGAATACGTAGGCACACAAAATGCCGATATGTCAATGTAATTGTTCGGCAAAATTTATTCGGTCTCATGATGTATTAGGCCAAACATCCAAAGTGCTTTTTTTTTTTTTTTTTTGCTATTTTCAGCCGATTAATTTTGGTGGCCAAACATTCGGTGCATCCCCTAATCAGAATATTGTTATTGGCATTCAAAATCCCACGTCAGTCAATAAATACAAAGCTCAGAGTCCTTCCCAGTTTATCAAGTTGAGATTCATCCCTGGTAGCTGCTTGTCTTGATATAAAAACCCTGAAAACTAGGTAAGTAAGAAGCCTGACTGTAGCATTGATAAAAGATTAAAGAACTCAATGCGACTAACCACATAAACTAACAGTGTGCAGTGGACTGGTGCCAAATAGCCATTCAGATGAGTTGGACCCTCTGCTGTGGATGTTCGAGGTGAGGAATAAAAACATCGCTGTTCTTGGCATACTCCCTCAGCCCTAGTCATTATGTGTGCTTGGCTACTGATGAAAAGGGAGTTTTGGGGCATCTTGCAGAGCTTGACTATGATTAACACCTGGGGCTGCATAGTACGGATAGAATATTATTTGGCTTATACAGGCATGTCTGCTTTGGTTTAACCATGGATTTAAGGGGCAGGTCACAATGGTGGAGTTGCAACAAAAAGAAAGCTTGCGATTTAGAAACCTCTTCCTCTCAGAACAAAGAAAACGTCTATTGTGTTATTGTGTTCAAATTATAGGGCTTCTATAAAAGGAGGAATAAATTATAGAGACCATAATTTAACAAGTCTTTATGGTTGTTTTCTGTCTGTCATCATGTTGATGTTTTGCACTCTGAAAGAACCAAGTTCCGCTGTTAATATAACAGCTGTACTTCTCCCTAGTATAGCTGTGTAAACACCTGGGTTTAAACACACAATTCACTTGCACATGCCAGGGTAATCTCACTTTTGACAGCACAGTAATGACCAGTCTCATTATTATTTAGCACTTTGTAGTTTTGAGTTATTCCATGTCTTCCATTCTTTTGATTCCTCTAATATTTGCATCCTCTTTAATATCAGAATTGTGCTTTCAGCCCTAGTTAATAGCATTGTTGCTCATGCGTGAATTGCCTACATTACTGGGCTGTCGGTGAAGACTGCTGCATGATAATTCTTCTTGGTGGATCTTCAAGGAAGAGCAGAGATAATTGAATCAGTCAGTGGGATCCCATAGAGGAAATCACTGCATTTGTCATCATCATGTTCAAACGCTAACATACAACTCCAGCTAACCTTGTCAGCCATTTAATTTCACCAGGCTCTCCTCCCTCCTCGACCTCTAGTAAGCTGAAGAATAAAAGGAAGTGCATTGTGACCACAAAGTCACTGGACCTAATCAATGGATTAATTTCCCACTTGATCCATCATCGGTTTTACTCTCCCCTAACAACAACAACTGCTGATGGGCTCTAGAGCAAGGCATTTAACCTCCAATTGCATTGAGGCTGGTGAGCGGAAGACTGCAGTAATACTGAGCTGATGCTAGGAGTGAGTGCCAAACATGCTGTTGCTTAAAAACAGAATGGAGTCTAGGAAACCTCTCTGGATAAATAAATAAAAAATTTCCATTTTCGATCATCTGAGGACTGAAGGACTCGGGGCTGTAAATCGGTAAATCAGCACTGTGGAGGGCCATTTAGGGGTTGTCATGGTTACCTCTGCAGGAGGAGGCTAAGGAGCACCTGCCTCCTTCCCCCTTCATTAAAATCCATGTTAATGATTGGCTGGACTGGTATCTAGAGAACCCCCCATGTACTTATTCTGCCGGGTTGCAAGCAAGAGAGCAGGTCAGAGCTGGCTTATGATTGCATCAGCGTGCTGTCACTCACAGACAGCAGCCAATCAAGGAAAACAAACCAGACCAGGGGCCCCCAGTAGTAAATGTGCTCTATGAAAGACTGCTAGCTGCTGTTGAGATTGCTGTATGGATGTGGACAGCCAGTGGAGAAACATAATCCCTGATTTCTTTTGCAAGAGGGTGTCACTTTTACTGAGTCTTTGCCAAAGATATTTTTATTTAAAAGGAGAAAAGGCCGTGTTCTGGCTTCAGTGGAATGGAGGGTAAGTAATGTGGTGTTTCTTCATTTGTTCTGCTTTGTATAGTCAGAAACTGTACGGTAGCTGTTGTTTCTGATCTTTTCCTTTGGAAATGGTCTTTGTATTGTGTACAGCAGGTGGCCCTGTACATTTTGTATTGATATTCATGAAGTGGACGGTTTGCTCAGCGCGTGGGCGAAGGCCTGCTGGCCGTGTGTATGTGTGTGTTGCTTGCCTCTTTATGTCTTAGGTGTGTGTGTGTGTGTGTGTGTGTGTGTGTGAGAGAGAGAGTGATATGCTAGCTGAAGCAGATATCTGTGTTTACATAGTGGCTTGTTGAGCAGAGCTAGATTAAGCCTGGGGTAGGGAGAGGGAATGTCATTCGGTCTTTGTATTTGTTTTCCGTTGATGTCCCATATGTTTGTTTTCTTTGTTTACTTTTATTCTCGGTGGTTATGGAAAATAATAAAAAATGAAAGGTTGTTTGACAGATTGTGTCAGCCTTTGCAGCCTCCCGCACAACATCTTCTTTGTTGTTTGAAAGAAATACAGCCAGGGAACTGCTTTATCTGTCTGCCAGCAAGTAAGTAAAGCAAATAAATGTATGGCTCTCCCTCTTTAAGGGATCCACAAAGCAATTTGTCCATTGCATGTAATTTAAAATTCATCAGAGATATTGAAAGACCAGAACAAAACCGTGAAAACACCACTGTTACAAACTGAAGTAATCAAATCTTGGAGCAGCTACATTATGTTGCTAGGCACAAACCAACACAAATAAATCAAATAAAAATACTTGCCTTTCAATTTGTAGCAAGCAAAAAGAACGTTACTGCTCTTTCTGGGAGCATCAAGATCACAGTGAAGTCAAGTTGAACACTTCAGAATAATTTTACAAATTCAGGTTAATTTTCTCTCCTACTGAGATACAAAGAAACATTTAAAAGCAAAGGCAGCTTAACACATTCTCATTTCTCTTGGCAACCATTAAAAAATCTCTCTCTCTTAGTGTAATGTAGTTTAACTGTCAAGTAGTTTAACTGTCAAGTCTTTGTTTAGATAATGCTTTCCTGAAAACTTTGCAAGAAGAGTCCAACAAAAAATAATTATAATGCTGTCATTCTGTAATCTAGGAAACTTTTAAACTACTGAGGATCAGTGTCAAGTTCTTGGAGTTGTAGAAGTTAATTCTAGGAGTTTTTATTCTCATTTCTTTATTGTAGATCGGGTTCTATATTTTCTATATGGACCAGGTTCAATAGTTTTACCTTACCTAATACAACTGTGGATTCGATTGATTTTCTGGTCGGCTTGGCAGAGATTTTGCTGGTACTTCTTAGATCGCGTCTGTGTTTTTGTACACCCGTTGTTTGAAAGTGTTTGTGCTGGCACCCAAAATAGATTTCCAGTATTTTAAATGGAAGATTTCAAGGCAGTCCCTTATCTCGCTCTCGCGCTCTCTCGCTGTCTCTCTCTCTACCTGTCTGTATTTCCTTCTCATGTGCAAGATACGTCTGAGGAGCATGAATTGAGCAGTGCTAGTATTACCCCAAAGTACAATTTTATGTCACAAATGGTAGCTGAAATGATGGATGTTGTTGTTAGCGATGGTGAGTCAAAGAGTATGTTGGTCGCATTGGACAGTGATTGATCGGTCAATGTTGTTCAATGTTGCTGGTCAATTCTTCTGCATGGTTGACATATTGTTTACACACACACACACTTACAGATACATGCACACCTTACTATAACACACACACACACACACACACACACACACAGATGCCACAACACTGGATCTTATAAACACATGCAGGAACACTTTATACTGTATCAGTAAACATTACACTTAGAGAGACTAACTTACCAGCCACTGCTGCTGTGCCTACAGACCGCCTTGCTCAAAGGTCAGTGGAGGTAGTTAGACCCAGACAGGCTCTGCTAGCAACCTCATCAGTCAGAGCAAGCCACACAATCCAGGCTATGAAGCGATCCCTAATCGGCCCTGCCAACAAACATTTCAGGCATGAGCAGCCGAGCAGGAGTAACTTACAACTCAGGTTAGGATGCAGGCGGCCTGCAGGAGCTCCCAACTTTGTCTCGTGTTGCTCACACCTTGCTTCTTATGATAAAGTTTGACATTAACACATCTCTTTAAGCAGTGCTGCTTGATCAGGACTCCCTGCATTGGCTACTTTCTGCTCCGAAACTTGAACATAGCACATTTATAATAATTTCCAATTAACAAAATGTACAGAATACCAATTTCCAGTCCCAATCCAATACTAATCTACTAAGCTGTTTTGAAACCATTCATAATCACTTGGCAATCTAAAAACATAAAAACTGTCAAATACTCCAGTCTGAGTACAGCTCTTTCGTGAGATCTGTTATTGACCACGTGTGAGCTGTAAAAATCACCATCACTGTTACATCACTGTAACATTTCAAAAGGAATTCATTAACTCGCTTATACAAATCTAGTACAGCTGTTTAAATAGTTCCTCTAATGCTGCATAATTGAGATTTTGACTCAGAATTGGCTACTGTACATTAACACTGATGGTCTTAAGCCATTTCTGTGTAGGTTTGGCTTTATGTTGTCAGTCATTGGGCCTCACTTATTCTTATCTTAACAGTGGGCTTCGGATGAGTGTGTCACGTCAGATTCAGCAAACGTTCCTAACTTCAGATAACTGTGTAAGTGAGCCTGCATTTACATGATGAATGATTTCTGTGTGTCCTTGAGTGCAGGTTTGTGATTTATAAATTTGCATAATTAACTTCCCAGTAATACCATATAAGACTATGCGTCCTGCCCCGTATGTCAGGAAGTGTTCATTCATGAAAATTACATCGAATAGCAAAAAGAAGAACTTTACAAGTTTAGAGATTGAAGTCCTGCTGTCGGAGATCTATAAAGTAAAGTGGATCAGTGTGTCTGTCTGTGGAGTTGCTGTTTTAACGTGTTTCACATTTGCAGAAGCACAGCTTGTGGTAATCTAAACTGCGGCAACAACCATTCATCTATTTCTGGCAATATGACGCTTCCACTCTGTTCCAAGGGCCTGATGAGCTAAGGTGTCCGGCTGACCCTATAATATACAGCGTCAAATTAACCTTCAATTGGTGCATAATTTAAAGCTTTTTGCAGTTTGAGATGTTCCTATTGATATTGTTGTGTTATACAATAGCATTAATAGCCAATTTAAATGAATAATGATATCATTAGGCTATATGAATACATTTAGAATTATGTAGGATAATACAGGGTAATGTCAACATAATTCTGAAGTGTAGTTTATGTAGGTTTTTCCAACTCAAAATTGCTTCAGAGGAGTGAAATATACAATCCATTAATGAAGAACTTTGGATACTAACAGACTAATTGCACATGACTTCTACTACTCGTAAATTGTGTTTGTACTAGGGCTGAATCCTGATCCTTACCAGTCAGAATGGGCACAGGGCAGGTACGTTTTACAACAACAAACGAAACGAAGAGTAAAACGTAGGATAATGGCGTCAGTCAAACCGAGGCAGGCGGCGGCTGTGCTGCAGTTTTGTCCGACATCAACACCGAAATATTTCAGCAGCAGAGTGTTTGGCTTGCACTATCTACGTTGTTGACTTGTTAATTTGTCATTTTGTGTGCTTCAACTACGGATAACAGCTCTCTGTAAACCGGTTTTGTTCTGCTCTCTACACGGCCACATGGAGCATTTCAGAATAGGAGCATTTTTTCTGATTTTGCTGACTTGTTCAGATTTTGTTGATTTTTTTCAGTTGTCCTTGATTTTTGTGCTTCAACCATAGTTAAGAAGGGTGCGTAGTTAAATTGTTTCTTTTTTGCATGTTTCAACTGTGTTTATTGTTGATTTATTCTGGACAGGGTGTTTTATTCTGAAAATCGACCAGATTCTCTATGCCATTCTGTGGCTTACTTTCTGCTCAGTTCATCTCCTCTGTGCTGCTTGACGCGGCTTAACTTAAAATTGCAAATCGAATTGTAATTGCAATATCTATCAGACAAATCTCAATTGATTTTTTCCCCCCAAAATCGTTCAGCCCTAGTTTTGTACCCAAGAGAAAATTCAAAATATGAGAAAACTGATAAATGCAGCATGTTCCCCTAAATGACTTGTACAGGCCACTTAAGAACAAATCTGTTCAAATGGTTCTTGCATAAGTCCCATTGTCCTTCACTCTATTCCAGCACACTATTAAAAGTTTAAAAGGGTTTCTAAACATACAGTTTCAATTGGTGAAGACGCAAACAATCCAGAAATGAAACTGCAGTACAGGCGTCTCAGAGAAACACCGTCAAAGTATCTGCTGATGTCTGTGGGTTGGAGACTAAACACAACTATTGACTGCAAAGGATCCGCAAATATTAAAGTTTCCATTAACTTGTCCAATAAATAAATAGTTGCTATGGATGCACCGAATGTTCGGCCACCGGAATTAATCGGCCGAACATACTGTAGCAAAAAAGCACTTTTGGTGTTCGGCCTGACACACGAGTAAATTTTACAGAACAATTAGGTTGACATATCGGCAGTGTGGAAGCATTTTAAAGTGTCCAAGAAAGACGTCAAAATTGCCGTTTGCAGACATTGTTCTGCTGAATTGTCTCTATCTGTGGCTGACTTCTTAGAAAAGGCAACAGTCTGACCCGCTTTGACTGTTTCTGTCACTCCTTTCTGAGAAGGCGATTAAGCTTGCCGCACCAAAATTCGTAGTGCACACATAATCAAACCTTTATGGTAAATCCACTGAAATGGACCAGTGCGAACTGACAGGCAGCGACTTTATCCTGTCATGCATCAAGTGTTGCAGTATGAGAGTCCTACCTGAAGAGAGGCTGTGAAGTCTTCATGTTACGTGATACAAGAACCACATACAACATTATTTATCAAATTGGGTCGGACTTGATGAATTTGCCGCGAAGATACACATGTGACAACGTCTGGTTTTCAAAATAAGGTGTCTATACAGTATGAAAATAAGATTAATTGGATTGAATTCACAGAAAGTATAAAACATATGACATGTGTACATTAAAAGTAAATGGAAAAATGTGAACGTACGGTATTCAGCAAATTTTTTCATTATATTCGGTTTCAGCTTCAGCAAAGAATTTTCATTTTGTTGCATCCCTAATAGTTGCCCATAAAATGTATGTATAAAACTGGCAGCAGTTTCTACAGGATTCATGTGATGTGGACATAAATGCCTTCATTTCTGAAAATCTGCACTTTTACTTTAGATTTATTGTTTGATATTCAAAGTGGAGTACAAAGCTAAAACAATCTGTAGCTGTCTTAATACTTTGTGATTTTAATGTACAGACTTCATCAGCAGTCACAATTCTGTAATTAATACTTTTGTTCCAACAATACTTTGGACTCTTATCTGAGATAAATGTTGAAGTTACCTACCAAAGGCAGAGTGTCAATATTATAGGTCAATATTATAGAATAAGAGTTTTTCATGTGTACGTAATGAAATAGACTTTTCTTTTGTTCACCTTTGTAGTTTACGGCTAGATATATCTGTGCGTGACTGTGAATTTATGAGAGTCATTGTATGTTTGATTGTGTGCGTGTTCATGTGTGTCTCAGTGTGTGTCTTTTATCATTCCAGTCAGGCCAGCAGTCTGCAGACCGTCCCCTCTTCAGTAAAGGTCACATCTCCTGTTGTCTCCGGTGACATTTAGTCCTGAGTCTGTCTGTTTGAATTTGTCCCTTCAATTCATCACGTTATCCTCTCAGCATGCTTTCTTGCTGCCTCCAGTATAAACTCACAGGAGTGGTATCAGCCAACGATGGCAGAGAAGTGAACTTGTGGCATAAACGGCGTCGCCAGTTTGAGTCAGCAATTTATAAAAATCTGTGAATGAGAAATAGTCTCTTACCATCAAAAAAGACATAGTAATTGGACTTCATGATTAAACGATTAGTAGAATAAAGTGACAGCAAATGAGTTAACTGCAATTTTGATAATTTATTTGTGAAGATTTGTTGCTTTTCTTTGTTCTGCAGTATTGTAAATAGGTTATTTAGGGGTATTTTGCAAGAGAAGCATTTTGAAGATGTGTGAACGTGTGATTGGTTCTGTTCTGGCATTTTATTGAAAAAAAGATTAGGGGCTATATGTAAGTTTTTGATTTTAATAAATCAAATTTTCATTGCCTTATTGTCAGTGGGCTCAAAACTCACTTACTAATGAACCACACGCTTGTTTTCTCCGTTGCTTGCATCAGCCACTATTCTGCTTTTGATGTGAGGTCTCTGGGTCGGATTCAGCCCCGTGCGCGCTCCCGAGCCTCCCTCAGACTACAGTGACAACACGGCGACATGCAGTCCACTTACACCATAAAACAACCGACTAGCAAAACCTAGCAAAACACAGGCTCCACTAAGGATACAAAACAACAGTAAAGTTTTATGTGCTGAAGCCCGTCAGACCAAACAGGTTCAGATGATGTCGAATAAAAACAGTGAGCATTAGTAAGTAAGCTGGAGAAACACACAAGTCACGTTAGCTCGCCAGCTAACGCCGAGCATTTGCTAATGTTATCTGGTGTTATATCGCTTTCCACATTAATTCACCAATTAACACAACCCATATTACTATGCTATGTACCACAGATATTATGATTAGATTAGATATTAAGTGTGAAAGCCTGCAAGAAATGATGTAACGGTAAAAAGCAAATGTGGAGCGATTCGTTTACTATCCTATAGTGATGCAGCCAGGACCTGCTGCGGTTTGCTTCGTAACGCTCAGTTTGTTTATTGCTTGTTAACCGATACTCAGGTACACAGCTGTAAATAACATGACCCACATAATATGCAACCCAGAGGAAGAGCCATCCACTACAGTGAATTTACTTACTGCGGTCTAACTGGTATAAAGTGTGACACAATCTCGTTATAATATAATAATAATATTCAGCCCAGCTCACTACCTGTTTCATTATCATCCAATACATTTAGCTGTGCTCACAATGCTGCCGGTGAAAGACACACGGATAATAAAGATAGTTACTGAAAGCAGCAGGCGAGCTAACGCTGTAGCACGTCAGCTAAATGCAGTATATGTACCGTGATCATGTAAAGAGCATGGGTTAGGTCAACATTAAGCTGATAAAACTATTACTGTAACGTTGGGTTTACCTGAGTTTCTACCATGTTGTGTGAAGCTGTCTCCCTGCCTGTCTATAGCTCCGCTGTCACTGCCTTTTTTCCAGAAGGATTGTGCCGATATGCGGCTCGATGCGCTGAATGAAGTAACGTTATGGAGCCGTTGTTTATCTGCCTCTGAGACGGGGATGTTGAAGCAGCAGACACTGAACATGTCTGTGTGAAAAGCCACAACCTGCATGCTGGTGTTTCTGCGTTTATTGCAGTATTTCTGTATGAAAGTGGTTGGGGTAGGATATTTTTCTGCAGATTGCTGTTGTGCATAACCACATAAATGAAAGTTAAATAGTTGACTTGAGCCTGGCTAGCTGCCGTCACTGGGTTTATTTTTAAAAAACATTTACTGCAGAATGTCCTGAAGAACAATTCCCTTTCCTCCCCTGTAGTTTAAGTGTTCAAAGGTGCACGCATTCCTGTTTTTATTTGTTTTTCACTGGCTCGATTGATGATTGCTTTATTCGCAGCACAGGAAGGGAACAAGAAAATGCCTCAGTGAATATAGTGTAAAGTCAAGACAGGTTTTGGGCAGTAGTTGGACAAACCATTGTGCAAAAAAGGTTGAACTCATATAAAAGGGTCCTGGAAAATGGCCTAGTGTCCACTTTTACAGCTTCATACATCCTGTAAAAACATTCTGTTTAAATGATAATCTCTCTAATCCAAATCACCATGATGCATGAGCATCTTATTTGGCTTCAGACATTCTGATTCCTAAGTTAATTGTGTGATATTGAGACTTGATGACATTTAATTTAGTTTGATATTCAGTTAATCTCTAAATGGGAAATCCATGTTATTATAACTTTAACTGATGGTTATGTAATTCAATTACACAAGGAGGACAAATGAGTTCTTCGGCTTGATTTGAGGACATCAAGTTAAAAGAGATCTATTTTCTAATCATGCAACCCTGCTAACGGTGTCCTTCTCAAAGACGGATCAAGTAGAGTAGGGTTTGTTGAATCGTTCAGTCTGTCTCTTGGGGGAGAAATGACCATCACATGTTCCCAGAGCCCAGGGTGATATTATCTAATGGCTGGTTTTATCTGCCTCTAGGTACAAATCACCAAGGTATTCAATTTAAAATGATACCGAACAGAGAAAAGCAGAGGATTTTTTATTAACTGACTTATCGTTTCATCACTAAAATAAACTATTTGATTTATTTAAAGATTTAATTGTTTTAAAAATGAAATAAGCACTTTTTGGATTATGCGCACACACTGCTATATCGGTTTAAGTGAATAGACCATATGTCAATTATAGCTACATCTTTTGGCATGACAGAGATAAGAGTCTACAGCAGTATCCTCTCATCGGTGCAGGCTGTCAGCAGCTGTTAGGCCTGTTTGAACACAGGCCAAGCTGAAAGACCCCTTTCTGCTTAGACGAGAGCCCGCACTTCACAGCAATGAATAGTTGGCCAGCTGCACTTAGTTTATGCACGTGTGTGTGTGTGTGTGTGTTTCTGTGTGGGTATGAGGTTGGGGTTCATCTGAGTAGGGTCTTTGTCCCACCCTCCCTGTCCTCAATGTGGCTGCTACAGAATTAACATGAGAACACCCCCAACCAGTACGCTGGTCTGTCAGTCCAACATCATTTGCTACAGCTCAGAGAATCCCTGAACTTTTACACCTGAAGCCACTGGCAGAAATGATGGTACATTTTGGCAGGCCACCAAAAAACTGTGGAACGTCCTTCTTCATTATCCAAAGAACTTTCTTTTGCTTTATAATCTGTGTTATATATTTTTTTAAATTTTGCTGCCATTCTGATCGATTATGACAACATTTTACTCACCACCTTCACGGTTGACATTTGGGGATGCAGTGACTGTGCTGGAGAACGGCTAAACACAGAGTGCACAGGTTAACTGTACAATAAATCCGACAGTTTAACCATATTATCTAAATGGCTTGTTTGGAAGTGAAAATATTAATTAATCTGTACACACGTAACTTTACTCCCACTTCTGAAGTTTGTTGTTCTGAGCATAGATGTTAGAGGATTTATTTAGTCAGTTAGCAATTAATCTCTGAACAGATTACATCCTGCCTCTGCCATGTCATCTTAGACACTTAAGCCTACTGAAGCTCTGATCCGATCTGTGGCTCAATTGAGGCACTTCCTTACCTGCAGCTAGCCTAACCAGTTTTAAAGCATAAAAGCAGGCCTTCGGAATCATAATACAGACAATAATAACACAGTGGCATATTTTAAACTAAAAGCTGTTCTCAGATAATGAAAAGAAAAGTATCATCTGCCACTTTTGTAATCAGTGTATTTGTTTTTCTTCAGAGATGTTTATGAAATGGAAAGCACAAATTGAAAACAGATGGCAGAGGAGGGACCCTGTGACACTCTTTTGTTGCTTCATTCTGTTAGCATAATGTTATCACTTGTATTACACCTTAATCACACGCATTCATTCCAACAGTCGTTACAGGAAACTAACAGTATCTCTAATGTAGTTTACAGAAGTCCAGGAAAGACTACAAGTAATCTTATCTTATCTTACATAAACTATAAATACACATCCTTTCAACACTGCTGGTTGAATAGAAATATATTCCAAATATGACCAAAAAGCATCATAATTATGCTTCTGGCTCATGTTTTTAGAGGAGCATGGATCAGCTCTAACAGATCGATTCCATAGGACACGGCTGCGTCGCGTTCATGCTGCGACCCGGTTTTGTTGCGTCCTCTGCGCAGCTTGTGGAAGCCTTTCAGGTGTGTTTCAGGATTTTGCCTGCTCAACTTTGTTGACTTGTTGTTCATATGTCCTTTTCGTGCTTCTGCTACCAGGCACAGCTCTCTGTGACCCGGTTTTGTTCCGTCCTCTTTTGTTCCGTCCTCTGCAGGGCTTCATACCCCACGGGGAGCATTTCAGAAGTGTGTTTTCCCTGCCTGATTTTGCTGACTGGCCCAGATTTTGTTTAATTTGGTTATTAGTCCTTAATTTATTGTGCTTCTACCATGGTTAAGTAGGCTATTTGATTTCTGTCTGTTTTGATTGTGTTTATTGTTGATATACGATCAGTAGTCTGCCATGGGTGTTTTATTTTGAAAATTGACCAGATTCTCTCTCTCATCTGCTCTGTGCAGCTTGAGCTTCTGTCAAAAATCTACTAGCTGTGTATTCTCCACGGAGAGGAGAGACAGTTTGGGGATGCTTCTGGGATGCTTCTGAAAGGCTCTGCGGCGCATCTGGTGGAATCAGAATTGTCTAGAATGGCAGCGATCAGCTCCGTCTGCCGTGATGCAGCTGTGCCCGGTGTGATCCAGCCGTAAGGCTTGATGGATATGGATCATTGACTTGAAATTTTCCTGTTGACAGGATCTGATATAACTAGGAAATAAATTGTATAAAAACATGCCTTTTCTGTTAGTGGATTGAAGGATGATAAGGGCACTTGGGATGTAAAGTTTTTGTTTTGTCAAGTTTTTAACCTATAATACTTATTATTATTATTATTATTATTATTATTATTATTATTATAGACACTGACAGTACTGATGATTCTTAAACTTGCTTGTACTGATTTTAGAGTAGTAGTGTAGCAGTAGTGAATATGTAGCCTCTTACTCGCTGCCAGAATCCAGAGTTTAAGGCTGGTTGCTTAGCTGATACTGATAACTTGGCTCAGAAAAAGACATAATGCTACACATTAAGGCAAATGCCGGTGAATTGAACACTGTTTCTACTCCATCAGCCTCAGCCTTTGCAGCCATTAAGACACCAGATGATATTTTTCCATGCTGAATTGTATTTGCATGGCGATATTTTGTAAATTGCTTGTGAAAATTGTATTTCAGTGAAGGCTGCCAGTTAAGCTCAATTTCCTCCCTGGTTTTCTACCCACACAGTGTATCTTAACACTGTAGTAATGTTTAGCCTGGTCTCCTGGTGTTCTGTAATTTTACATCTGAGCAGCATCAAGGCTATCTGGGAAATGCAGAACCCTGCAAGTGTTTTAGCATGACACGTTTCATGTCTTGAAATCACAAATGTCCTTGAGTCATCTGAGTCTTTTTGATGTTTTTCTTGCAGTCTTTACTAGTCTCCTGTGTAGACGTGACCTAATTTTAAAGAGACATACAGCATTTCATTCAACAAATATATTTTATCCTGACCTCCTTTAGTGTTGAAGAGAGACTTTCCGGTATCTAACAGTGAGCTCTAACTCATCTGTCTTTCTTTCTTTTGTTTCTGTCTCCTTTACAGTAAGCATGTTTCTCAACACCCTGACACCCAAGTTTTACGTGGCTCTGACGGGCACTTCCTCCCTCATATCAGGACTCATATTGGTAAGAAACACTTATTTTCAGTCATTATTTGGTAATACTGAAGCCCGAAACTTGTTTTAGTTTTTAAATGTATTATGACGTTTTTAAAATGCTGTTCTGTTCACATCAGCTAAATGTAGAAATTGCACTTTAAGTTGACTTCACATTGATGACTGTGCGCTCTTACTTGTCATTCTCATTCATAATGTTTAAAAGGGCAAATAAATTTTCAGTGGTGGCTCCCTAGGTGACTTAATGAGCCCAGGATATAATTTGTTGGGACTATAGTCACAGATTCAGAGGCCTTGAGGAGCTGAAGAGAGAGGAAACCCATAGTCATTTGATTTCTTCATAAGATGAGCTGCAAAAATTGGCAGCGTCTTGCACTGTCACTGCATATCAGCCTTATCAGCCTTATCAGCCGTCTTATCACACCGTGAAACACACTTTTTCGATGTTTTTATTGCTTTTCAAACTACTTGGGAGATATCTAGAGCTCCCCATCACGCAGTTAATTTCATTGCAGCACTAGTGTGTCCAAGATTTTGCCTTGCATACTGTGCTGCCTCTGAGCTGCTGCTTCTAGTATGTTTGGGTATCCCACATTTCTGAGATGTGGTTTTGTTGCAACTATCCCTCAATCTACCGCTTTACAAAGAGCGTCTTGCCTGCTTACGTCAGTATTAAAAAAAAACTGAATAAATAAAGATGTGACAAAAATCATCAAAGCAGGGAAGCAATATAATGGAAATGTTGGCAAGGTTATTCCTACTAACGCAGGTATTTTATCTTTCTTTTGAGTTCTTCACAGAGACAGCCAACTGTGAAACAGTGTTTGGTCTGTATTTTAAAATAGCTCCTCTCTTAATTAACTCGCTCTCTCTTCCCTGTGGGCCATTAGCCAATGTGTGTAGGCTGCTTAGAAAAGCTGTTGAGCTTTGCACATGCTCTGTGAGATAATTTGAGAAATGTGGAAGCCAATTAGTTTCGTAGGAGCGATAATGGTCATTTCTTTGTAATTGGAAAATATGTTTATGTTCCAGTTACGTGGGTTTCCACTGAATAGTTCTAGATAACCCCCCCATCAAAATGTTATGTCACTTCTCACACTCAAGCAGAGGCGGACCGTATGACAGCATTGCCAGATGGCAGGTCGTACACTCTGTACTGTAGCTCTCATCAGTATTCTGGATTTTTGTCTCACATTCATCAATTCACAGTCATGAATACTGATACCAAACTGATACCATGAATGGTACCCTTCCTATATTCTTTAAGAAACATTCTCACATCATGTTTATAGTCACAGTCTGTTTGCCACTGAACAGCTCCACCACGGCAAGTGGGTGTTTGTTGCTAAAAGGTCATTGTCAAGGATCTGCAGAGCATTACTTGATGGTAGGTGTGCATTCATGAAGCTTCACAGCTGGCCTGGAATCTGCAACTTTCACATATTATTGAAATAATGGTGTTTTTTGAGTAGGGTGATAGGGCAGATGTTGTGTTTGAAACTAGCATATACAAATTTGTTTGACTAGTGCATAAAGGAGAGTGATGCTCAAACCCAGTACAGGCCCAAGACAAAAAGGTAAAGTGACTGCATTAACCTGAGAGCACAAAAAATCATTTTACATTGCCTCTCATACATACACATACATACACATACTGATGACAGTGGAGCTGCCATGCAAGGCACTGCCCTGCTCAATGGGAGCAGCCTGGGGTTCAGAGTTTAGCTCAGGGACACTTTAACATGTAGATTAATGGATGACCCACTCTGCCTTCTGAGTGGCTGTCAGACCTGTGTCATCATGACCAAACAGATTTTAAGTCCAACCAAACAACAGGTTTCACCGATTAATTCCTCCTCTCTGGCTGAAGGTGGTAATTGGTAAAATCCTGATCGGACAGCATGGGTATTGCACAGGTGGGCCTTTAATTGTGGCCAGCCACTTGAAAATGTGCAGTTTCACTGTATTGGGGGGGTCCATGTGGGTCCGGAAACCAGTCAGTATCTGGTGTGACCACCATTTGCCTCACGCAGTGCAACACATCTCCATCGCATAGAGTCGATCAGGTTGTTGATTGTGGTCTGTGGAATGTTGGTCCACTCCTGTTCAGTGGCGAAGTTGCAGGTCGATACCCTGATGAGGACGACAAGCATGCAGATGAGCTTCCCTGAGACGGTTCTTGACAGTTCTTTGGTTATGCAAACCGATTGTTGCAGCAGTTATCCGGGTGGCTGGTCTCAGACGATCTTGGAGGTGAGGATGCTGGATGTGGAGGTCCTGGGCTGGTGTGGTTACACATGTTCTGCGGTTGTGAGGCCGTTTGGATGTACTGCCAAATTCTCTGAAAGGCCTTTGGAGACGGCTTATAGTAGAGAAATGAACATTCAATTCACGGGCAACAGCTTTGGTGGACATTCCTGCAGTCAGCATACCAACTGCCCGCTCCCTCAAAACTTCTGTGGCATTGTGCTGTGTGTTTTTCGAGTGGCCTTTTATTATGGCCAGCCTAAGGCCCTCCTGTGCAAAGCTGTCTGATCAGCATCTTAATATGCCACACCTGTGAGGTGGATGGATTATCTCGGCAAAGGAGAAGTGCTCACATATATAAACTAAACTTCAGCTAAACTGAAACATGAAACAAATCATATGAACTGTTTAATGAAAGATTCTCTTTCTCTCTCTTTTTCTCTCAGATATTTGAATGGTGGTATTTCAGGAAATATGGGACCTCATTCATCGAGCAGGTGTCTGTGAGCCACCTGCGCCCCCTCCTGGGCGGAGTGGACAGCAGCTCCCCCAGCAACTCCAGCACCAGTAATGGGGAGGCCGATTCCAATCGGCAAAGTGTGTCCGGTAAGAGCTGATCGATGGAAAACCCACTACAGACTAAAGAGTCCCTGTATAGCGCTGTATGCAGCATTAGTGCAACAGCATTACCTCACGTTATACCAGCAAGATTTGTCCCAAAATACTGTTTTTTTATTTAATTATTTTTCCTGCAAACAACAAAAATTAGAACATGAATGTAAAAATGGATTCCTTAGATGTTATACTCGTCCCTGTATTCCACCTTTGGCACTATTTATTTATTTGTTTTAGATTCTCATTTCTCATTTACTTCTGTAATATTCTTTTTATTATTATTTGTTAGCCTGAGAACAAAAATTTTGACGACTTCTTCACTGTAATTGTTGTTGTGCTTTTGACAAGTAAATAACAAAGGGAATCCCCGCTCGCTTCAGCTTTTCCACTCTAGATCTCATTCCTTTGCAGGTCACTGTTGCAGTAATATAGTCATTCAGTGTGGTTCTGCTGTGTTAACTTCAAAAAGAAGAACTAAACAGCCATATGTTGTAAAATGTCAGAACAATTTTTCTGCTGTACTGACACAAATCCCACTGGCCTGCCGAAGGCAATGAAATCATTGATTTTAATGTGTGGTTCGGGGAAAGGCGTTCACACTTGCTTTTACTTATTTTTTATTTATTTAATTGCTATCAAAATAATTTGGTGCTGCAGATACAGACCACTCTTAACACTTAAATGCAATACAGAGCATCACTTGAATTAATTCCATCTTGTGACATGTTTTGGAGTTGGTGCATTGACATTTAATTAGAAACTTAGCGGCTTATTTGAATGGTCCCTCCAGATACGTTTTGTGTAGCTTCCCACGTTGTATCAGAAAGTATACCCATATTTTTCATTGAATACTGTCACACCGTTGTAGGAGTTGATCTATGCTTAGTGTTTATGCAGCAATTACATAATATGTGTCTAGATGACATAATGATATAATATTTTCCTTTTTAGACATTCTCAAAAATGTTCCTATACAGCTTTTTAGCTGTATAGTAATTGTAACATACAATAATAATACAATTATTTGGACAGCCTTGACCATATCTTAGTTGCATACCTTTTTAAATATGATAATTGTTGCTTTTTCATTGTTTTTTTTCTACCCAGCAAATCAAAAGGAATAAAAGGACAAATAAAATCAAGTAAAAAAGACAGTATAGTAAAACTGGGTGAGCTTTCAGTTCTGATAAAAGTATATTTTAAGAAAGGATTTACTGTTTTACAAACAAAACCATGCACCACCTATTGATGTTACACAGGGCCGAACCCCCAACCCTGACAGTGTAACTTTTTGAACTACAGTAGACAAGACTGATGAAATTCAAGTCAGTCCAGTAATGTCCTCCACAGTCACCCTGTGAGCTCTGCTTAACGCCTACTTGGCTTCCGTTCTACAACAGTGATGCTTTGATCATGGTTAATCCTTTTAATGTGTATTTGCTCATAGAAATTTATTCATTCAAAAGAGGAAATGTTTTAGTGTTGAATAATTCCTTTGGGTTTATTGCAGATGAAACATTTATTCTACACATGCAAACCATAATGCAGCATGCATTAAATGGCTTTTTTACAGCAGCGTATTTTATGCATGGCGATGGTGCAGTGGATAAGCCACATTCTTAACGGTGTGAGAGATATAGATATTATAAGTCGCTTTGGATAAAAGCGTCAGCTAAATGAGTAAATGTAATTAAAAGAAATATTGTGTTCATATGAAAGTTAAAGTTCAAATGATAATTTTGTATAACTTCACCTGATCAATATAACTTCTGCAAGTTTCTTCCAAAGGCTCCTGTTGTTGAACTCTTTGCTGAGACATGACGCAGCCTGCTTTTGTTTTCAGCCAAACAACTTTGAATTAAATAGGATTATGTGTGCCGTATTAAATCAACAAGCCACGATTGAGAGAAGAAAGGCAGTCTAATTATTTCGACTGTACTAATCCTCAGTTTTCTGGCTAATATTGTACTCTGTGTTAATCCCTCCATAGAAAACAGAGTGACAGGGTGGAGCATATTCTTTTTCTTTGTTACAGCAAAAGTCTAAGACAGACAGTTTAAGTGAAGTCACTTGACTGCTTAGTCATAGGTCTGCACTTGAAGTGAATGGAGTACAGCATTAATTCAATAAGTGTGTTGGACTGAATACATTTTTAATGTGGTTCCACATGTCGTTTTTTTTGGGGGGGGTTTTCGTGGAGTTTCTACTCTTTGTAGAGAAAAACATTGTATATTCTTGGTATGATTTAGGCATAACTGTGGTTGGATTCAAAGTGGCAAGAGCTGAAATAATTAGTTAATTAAATCTATCAAACTTGAATCCTATCAAATTTGAGCATTTTCTGCAGTTTTATTCCATTGTAAATGTACTATTCTTGGGATTTCCGACTGTTGGTGGGACAAAACAAGCAACATGAAGACACACCTTGGCATCTTAATGGGCATTTTTAAATAGTTTGTGACTTTCATAGATGAAACAATAAATAAATAGATACAAACATTATTAGTTGCAGCTCTAATTGGCACTACTAATAGGTTAATTCAGCAATTTAGTATTGTAGTTCCTTAAAGGTTGGGGACTTGGAGACTAAAAGTATGATCAAAATTGGTGTAGCAGAGGATATTCTGACCTGACATGCTTCTTCAAATACTCAAATCCTTCAACGTTCAGATCTTTAAAACTCTACACCCCAAGTATGTAACACAACTTTTCTGTTATAAGCCAAAGCTGATAACATTATACAGCTGTTTTTGCAGGCCGGGCAGCGCTCCTCATGATGAATAAACTGATCTTGATAAGTAAAATTGCCGGAGTTTGCCTATCTGTTATAAAACGTTTATTTTTGGTCTCAACATTTCAAACCCCGATATTGTTAAATCCTGTATCCTACATTCATCTGTTCAGTGCTGTTAGCCAAAACGTGCTCGTTTCTGACAGCAGTAAGGGTTTGTATAGAAGCATGTTTGGTCACTGAGGAGTTTTAAGGCTTTTTCCCTGTCAGCTGTGCTCTCACAGAGGTCGATGTGCCAGCCAGGGAGCTGCAGGGTGGATGGCAGAAGGCACAGTCGAGGCCTTTGAAGTCTGCCGAGGAGGCTCAGTGTCGACTTTACCCTTGACACTCATCACCCGTGTTGTTCTCTCTCTGTCTCCCTCCTGCAGAATGTAAAGTATGGAGAAATCCGCTGAATTTATTTCGTGGAGCTGAATATAATCGGTGAGTGACAGAAGCTACGCTACCTGCATGTGAGAACCATGAGCTGGTTAAAGGCTTCAGTTGGCCTCCAGGAACACTGGAGCTCTGGCCTCCACTGTCTTTCTTTTTCCTCCCCCTCTCTGATCTGTATGACTTATCTCTTGCTTTCGTAATCAGTGTCATGTCAACTCTCCTGCCTTTGTTTTTTATCTTCCTTAAATATATTTGATATACTGTTTTGTTTCCTTATCCCCCCCCCCTCACATTCTGTCATCTGTTTGGTTTTCTCCTGATTAATTTTCTCTCCTCTCCTGTATATTTCATTTATTTTCTGACCCTCTTATATTTCATTACTCATCAAGTTCTTCCTCCTACCTTTTTGTCTTTGTGCTTTCTGTCATCTATTTTTCTTCTTTCAGATGTCTTTTTCTTTTTTCCCCTTTTGATTTCTTTTCATCTGTTTCTGTTCTCTGCCACGCCTCCTTTATTCTTTCCCTGACGTGGCTGCTTATTGTTCCTCCTATTGAGTCATCCTCCATTTTTCCATTTCTCATGTTGTAATTATCCTGTCATTTTCTCTACCTTTCAACCTGCATGCTGAGCTACAGCTCCTAATGTTGGCCAACTCAGTCAAGTACAGTTCCCATTAAATCAGCAAAGCTAATGATTCATGTACAGTCTGAACAACAACGAACATCCGAGCAAGTAAATCAGCTCAGTTCTTTCATTCTCTCTTTCTTCTTTCCCTTTTCCTTCCTGTTGTGCTACTAATTGGAATTCTTTAACTCTTCATGTCGTTGTGTGTGTTTGAACACTTGCTGATTATGAATGTGTCTCTGCGCTGGTGTTCAGGTATACGTGGGTAACAGGTCGAGAGCCGCTGACATACTACGACATGAACCTGTCAGCACAAGACCATCAGACCTTCTTTACCTGCGACTCAGACCACCTCCGGCCTGCTGACGCCAGTAAGCCAACGCACGCTCATGCATGTACAGTACATGCGTTTTGGTTTGTGTGCACAGCTGGCCATGTGACTCTTCTGACATCTTTTAAATATGTTTCTTTGTGCGTTTGTTGTTTGTTTGGTGGCAGTTATGCAGAAGGCATGGAGAGAGAGAAACCCACAGGCTCGCATCTCTGCAGCACATGAAGCTCTGGAGCTCGAAGAGTGAGTGCGCCGCCTCTTTATTTTCCTGTCTTTGTCTCCCTCTCTGTGTCTAGTGCAACTGTTTAGACAAGCAGGAGTGTTTATTGTCATTTAAATAGTGATGGTGTTAATATAAGACAGTTCAATTAAAATAAATATGTCTCTCAAATTATCTGTGCTAATAACGCCGATTATTAATCATACTGGTGATACCCAGTAACATGATCAGGTAGTCCTTGGAGCATTTGACATATTAAATTGAAAATTTTATATATAATATGAATCTTGTCAAAATAATTATAAATGCCCTGTCAATACATTTTTCATTTAAAACACTGATTCACCTGAAGTTTAGGGGCGCATCAACAGTAGTCTTTTGCCCTTTTAATCCAGATTTTCTCTACTGGTTATCCTAAACCAGGTCATGTTTAGGTCAGAAGCCCTCTGCTTTAACCATGAAGCTGCTGTTTTTATTGTGACCCCTTAAACTCAAGCAATGTCTTCTCCTGACTGCTCGTCACAGTTTATGGCTTTTAGTAAAGAGTGATCTTCTCCTTCTCAGATTCTTTGATTCGAAGGATTTTTTACTGTCTGAAGAGGCAAAAGTAGCCGATATTTTACAATAAATAACAAAATCATATAAAAAAACCCTAAAAAACATGGGAAATTGAAAGATTGGAAACTGCAGGTTTTGTTGATGGAAGGGACGATGCACCTCATCACGGATTCACCCTCTGGGTAGCTGCATCATTCATAGAGGATGACAGCCTTACTTGTATTCATGGTAATGTAGGTTTATTTTTAGTAGTGTGTGTGTGTGTGTGACTACAAAGGCAGTGCAGAGTAATTGTGGCAGTGCTGTATGTTGCTCTCGGCTCATATCAAGGCCGTGACAGCAGGTTGACTCAGAGGAAAACTTCTTTGATCATTGCTTACAAAAACATGAGGCGTAAAAGAAATTTTTTTGCCATGCTGTGCAGACAAGGCACAAACAAGGCATCCTGTATATTGTGTTGGATTGAAAGGATATGAGGATAAGTTAGTTTGTAATTTCCCGGGTAACAGATCTGTCTCCTCTCCTCTCCTCTTGTAGCTGTGCGACAGCATACATCCTGCTGGCAGAGGAGGAAGCCACAACCATCATGGAGGCTGAACGTCTTTTTAAACAGGCGCTAAAAGCTGGAGAGGGCTGCTATCGGCGCAGCCAACAGCTCCAACATCACGGTACACAGTATGAAGCCCAGCACAGTGAGTAAACTCCACTCAGTATTGATACTGCTAATAATCAATATAATATTTTCCTTCTGCTTCAGCACAAGTCTTTAGCCAATGAGAATTATTTTATATGTCAGACTGCAGCAGAAGAGTTGATCATTCTTTTATCTTGTGTAAATGTCTGATAAGTAGCTTCAGCGATTATTAAGTGCTGCAGGTGGAAACCGTATCATTATACAGTGGACAATAAAAGTGATCTCTACGTGTTACATCATGTGCTTGTATGTCTCCACCAGGAAGAGACACCAACGTATTGGTGTATATAAAAAGAAGACTGGCCATGTGCTCCAGAAAGCTTGGCCGAACACGAGAAGCTGTTAAAATGATGAGAGATGTAAGTACAAAGCCTGCCAGCACAACACACACACACACACACACACACACACACACACACAGGACTGAGTGGAACTTGTTTCTTTAATGTCTGAAAGGTTTAAAAGGCTTCAGTTTAATCACCAGGCTCAGAATAATCGCACAAAGCCACATGAAAGGTTTCATTTTCAACATTCAGTCCTATTTCAAGGTTTACATTTGACAATATAACTGCATAGTGATGACCCAAAGCTCTTGTCTGCTGACTGTGCATGTGTCGCCCCCTGTCCGGTATTACATGTAACAACAGTTGTGTGTTTTCCAGTTAATGAAGGAGTTCCCTCTCCTCAGTATGTTCAACATCCACGAGAACTTGCTGGAGTCGCTACTAGAGCTCCAGAACTACGCCGACGTCCAGGCCGTTCTGGCCAAGTACGACGGTGAGAGAGAGAGACACAGTTTAATGTTTTTAAACCCCCAAAAATCTGTGTGAAGTTCATGATATTTAACTTAAATTTCCTTTTGAACTTAATCTTTGATATTGTAATGAAAAGAAAGCAAACAATTCAACCAAAATGTTAATATTCAATTCAGTATTTTATTTTTTATTAATATTTGATCGGGGCCTCAAAGGTTCATTAATTATTTAAAATTTTTTGGGACACTGCTTTACTTTTTCTTTTTTGATTTAGAAATTATTTAAGCTAATTTTAACAAGCACATTTCCTCTCAGATTGGCATAAAATGACTTGAAATGTCCTGGATTTACTTTGTGTTACTCTCAAAGACATGCATGATGTTGTAAGGACAATAGACACTGTATAGCAACTAGCGTTCACAAACAATTCTATTAATCAATTAGTCAAGTGGCAGGAAATTCGTTTTTCAAGCCTAAATGCCAAACATTTAGTTTCAGCTTCTTATTGAGGATGATTTGCTGCTTAAATCATAGCTTATCTTTGGGTTGTTATACTATCTCTGTGTCTAGCTGTCAGCCTTATCATTGGAGTCATTTTTACATGTAACATCAGTTAAAAAAAAAAAGGTCACCCTTAACTATTAGATAAATGAAAAGTAATATTTGATAACAAAACACCCTCAAAGCTTTGAAACCCGAACTCATTACCTTCATTCACAAACCCCCCTCTGGGCAGCTGAAGTGTTCTTAAACTCTAGCTATGACCTGTAATTGCAAACTTGTCCTATGTTCACTAACCACCACCCCCTCCCCTCTGTCCTGTCTGCTTTTTGTCTCCTCCACAGATATTAGCTTACCCAAATCTGCAACAATATGCTACACAGCAGCCTTGCTCAAAGCCAGGGCGGTATCTGACAAGTGAGTATCGCTTTTCATCGGCCACAATGCTCACACCTGCTCTGCTATTAAAGAGTTTAAAATGGAGCTGAAAATAGCCCGGGGACCCATCAGTGTGAATAGGGCTGAGCGGTGGTGTAGTAACAGTAGGTTAGCAGCAATTTTGCTCTTCGGTACAGGGCTGCCTTGAGGGTTTATCAGTGTTATTGTGAGAAATAAGTGTTTCTGTCTTGCCGGAGTGCTCTACTCACTCAGAGGTACAAGGTTAATTATGAGTGTAAAGCATAATTTGCATTCAAACTGGTGACGCACAGATAAAACTAGTTTTCTTTTAGCCATGTACTCATTTATACATACATAAAATATAGCACTTTAGCTTTGCTGTCAGACAGCTTTGGAACTACATTTTCCCAAGTGTAGTACAAACTAAATATTCCTTCGCATAAGCGCAACATGGTTTTTACGCCGCTCTCTTTTAACACAGAAGTGAATATACAGATGTTATATTAATTATAATGCACAGTAATCTTGAAGATCACACGGGCTATTGCACTTTATAATCTGATTCCATTTGCCTCGACCCCACTGCTGTCTTTGGCTTTATTGACCAACATTTTGTTTCATAAACTCCATTTTAATGTATGTTAGTTCTTCCATAGCAACACATGTTAAAAAATCCTTAATATATTGATTCAATATTGTTCACATTGAAGAGACACATGTCTATTAATATATGGTCACTTTCTGGGTAAAATCACTGCCCATGGATGCACAACTTTGGCATTTTCTGGTTCACCATGTCAAGAACCTCCTACCAAAAATCACATTACATTCCCATGAGCAGTGAAGTTCCTTTACCATTGTTACTAAATCTACAATTTTGCATGACAAATACACCCTGAAACAGAAAAAAGGCACCTACTGGTGATGTACTAGAGTATTCTCTTGCTCTGGCCCTCACATGTATGCAAGTCCACTCAAAACCCCCAGTTCATCTTTTTTTGACACAACAAACACTCTTTTACATGTTGGGGATTTATGTGATGTTCTTACACAGAGCAGATGGTTAGTGACAAGTGAGTTGCCTCGGTCACGATGTCTGTGCTCGGCGCAGTGGGAGTCCTTTTTTTAAATCACTTTGATCATATAGTGATGTGCCATCCCAAGCCAGATTACTGACAGGAGTGTGTGTGTGTGTGTGTGTGTGTGTGTGTGCGTAGATTCTCTCCAGAGGCAGCATCCAGGCGAGGGCTGAGCACAGCAGAGATGAATGCGGTCGAAGCCATCCACAGAGCGGTGGAGTTCAACCCTCACGTACCCAAAGTGAGACTCTTTACACACACGTGCTCACCATGTTTACACAGCTACTGGCCAGTGAAGGTGTTTAACTGTTTGCACGAGACATGATTGGCTGTGATTTGAGTTTTTCCTATTGACATGAATCTGTTTCTGTCAGCAGAGAACAATAATTTATATAAAAAAATGAGTTTCTTTAATAAACCCATCACATAATTAATAATTTTTGATAAATATAATTTTGGTTATCAACCAAGATACAGTGTGCACACATTCTCCGTTACACATTTTGTGTAACAGAGACGCCGTTTGTAAATGTTCTTTCATTGTAAAAATTGGGCAAGTTGAGTCGTGTATTTGACGGTTTATTTTAAGAGGACAAGTTCATGGTTGCAGCACCAACATGCACAATCAAAAGAGCATCCAGGATAACACAAAAAAAAAGTCAGGACTTATTTCCATTGTGGTCCTTAATATAGTTGGATGCCGTAGAAGTGTGTGTGGAGCAGCCACTACTATGCCACATATTCAATCATATTCATTTGTGTCTGTCTGAATTTGGTAAATGAAATGTAGCTGTCAGTTAATCCTGCTCATCTTGTCGAATCTATCTTGTTCATCATCTGTCTTTGTTCCCTTTATTCTTCTCCTCAGTATCTGCTGGAGATGAAGAGTCTGATTCTTCCTCCAGAACACATCCTGAAGAGAGGAGACAGCGAGGCCATTGCCTACGCCTTCTTCCACCTGCAGCACTGGAAAAGGGTAGAGGGGGCGCTCAACCTGCTGCACTGCACCTGGGAGGGCAGTGAGTACACACACGCACACACACTCTCCGTAGGCCGTTGGATATCTCATAAGGGGATTCATTCCAGAATAAACATACATACCATTAATTGACATTGACATGTGATAATTAAAGAAGTCATCAGCTGCAAACCTTTGTTTTTGTGTTTGCAGCGTTCAGAATGATCCCATATCCTCTGGAGAAGGGTCACCTCTTCTATCCCTACCCCATCTGCACAGAGACTGCAGACAGAGAGCTGCTACCCAGTAAGAGACGCCCTAACACACACATTTATACAAGCATACCATGTGTATTTATACAGTACGAAAATATGATCTGAATTTGTCAGTTAAAAAAGTACAAGAAGATGCTTTTATATATTATTATATGCGGCTAAAGGTTAAAATGGGGGGAATGCTGACTGGGTTTCAGACTTAATAAATAAATGTTTATTAGAGTGTATTTTATGATTTTATAAAATTGTAAAGATGAATTCAAACAGCAGTAATAATAGTGTTACTAGTAGTCGCAGCAACATCAAGACAAAAAGACAAGCTGTGCTACGCTGTTTGTTAAAGTTGGGTATTGATTTGACCATTTTAGAGGGAAAAGTGTAATCATTTGTCCAAATTTATGAAGATGATGTATACTTGGTCTTTTCGTTTAGAGTGATGATGCCAATGTTACGCCTGTCACAAAAACTGAGTGGTTCAATTTGTCATTAATAATTGTGATGATGAGACAAATTCCTCAGCTGAGTGTGTGTGTGTGTGTGTGTGTGTATGTGTGTGTGTGTATGTGTGTGTGTGTGGACGATCGTGAGCTAATGTGTGGAGTGCGCGTCGTCCTGCTGTCTGCTCAGCAGCTCGTCTGTCTTCACACACAAACCTTCACTTGATTAAGTTGGCTTCCAGCCACCAGCAGCAACACGCTGTGCTGTGTGTGTGTCGCTGGGTGAATGTATGAATACAAGCTGTATTTACATTATTTCACTGCTGTTCAACAAAACCTAAATATCCCTAAAATATGTGACAAATTACATTATTTTTCCTCCGACACGTTCATGTTCCTGAAAAGAAAACATGTGGTTTTAACGATTTATAACAGACTTATTAATAATAAACACACATCAATGAATATATGTTCCAAAACACCAGTGGGTTCAGCAGGTGGGTTTTTCCTGTGATACAAGAGCAGTGTAGTTCACATGTGTCTGGATGTGTAGACTGTATAGAGCTGTATGTTAGCAGTAACCTGATCAGACATGTCTGTACGACAGCCTGCTGTTTGCATACGACCTTTAAACACAGCTGAGGAAGAGTTTAGCTGCCAGTTAATCTGCATCTAAACAACCTGAAGTTTAAATTGTTCATTCCTCATATTTTTTTCAAGACTTAACATACCTGATCAGAAACTGTTTATTTTTCTATTTTATTTTTATTTTCTTCAGCCACACCCACATGTTGTGTGTTGCTGCTTAGTTTAACTCCACAACGGTAACCCATACATCATCTGGATGTACCTTTCTCTTCTAAACATCAGTGTGATTGGTCAATTAGCGTAATGGAGGGGTCAGAGGTCAGTCCACTTTAAGTTTAGGAAATGTATTTGCGTCCAGATTTTCAATGTTGAAACATTTCCCTGCAATACTTTCTGGACAATGAAGTTTACTGTTTCAGTGAGGTACATTTTCATATGTATATGTGATGCAAATGTTTTGCTGTAAAGTAACATTGTGTTTGTTTGTGTGTGTGTGTGTGTGTGTGTGTCCCACGTGGAAGCAGTGTTTCACGAGGTGTCAGTCTACCCTAAGAAGGAGCTTCCCTTCTTCATCCTGTTCACAGCCGGTCTCTGCTCCTTCACCGCCATGCTGGCTCTGCTCACACACCAGTTCCCAGAACTCATGGGAGTGTTTGCTAAAGCTGTGAGTGTACACACGCACGCGCACGCGCACACACACACACACACACACACACACAGTTGCCTGTTTTCCCTTGTTTGGAAAGTTTTAAGCGAAGAGAAAATGCTTTGATTTTTGCTGCAGGACATCGCAGCAAAAATCAATCGAAGCTAAAATGTAGCCGTGGATTGTCTCCAGAGAATTAAGCTGACTCTTGCACAAAACTTTGCTCTTAACATAGACTTTGGTTGATGACAAAGCATCTTATAAGCTTATAGCTCAATTTCCATAAAAATCAACTAGCTAGAATAAGATATCTGGTGCTCTTTCTTCATGTGCCACCCTCAGGTAATATCACAACCTAACAGGCAGATTGCTATGAAACTTGCTCCACAGGGACAGTTGGATTTTAATGACCCTGTGACCTTTCCTCTACCTCCACATCCAGGATAAAGATTCAGTTTTGAACCCGAGGGTCAGACCTCTACGACTACAGTTTTTTAAACTACAACATTTTGCATTGTTAACTGGTTGTGTGTTTGCTGTTTCACTGGTTTTAACAGCTAAATCCACCAGCAGACAAAGTGTAGCTGATATGGCTCAGGTTGGTGAGCAGCTCGGCTCCTTCTTTTAGACCATTTTCCACAAGCCCCCTGTAAACCGTGCTGCGCTCCACACCAAGTAATAGCCATGCTAGAGAGGGATGTTTCTTAAAGTTGAGAAGCTGTTAGATCATTCATTTCTACAGTACCTGCTTGTCCTCTTCCAGCGGCCAGTGGAGGGCGCTGCCTCCCCGGCCCCTCCCTGCAGCCTGCAGGGCCGTGCTGCTCACCTGGAATGCAGGTGAGCTCATCTCCCCCCGATGTGACACTATCAGCAGATACCATCGACCTGCTGAGAGCTGGAGCGCTGCACAGACACAGACCTCCTGCTCTCTGAGTGGGACTATGTCCAGAGTACTACATAGTGGTAGAGCAGGGATCAGTTTTTAAACTAATCAGAAGTTAATATGTAAAAGCAACCTTTGTTTAGGTTTCTTTTAATGCAAAGTTGTCGTTTCACACAGCAAATATTTAAAATGTGTGGCTGTTGTTTAGGCCGTCATCTACTAACTAAAGTGACTAAGTACAGAATACATCAGTTTCCAACAGGGAAATGCTGCAAGTAAGATTTTAGAAAGGCTGTGCACATCCTTGACAGGACGACACAAGTGATTAGACGTATTTTGGCTGATCTGACGACAGTGTGGGAATGTACTGTACAGACTGTGTTGGATTGACATCTCACACACTGTGCTGCACGTGCTAGGATAGGACAAATTAAACTTTATTTTTATTATTGCCACATAGCTAGGTGACCTTATGTAATTCCCAGTATAGCTCTGCCCAACTTTAATCTGACTACATGTCCAATCAGGCAGATGAAGTGAACACACCTGTGAGACGTGATGGCCTGGTGTTTGCATGTTAAATATTGATTACGTTTCTGTGTTTACACGTAATGACAAACAGAAGAATGCTTTAATATAATCACTACACATGGTTTACATTGGCTCTGACTTAAAACTGCAACCAAATTTTTTCATTTACATCTTTCATTGGCTGTTACAGGGATGAAATTTAGGGACCCAACGTTATCTCTTCTGATAGCAATTCCAATATCTCAGCTCAGGGTCTTTGCCAGTACTGATCTGGCACCAGTGCTGTCCTTTCTCAAATTTAAAATAATTTTTACCCATTGCATGAAACTAGTTGGGATGAATTTAAGTAAGGCAAAAGCTTGCCAAGGGTTTGCTGTGGCACTAAAAGTGAGTTGTGACTGAGTGAACACACTGAATTTTACATAAAATGTCAAATTGCATACTTTGTTACATTAAGAGATTTATGCAACGCTGACATTTTGGCCTGAGGGCGGCACAAGCAGAAAGGTCGCTAAACATATTCCATGCAGGAGATTGAAGGCTGATACCCTGATCCACTCAATAAGGCCAGCGTCAACACCGATCAGTGTTGCATCCCTGCTTTTTGGATTACAGGAGGGTCTGTCACTCGCCGCCCATGCAGTTCAAACACATGGAACACACGCCTTTACTTTGAAGTGCTCTTTGAAGCAGGAGTAGAGATCTGTGATACGATGTGTGAGGCAAACCTTTCCAGCGCTGTCGCAGCTTTTCAAACGCACAAACCACCGACTACCAGGCAGATGCATGCAGGCGGAGAGGAGGGCGGCACAGATGAATACTCTTCTCCACCTCCGCACCCCCCCCCACAACCCCTGTCATGGCCTTTATCTGCCATCTGACAGAGTGGGAACCTCTATGACCCGCTGTTGCTCTGGTGGAGCCCCTATTGCCCCCCCGACTCCCCCTCACCCTCCTCTACACTAGTTGTTGCCAAAACACCAACCTGAGGACGAGGCCTGACAGCGAGCTGTTCTGTACTCACAGGCACAAAGTGGAAAAGAGTTTTAAGGGAAGGAATTGTAAAAGGATGCAGTGCGCTCCAGTGTCTTGAATTTTAAAATGTATTTGGGGAATTAAAAAAAAGTAGACGTAGGACAGACATTGTTCAATGAAACATTTTCATTTCGGCAGTAGACGTGTTTTTTGTTTCAGGTGTAGTTTAACCGATGATAAAGACACCATCCTCTGTAATGTTTAATGCTGATCGATTAGTTGATTAATCTATTACAGAATTGACAAAGAAATTATCCAAAACAATCCCAACTCAAGGCCCACACGCTGGCCTTTTCCACAGCTTTCAATCTCGTCACACAGTCTTCATCAGCAGATAGAGTTTGATGTTTACATATATGCTCAGTCGCTTTCAACATTTCACCCACAGCTCTGTGGGCTCCGAGGTGAAGCGTGAAAGTTCATTCTCAACACTGGAAATAGTGGTTTGACAAAACTCTTGTTAAGTCTCCTCTCAAGGTCCATTTACCGGCTTCTTTCTTTCCGGCTGATGAAGTCCGTGTGGTTTAAAAAGTTAGTAAATGGACCACAAGTTGGGATTATTATATGAATTCTGATTGCAATTTAAGCATTTATGAAGGATGTTATTTTATGCATTTTGGACTATGTCAAGTCTGCAAACTTGTGATGGGCCTTTTTCTCCTCGATTACTTTTTAGGAATAAAAACAAATGACTAAATCTTATTTTAAAATGATGCAACCTTTAAGGGACGTTGATCAGCTAATTCATGGAAGAGTCACATATTGTGTTTGGTAACCAGCGTGGCACAGAGTAAAGTCAGCTGGTTTCAGTGATGATTCAGCCTGAAGAGAAACTGAAGTCGTGGCTCATGAAGAGGCCGTGTGCTCTGTGTTAATGACCTCCTGCTGATGTGTGGCTGTTACTGTCTGTCTCCCTGTAGTTCCTCAGCACGCTGTTTGCTCCTCTGAACTTCATCATGGAGAAGGTGGAGAGCATCCTGCCGTCCAGCCTCTGGCACCAGCTCACCCGCATCTGACCCCGACCGCCCGGACAGGACCAGAATCAGACCCAGGAGCAGACCTCCATCCAGACAGAAACAGCTGAACTGAAACCCAGAATGCTGCGTTGGACTGGACTGACACACCTTTGTGCCAAGATTACCAAGTTCAAACCAAACTGAGGACGACGGGGGGGGGGGGCATGAAACAAAAAGGCAAATCAACGGAATCCAGAATTGGTTTTGACTTTATTTGATATGTTTGCATTTTTGGGGGTTTTCAATCATTTAAAGCTGTTCTTTTGTTGTACAAAAAGAGGTGATCAATTGCCATCATTAAAAAAAGTGAGAAGACAAAAAAATACAATAAAGGACTTTTTGTGTATTGCTGCAAGCCAGCTTCTTCACGCCACTTTGATTCACACGGTGTTTAACCGCCTCACCCAGATCGAAACCCGAATACAGCCGACAGTCATCTGGAGCTGCCGGTCATTTCAAGTGCTATTTGGCTGTTGAAACCGCAAAACACAACCTGGTAGGTTTTCACTATCTGTGGAATCCTTCACTTATCTTCTGATGTGCGTTTTCATCCACAACCTTGACATCTCGCTCCACAAACAGGAGAAGAGTTTTACCTGCATCCACCAGGTGCTTTTGTGTGAAGCTGAGGGAAGCTGTGATCTTAACTTTGTTAAAAACTTGACTTCTGTATTTGAGACACAACGCCTACACATGAAATATATTTTTGCCCATTTTACTACACCACGTGTGCAGTCTGTTCTGTGATTGGCTTGCACAGCAGAAGGAAGTGAAGTGCGTTAATTACCTAAAATGTGCAGTCTGCCTATTGATTGCAGAATATGGTTCCATTCACTATACATCTGATTTTAATTTACACAACTACATATTTACATAGACGGAAAAACTAAGTTTGGACACTTGCAGTGTTGGAACAAGCTGTAGTCTGGTAAGAAAAGCAAAACAAACCTAGACTTTTTAATGTTTAAATAGGGATGCAGAGTGAAATGTACAGTGTCGCTTATTCTGGGGAGTTCAGTTGTACAGGTCATACTAGGGTTTTTTCTTAGGTAACCAGTTAGTTACAGACTCAGCGTCGTAATCTTTTCAAAGAGGACTTTACTATTGAACTGGAGAGTAAATAAATACAGTGAAATAAGAGAGGAAACAATGGATTTACATCTTACATCTGGGACAGCAGGTTGTTGTAGTGAAAAGCTGTTCAGGCTGCAGTCTTCTAACTCCTAAGTGCTGGATTTGGAGGCTGCAAATAACAGTGAATTTGATTGTTTATGTACACAGACTATTATCTTTTTTCTTTATTAGGCTGTTAGACAACAGGGCACGCTCATCCTAAAATTAAATTAACTAAAGCCTGATATGCAAGGTCACCAAGTACTATTTGAAATACATCCTAAACTGTTAATTAACAACAATTTTAGAATACAAGTGGACTAAAACCTCGTCAAGCCAACTGCAGAGCCACGATTTCAGACCTGCAGTTCGGATCCAAACTACTTCACCTACAGGTATGAAAGGCTGCAGCTGTAGAAAAGTTGATGTCGCCACCTACAGGCAAGGACAGTTACTGTTGCATTTGCGCCATTAGTTACAACATATGCTTTTAGAATCTTTTTTGGCTGCTGTTGTGCTGTCAGTCATTTGTACATCTGTCTAAATGTATAACTGATGAATGTAAAACTAATAAAAACAAACAAAACAGAAGCTGTAAAAACAAAATATTGCAGCTGTGACGATACTAGACTGTAGTGTTAGTAAACAGTAAAGCTGCTGCTGTTTAACACTAAGTTCAGCATGCATCACGTTAAAGTCAGTGCTGCGAAGCGCCGCATCAAGTCAAACGCACCTAATGACTTAACATTTGGAGCGCTCCAGATTCTCCACAAGGGGCCAATGTTAACACAAGTTTGTAAGTTAGAGAACTGTGTCTTTCAGAATATTTAATTAACCCTAACCTTTTAACCCGTTGACCAAAGAAATAGATTTTATTTTTAAATAGATTACGGCAACAGATTTCTTAACTCTGGTTTCAGCTAATGAGTTTAAAGCTACTTTTAATGTTCAATTTGTTTTAAAATCTGAATTTAAATTACTTGAACAAGATGTTAACAAGAATACCTGTGAAATCTGGAATACTATCCAGGTAGCGCGTTTGTAACCATACTCGCTGAGTGCTAAACAGAAAGCCTCAAACCGTAAAGAACAAATAGCTGAAAAATTTGCCGTTATGAATGAAAAATGTGGCACCCTTGTGATTTGTGAGTTTTTAAATATTTAAGCTTCAGTAACATAACTTAGTCCAAAGTGAGCTTTAGCTTTTTGTTTTTTGGCGCAACGGCAGCAGCAACTGTCACCTTTTTCATTCCAGTGGTGTTTCCAGGCCTGAACACTGAATGTTTGGAGAGTAATTGCCTGTGGTTTTGGGTAACACACTGTTGGAAGAGAATGAGCCCCTGACATGACAAAACAAATTTATGTTCACAGGTAAGGAGTTCAAATTGAACCGTAAAACTGAAAACATACAGGAGAAAAAGACATTAAATGGTTGGAAAATTCTCAGACTGCACAGGGAACAAGGTAACTGTCTCTCCCTGTTGAGATATTTCAAAACTCTACAGTAGATTATATCATTTAAGATATTTTCAGTGTATTTTTGGCTGTTTTTATGTTTTTCTGTGTTTCGGAAAGATAAAAAACTAAACAACTCTGATTACGCCAGTCAGGCTTTTAAAGCTAGGTTTTGCTGTATAAAGTAGTTGTAGTGGATATATTTTATTAAATAAATGCACAGCTCACTACCGTTTCTCCTTTAACCTATAATATGTTGATGGAAGCTTTTTACATTTTCTGCTCTGATCATCTGAAGTCTGGAAGCTCTTTAAAGGCAACAACTTCCAGCAGAGTTTTGCCCTGAGCTGTGTAATTAGATTGATTGACCAGTGATCTTTGGGAAGCGCAGTGCGGAAACACAGCTGAAATAAGAGCTTAGCACTGAGGATGGAGTCGAGATATTCTATTGATTGTCACTTAGAACATGTGGCCCAGTACAAACGCAGTAGTTTTTACACGGTGACCAGTATGACTGCTGGTTTGATATGAGCGGTCAGTAGTGTTCCGTGGCGGTGAGGTCACGTCTGGCCCTTACAGGTGTGCACGTCGACCTGCTGGTGGCAGTCGCGGCAGTGCACGGCGCAGCACCAGTGGAACTTGCACTCACACTTGGTAGTCCGGCTGACCCGTGACGTGTCGTAGCCTCGACCGCAGCACATCACCTCACAGCCGTCCACGCCGCGAGACGTCCGGTTACAGACCCGCCCTCCCGTCCCCATCGACCCTGTGGACAGAGAGACACAGAGAAAGAGGTGGTGGTCAGTGAGGTTATAAGGACGTTAAAGTAAACGCGTTCATCATCATTTGCTTTGCATTTATAAGTGATCTAATTTCTCACTCTACAAACTGTGACATCATCTAGTCTTTGGTAGTCTTTTGGGGGTTAAAGTTTTAAAAATAGCTGAAAATCAAAAATATATTTCTTGCGGTTTAAAAAAAAAACAACAACAAGTGCATAATCGCCTGCACATTAGTAGTTTATCCCCGTTTATCTCTTGACTATTCCTGGATAAGGTTCTTCTTGCAGCACAAAAATCTCGGGGCGTTTCGGACCTCTTTTTCGACAACCATGACCTGCTAACATCATTAGGGTGTGTCAACAATTAAGCCTTTTATTTCCTTTTGATCTATACTGTAAGTTTGAGAGTTGAAAAGTTGGGAGCTGCAAAGAAAATGTGACCGACCAGTGAGCAGGCCTTACGTGTCCAAAAGAAAAATCCCTTCAACAGTACTGAGATCACTTTACAAATGATGGTAAAAAAAACAAACTACCCTCTCACACTCAATTATTTGGCAGATTTCATTCTGATAATCAAATGTATTATTTTAATGTTTACACGTCGTGATGAATGTCAGAGGGTATTTTTCATACTGATTAAGGCAAAAATCTGCTTTCAGAAATAGTTTTTGACAAATTGAAAACAAAGAGTTATCCATATAAAAAAAACAGTAAAAATCTTACTTAATGCACATTTAAGCTTTTCTTCCTACACATAATGGTCCTGACTAGTTTGACATAAGATGAACTTAACCGCGTCTTGGGGCTAAATCATTTTACTGCAGCAGTAGGATTTAACTTCATTTCCCACTGCACAAACGTTAGATTTATTCACTAAAAGGCAAAAACACATTTCAGTAGCGCCCTTCCAAAATGAGATTTACCGTAGGAGCCATTTGACACCTACACTGACAATCATTCCAGGCTGAATAGGTGAGAAGCATCCTGGGAAATTACTTGGGATTGAATAAGTCTTAAAGGAATACTCCACCCTATAAGTGTCCCTTTCACACCGGTTGCTCCGATGTGGAATGAAGATGTGACTTGGCGGGTACATAAGCTGCAATGTGTCCAATCAGAATAGCTGTGCTGGTTATCAAGAGCCAATGGGAGCACAGTGTAATAATACTGGCTGTATACTAAAAATGAGACTGGGAGGGGGGTGAGGAGGGGTCAGGGGGTGCGTAAGATGATGAACGTTGGACGGAGGAGAGATGAGAGATTGATGATAGGAGCCGTCAGCCTGCACTCCCGCTCTTCATCAGCTGTTCATTTTACAGGAGACAACCATCGCACACACACACACACACACACACAGCACTCCTCAGACTGACCACACGGATAAACACTCACTTTCTCCTGAATCTCGCCTCCAGCCGCCCACACACACACTTTCTATCTCCACCAAGACACTTCTACATACAGTCTTTATTTCCAGGTGTGTACCTGTACAGAGGCAACAGCCACACCTTGATTTATAATAAAACTAAGGAAGCCTGTAAGGGTCATAACTGCGGTTATTTTTATAACCACACTAGAATTATCTCAACAAAAGCTTTGTTTTATACTTTTTTTGTGATATTTACATAAAAACAGGCTCGTGCAGACTACACGACGTGTGTGATCATGATCTAGCGTTAATTAGTCTTCTGCTGACGCTAGATCATGATCGTACCTGAACTGCACACACGGTCAGTCCTCCACAGGGACGTTTCAGGGACTTTTATCTGCTGTTATTAAATACGAACAAAATCGCAGCCAGCGGAGAATGTCTGCAGATAATATTTTGGATAATTACCACATCAGAACCTCACTTTTTCTATCCAATGATCGTGACAAGACAGTTTGGGTTATCATGTCAAGATTTCCAGATAACAAACCGTGTTATGTCGAGTTCCCACAAAGGGGAATCAGCGCCTCTCGGACACAGTCTCAACAAAAAGTGACTCCTCATTAGAAGCTTGACAACTGCCGACGCTGACAGGCTCGAATTGTGAAGTGTATATAATGGACTCGTAGTTGTTGACGAGTGACCCCACCTGGCTGGCAAGTGCTGATTTATCAAAACACAGAAAGATATGTAGAAAACATTACAGAGCCATGAAGATGTAAAACTAATTTATGCTAGATTCAAAGAGGTGTGTACACTGTCTACAGCAGGAAAAAACAACCACAAAGCACCGGCGATTGGTCAAATACCCATTTGAGCCATTTGTTTCATTTGTTGATCTTAGATAGTAGAGAGCTGAAAGAAAATAAGTTACGAGAGAGATGGAGAATGCAACATTGGCCCCCAGTCGGACCCAAACAGAGGACATTACAATGACATGGTCGGTATCCAAAACCCTCGAAGCCACCAGTCGAGAACAATCTTTATAAGTGGTCAATTGTTTCAGCCATTTTTGAATAATTCTTCACTTGTTCCAGCTTCTTAAATGAAAGGATTTGCTGTTTTGTAGATATTATTGTAAACTGAATATATTTGGGTTTTGGAAGTTTGGAAATTACCCATCCGAGGCAACATGTCTCATTTTGTCCAACCAGACTTTTCACAGATTAAACAATGACTCAAAAAACATTATTGATAGACTTGGCCGATAATGAAAATAGCTGAAGCCATTTATAACCCAAAAAAGCATAGCAAAGTAGGCATTCTTCTAGTTGTGGCGTAATCTTGAAGATGTTTGAATTGTAACTGGAGCGTCCAAAGCTGAGCTGTTGTGATGCAGATATTCATCCAGCAGATGACTGCGGCTGGCTGCACTGTGCAGGTGTGACTACTATCTGACTGTGGAGCAAAAGTGTTGGTGAAGAAGAACATGTGTGTCTCCTGTATAAATAAAAGATTTCGAAAAAAATGATTCACTGGCTTCAAAAGTACCATCTCAAACATTGTTCTGGAATTTGCTCATGTTTACATTCTGCTTCTGCTCTGCACCATTCCCTCGCCAGGTAATATGTCTGGGCATGACCCGAAGTCCCGCCCCTCTCTGGCTGCGCGCCCGCCCGCCCGCCCATCATCCGCGGTATGCTGCCCCGATAGGGATGACATCACGGCCAGAGTCTTCCTCACAGCCCTCTCTCTCCCTGCGTCTGCTTATTGAATTAAGATGAGGGGGCGCCGAGAGATGAGTTTAGCACCTGAGCCTCGCCGGGGCCGAGGGAAATTGATTTCACACTTTAAAGAGGCACAGAGGGGCCGTCTCACCATCTCTGTGGGCTCTGAGCCTCTGTCTGTCCATCTGTGAGAATGGCTTCAGTCTGTGTGTTTCCAGCATGATTGAGGGTGAGTCTGCATGTCTTTGAGAGGTTTTCCAGTATGTGTGTGTATGCGGGATGGTACAAGGAACAAGACGGAATAACGTTTCAAGAACGACATGCTGGCAAATCCATGTTTGTGCAAGTGTCTAAAAGAGAGAGAGGGATTCGATGTACAGTACGTGTCATGATTGAGTTTACATGCCCGTCTCTGTGTGTCCCACAGAAGTTGGTTTTTAGAGAGGGAGCAAGTTAAGCTCTCATGAGAGGCCCAGTGCGAACACTGTGTGTGTGTGTGTGTGTTACCTCACGGTGCTTACATTTACACAGCATATAAAGCCTTCATGTCTGCTGTGAAGCCTGTACTTGTTCCCAAAAGGGGGCCCTAAGAGGTTAAAGGGAAAACGATTTCATTAAGGCATCCCATAAGGCCATGTTGAGACTGTCAATATTAGGGAAACAACTGATGATTATTTTCACTGTCAAGTAATGTGCATCATTATTTTATCAATTTAATTATTATTCTTCTATAAAATGTATAAAATTTATAGAGACACGTCCCCATCAAAAGTTCTTAAAGCTAAAAAAGGTGCCATCTTGATTTGTCAAACCAACTCCCAAAAAAGAAAACAAAAGAAAAGCAGCAAACCATCATAATGCTGCTTGAAAAACAGACTCAAACGATCGATCAATTATCAAAATAGCTACCGATTGAGTGCCTGTTTCAACTCTCCAAAGCATCTCTCTCTCAAAATTCTACCAATTAAATTGTTCTTCTGCAACTGGACCTGTTTCAACTTCATGGGGTGTCCTAGTGGTTAAGATACCATGTACAGTAACTGCAATGCCCCCAGTTCGATTCCAGCTGGGGGACATTTGTGCCAAAGTGCCTTAAACCTGCATTCTATCCAATGGCCACTGTTTGCAAAAGAAGAAGTCAGATTCCATTTTAATTAATTGCTAAATGACACTACTTCTCACTTGCCTGAACTACTTCCTAATAAGTTTATAGCCACATCCTCTAGTTTCAAGCCTTCTTCAATACAGCACGATGGTTATTTTGTAAATTATGGTCTGATTTAGAGGAAAATGGATGAAAAAGCAGGGTAAGATTTAGGGCGTGGCTATGTTATGATTGACAAGACGCTACCAAACTACAATCAGGATACAGGCAACTTGTTTCCACTGCACTGTGAACATTTGACCAGCGCTGTTGAAAAAGCACATTAAGAGTCGGCTGGCTGTTTCCAGTAAGAACATTTTATTATAAGCCTGTTTTTCACTAGCAAAAATTAGCATCCCAGTAAACATGAATTACGGATGCACCTTGCCAACCGAGCTCCACCCTCTCGTCCAAATATGGTCACGTCCAGTTCCAAAAAAACAAGATGGCGATGGCCAAAATGCCAAATTCGAGGCTTCAAAATGGTCCACAATCCAATGAGTGACTGCATGGAGGCTTTTTTTTAATACAGTCTATGGTTGTTACCCTCTCTTCATGATTCCTGTCTGTACCTAAACTTTCCCTATCCAAAAGTAAATTTGAAAAAAAAAAAACATTGTGGAACTCCAGAAGATAGTGACATGACCAAAGATCAAGAATTAACCTCCATGCTCAAAGACTAGAATATGCTCTCGCAGCTTTTATCACCAAACAGTCTTTCTCCCCAAATAAAAACCATGCTTCTGAAAATTCTTCATGCTTCTTTAAAGGCCATAAAACTAAAAGACCATGACTGTGCCTGAGAACCTGTACTGAACACAGAGTACATGACACTGTTCCATGACAGACAAATCCCAGGTTTAATACAACATCCAACATGTCCTTTGACTCCCAAGTGTCCTTGAGAAAGAAATATTCCCTCAGTGCAAAGATCTGCTACTCAATCACACAACCAAGTCAAAGTGCTAAACCAACACCACATTTCCCCTATTACACTGGCTGCCAGTTACTTTTAGAACAGATTCTAATTTATAAATCATCTCAGGCCAAAAAATGTGTGATTTTTAGAAGACTATAAACCCAGTAGGGCCCTTAGGTCTTCAGGAAGCAGTCAACTGGTAGAAGCTCGAGTCAGAACCAAACAGCTGCTTTTAGCCGCGATGCTGCTCATGATCTCAAATGCACCCAAGCCATTTCCAAATTTTAATGGAAAAACTGCAGCTCCCCTGACTTTTTATTTTTTGTATTTGGGGCACTTACAACTTTTTACTTCATTTGATCAAATTCTTTTGTATTGAATCTTAATTGATTTATATAGCACATTTCAAACGCAGCCTTGCCTTCCTACTTCAACGCAACACACCGTTTTGTTTCAGGGTGAGCCATGATTGGTTACCTGCAATGCTGCAATGAAACACAAAGAGAAAAATGTGACATGTGACAAGGTTTGCACATACATGCAGACGTTTTGATCCACCTGCACTTTCAACTGCATTTCCAAGCAAAAAAAATAATAAAAACATCAAACTAGTATTTGTGGGTGAGTCTAATCTAAACTGAATGTAAGCGTCCAAGTCAAGACGTTTTAGAGAAGCGTCTCGCTTTGTAAACTCCTATGCGAGTGTGTGTGGTATTATGTTGTGTAATTAAACCTGCTCCCGAAATCTGCTGGCCAATGGTGCCCCTGGGCGTGTGTGTGTGTGTGTTTCCAGTGGTGGTGATTTATAATGATCTGTGGTGTTCTAAGGTTTCAGCCTACAGAAGTGTGTAATGGGTCTTAAACTGGCCGACACCCGATCGCCACGGATCATCTGCTGCCTGACAGGCATCCACCTCCTCTGAAAACACACACACACACACACACACACACACACTCTCTTTCTCTCACACAGTTTTCAAATACAAACATTTTCCTTCTCACACACACTCAGTCTTGTTCCAAAGCTCAAATACATAAACACAGATTTCACTCACTTAGATACACCAATGTCTGGGCACCAATGAAACACTGTAGTCTCTCTACCAACTCTCTCAGTTTTGACATTGTACTGGCTTGATGAAAACTGTCTAACAAGTGAAACTTCAGGTTGAGTTTCCACAAGTCCTAATTTTTATATGCATTTTCACTCCTGGTGAGATCCTGTAAGAAGGGTGTTAAAGGCAGGAGGAGTTTCACAATCTGACAGTGGATCTGCTGAATCACTTAAAGCTCAGTTTAATCACGGAAGCTCACATCAGAAAGAACCAGATGATTTGGATCAAGCTGTTGAACAGCAGCTGGAATTTTGATGGACACAAACACAGCAACACTTCATGTCACCTACAAACACAACAATTACTTTATGACTATTGCGGGAACATCATTACAAGCTGAACCCCCCCCCGCCTCCACTACTGTAGTCCACTACATCTCTGTTTACACACTGGGGTAATGACAGGATGCCTTTCATTGTGAATTGAACCTCAAAAAACATGCTGGCACCAACCATAACTGTTGAGCCTAAAAAAAGTCACCCATACAAACATCTTCTGACGCACTGGAGCGACAACCAATTATGCTCAATTTGATTCCCTCGTAAAACAGTAGCACAAACTAGTTTTCAAGTCCAAGTGAATTATAGATGGCTAAAATTACTGGCCTATGTAAAATACTATGTAAACGCTAAACTGCAAACGTCAGGGTCATGACAGGCAAGAGATAGGCTGTCATTTTAGAGTATGTATCCTTGAACAGGGGAGTAACGTGTTAATGAAAGCGAGAGTAGACGTTGGGCAGGTTTGAGACGATTTAGCCAGCTGGATGTTTTGTTTGTGTGACTAAACCAAACCATTTGTGATCAAGCATTTCACAACCCTCATGATAAATTTGTTTTGTTCACACTCCTACTTTCCTTTTAAGGGCCAGTTTACACCAACCAACCATGTTTGTTGAACCGGTTCAGTTGAACTCAGGAGCGTTTACTTCTTTTAAGTTTGGTTCATTTAGCAAGATTAGAATAACGCCACTTCAGCTCAGGTGGAACAAAACTCAGACCTTTACCAAGACAACAAGAAACATCTAGATGTCGAAAGTTAAAACTGGGCTACATTTGTTTGTCTTTTTTTATATGTCTTATTACATATAACTGCTTAAAACAACTGGGTCCTGCAAATCACCAAATCAGAGATTACTGAAAAGTCGAGTGTATCTTAAGTTACAAGTGTAATCAAGTGTAATCAAGTGTAATCAAGTGTAAGTGTAATCAAGTGTAATCAAGTGTAATCTGATACATTTAGTCAGCACAGCGACTGCTTCATCAGATCATGTGGTACTGTAAATTTGGAGTGTGTTTACCTGACTCGTGGTCCCGTATGCAGTAGTCTGGCGAGTCCTCAAAGTACACCAGGTCATTCTTGCTGGGTCGTTTGAAGTGTGCGTGCGCGACAGTGAACCCAGTGCCATACTGGTTAACGGCCACCTGCACGGCGCCGTTATACCTCTTGCGAAGGTGGTCGCCAGTGCGTCTGAAGTCGGCCATGGCCAGCCAGCAGGTCCGAACGCTGCACGAGCCGCTTACGCCGTGACATTTGCACTCCAGAGTCATGAAGCGCTTCACTGCCTGGCGTGGAGAGACGAAGAGAACAGGAAGTAAGTTGCTACAGCACTTATCGTCACAGCAGTTGATAGTGAACTGTAACGTAAAATAGTTTAGACACAAATAGCAGTCAGACCCATAATGATTTTATAAAGCAAATAATGCAAATAAAAATAAATATAAAGTAGCTTAGTTTTTTCGGTTGATACCAACTTATTGCTTAATACTACTTTTAATTTGGAAATAAATCCTTCACCGTTCCTCCCAGAATTCTTGTCAGGGTGTAAATCTGTAAATGCATAATATGTAAATCTGCTTGGTTTAGTGGATAAATTATGTTTGTAGAGGAAGTAATACATTTCAAACTTTTCTCATTCTGTAATAACGATTTATTTTGTTTTTGCGCTCTTAAAATGAGCATTTCAAGGCGGATTGGAAAGAGTTATGAATACAAATTAATGTCAGTGACACTGAAGGATTTCTCTATTTACCCCTTCCTGAAAACATACATTTCAAAAGATACATTCGATAACTACATCTGAAGATCAAATGCAGATAAACATCCGTTTTGTCAACCAACTGATTGGTTTAAACTATTTGAAAACATACTGCCGTAGATTTTAACCTTGTTTGTGTGTGAACATGTACAGATTTGTTTTTTAGAATAAACATTTGGTCAATTGTACCCTTTAAGTCATTATTAGAGGTGTTTAGATGATCAGTGCCTCCTTACCTTCCTGCCGGCACGGTTGTTGTGCAAGTTCATGAGCGCCCGGGCGTCCCTCTCCTTCCTCTCCTTGGCGTCCACAAAGGCCTGGCTGAAGCGCATGGCGTGGTCCACGTGGTCACTGCAACCGCCCCAGTCAAAAGAGCCTTTGGCATCTCGTGATGAGCCTTTCTTAGTGGGATCGCAGGAGCAGGAGTCCAGCTCGCCTTGGCTGCAGGCTCGTGCCAACGTGTAAACCACACCGGCTGAGGAGATGGCGTACATAAAGGCTACCTCGCGGCTGCCTTGGGGGAGAGGGTGAAATATTGTAAACAAGGAGAAACACCTCTAACAAAGGCAGGTCTTTGTTACGATTTCATGTTATGCACAGAAGAATCCAATTTATTTGAAACACATTAAGCTCAATGATTTAAGAATAATCAAGATCGCATTATATTACACCATATGCGCCACATGCATTCTTTACCCCTGGATGTGCCCAACCTTTTCTTTGATTAAACAAGATTCACTTAAAAAGAAACACTGTTACAATCAGCTACAAGCTTTGCAATCCTAAAAAGTCACTTTTTAGGAATCTAAAAACAGCCTTTTTTCAAATTAAGACATAGATGTGTATGTCAAATGTGTGTAGATGGTTTTTGGGGATCACAGAAGTCACTCAAACCCATCAAAATGTAATGATAGAGGACTACTAGTCCGTTACACTAGAGCAGCAAACACTAAGATGCTAGCTCTAAATAATGATACTAAAATGCTGATGCTAAGCAGGTATACTGTTTACCGTGTTCAGCATCTGAGTTTAGTGTGCCAGTGTGCTAACATTCGCTAACTGCCACTGAACACAATAGGAACAAGGCTAATGAGAATGTCATTAGTTTTGTGTGTATTTAGCTATAAGTATTGTATAAATTGAGATGACGGCGCTAGATGAAGACATGTCAGAGGAGTACCCAAGTGTTAACAATCCATTCTGTGTGTGGCTTAAAAATACACAACACACTTATGTCAGAGAATCCTAAAAAAACAAAAGTTCAGGATTAAAAATCACCACATCTACTGGTGTACTTCTCTACGTCAGTAAACTCAACTGATGTTCAAATGTCTGGCAAACGCTGCTACCAGTATGACCCGTGTTTGTTGTTGTCTGCTTGAAGCTTTCATTTCATTTCATTTCATGCGAGGCATGAAATGAAAAACTCTTCATCTACCTCCAAGATTGATCAACAGCTAACGCTTACCAGCAATGCCCTGATAGAAACCTCTCATCTCCATCCACATGTAACTGATGGGAGATCGGAGAGAGATCAAAGGCTAAGGCAGGGAAAGGGTGTGCGTGTGTGTGTGTGTGTCGGTCTCTAACCTCTGCTACAAAGTTATAACATATTTTTTTAAAGTCTCTCATTTTAAATTTTCTGCAAACACTAGGACTGGGTATTGCACTTAGTTTTTTCAGTGCCTACCAAAGTGTGTCCACTGCAGCAAAAATCAAACACTGTCAAGAAACAAGAGGGGACAAAGGAGCGTCTCTAAAGCCTAATCTTTATTTTACTAATTCTTAAATCAAACAATTAAATTTAGATTAATTTTTTTGCCAAATAAAAAAAGAAAGAATCTAGAAAAACACAAAATGACAATGATATCAGTGGTGTGTGTTTCCCAGTCCAGAAGTTAAGTTGAGCGTGCCTAACGAGGTTAATGAGGAGAACGCTGAGAGAACGAGACACCAGAGAGGCAAAACTCCTGTGTAATTGTTTGAAATTAGCCTGCTGACATTGACAATAAGGAGGCTTCTGACGGGGCCTCGGTGTGCCGCGATAATGCTCTGTGACACGGCCGGGGCCCGGCTGGGAGGTCCAAATACCACACGGCTGATTAGAGGCCCCAACATGAAACGGACTAAGTTGGAGGACCCGCCTCGCAGGTTAAATCTCAGGGCATGGGAGAAGAACATCAGGCCGCTGGGTCCTGATGATCCTCCAGTGGCAATAAAAAAAAAAGGTTATGACTTGTTATAACACATCCTCACAGGAGATACAGACTGATTTTAGCTGCTAAGACGCACACGTCTCATTTGTTTGGATACTTCTGTTGAGAGCTCGCATCTGTCACAGGCGGCGGCACGCTGCTTACCTACCTTAAAAGTGGTGGGATTACTTTTGTTTGGGAAAAGTCAGATTTTCTACCATTTCTCTTTTTAACAGGCTGAGTGGAGAGTAGTTAGCTAACTGAGACAGTAGCTGAAGTGGATCCAACATAAACATAATTATAATCACACTGATTAGTTACTGATACCACTGATATGGAAATTTGTATAAACTTGCAACTAATTATTTTCATGATCGAATAATATGTTTTTTATTTTATTCAAATCAATTAATGGTCTTATCTATACAATTTCAGGAAATAAAAAGCTATAATAACCATCACATCCCAAAGTCCAAGGTGACACCTTTGGATTGCTTGTTTTGTCTGACCAACAGCCAAAAACTCAATAAAAATTTAAGACCCTTATATCCAAGAAACTGGAACTAGCAAATATTATTATGGTATTTCTGCAATAAGCATGCTTAATAAATTACTTGATGAATAACTGTTGCTGATAAACGTTTTGTCCATTGACAAATCTTTTCAGCACTAAATCTGCACACCAGGACTCATAATATCTCTATAACAAAAGTTCTGAGAAGCATGTTAGCCCCCAACAAACACAAGAACACACTTAAATAATAATAAATAATAAACCAGCTGCAGCGATGTGACAAATGTACAATTGTAAAGTGAGGCGAGATATGGAATGTGATCCAACCTCTGTGGGGAAACAAATTAAATCTGCGAAGGAACTATCTGTTTCCCAGAAAGCCTCAGTGTTGCAGTAAATCTACCAAACACTTAAAAAAAAACCCAACCATTTGTTTAGATTTGTCAGCATTAAACATTAAGGCACACAGTCAAACATGTTTGTTACTGCAAACAGATCAGTGTGCTGAAACACACGCAATCATGCAAGGCTCAATTCCAAAAAGGTGCCAACAGCACACAATAACCTGAAACACAACTCAGCATACTGTATACTGTTACAGGCAATCTAACTTTCAATCCTTAGTTGTGCTGTGTTTATGGTACCTGACAGCCCCTGAAGTCATCATATCATAAATAAGATGCTTAACACATGTATCTCATCCCTGCATCTTATATCATTTACCTCAGGAGTGAGCATCAGGGACAAGCATAATAAATCTGTAATTATCATATTACCTTAACACCAAAATGCTGATGATACTTACTGAAGTATCACATGCAAATTAGTTGTGCTCACGGCATCGAGCCAAATGATTGTTAGTGTTTTTCCTGCCACAAAATATTTAAATATTCAACTACATGTTCATATTTGATGAAATTGAACGTATTATTCATTTAGAGATGACACCCGTCAACCACAACATGAGAGTTTTATGACGACTACAGACAAACGATCATTTAAAAGCTATAATTTAAGGTAACGTTCATCTGAAGTCTACAGACATGAATTCATGGAGACAAACTTAAGGAGGTATTTAAGATGGACATTATTTTGGTAAGACTGAACTTCAACAGCTTACAGGGGATATTTGCCCTGAATGGTGTGATTCTGTATTTACTTAGTGTAATGTGTCTCTTGCCTGTCCTACTGAGGGATGAGTGGACTACTCCAGAACAGTAGCCTTGGAGCTGAGAGAGGCTCAGTGAATTGCTCAAGGACATTTCAGCAGGCAGGATGCTTGTTGGACATGAAAGTTCAATTTCAGATCCACTATATTAAAGATAGTCCCTCCCTGCTGTCCTACATTTTCCAGGATAATGATTTTTAAAACCTCCATTAGTTTAAAATAAGGAGGAGATAAGTGTCCTCTCCCAGTGCTAGCACTCCCTCTACTCACTTCGTAGCAGCAGGCGTCCGAACAGGTTGTGATCCCTGGCTGTGGTGTTGCAATTCCAGCGGTGGTTGCGGAATTGGTGCTGGCACTCTGAGATCCAGTCCTTCATCCCCGCCCCGATGGCCTGCATCACTTTGGGGTGCTGGCGGCACAGCTGGCGCTGCTTGTTCATGAGACCAGGGATGTTGTCGCACATCACCTGGGAGCCCAGGCTGCCCATGTACCTGCACAGTGGATCATTAAATCCATTAAGGGAAAAGTCTAAATGGAAGGAAAATGTCAATGATCTCAAAGACTGAACCTAACAAAAAAGTGCAAATAACCCAACCCAGGTAGCTGCAATACACAAGAGACATTGAAGCTTGTGGAAAAGTTGGACACTTAACTACTGCAAAAATAGAAAAGGTGAGTAAAAGATAATGAAATAACTAGTCTAAAGGTGTCTTCTTTGGAAACTTGTGTTGAAATCACTCAAAACAAGTCCACACTCCCATGTACCTGCAGAACAAGGTGATGACTGACTGGCAGGGAATTTAAACACTTGCATGCTGCAGGGATTTTCTTCACCCATTAAAGTAAGGCCAGAGCAGCAAGAAAAGGGAATTGAGGAAAATTATCTGTTCAAACAGCATCTCAGTATAACAGGCAGTATGAAGTTTGGAATTTGGAAACAGAGCCTTTGCAAATATTCATTAAAGATTCAAGAGAAAGACAGCAAATAAAGATAAATTAAATTATATCAAATGACTTTTTCCTGGAGAGGTATCTCTCCAAATATTCAGTCTTCAACTTATCAAAAAATACAGTTATGAAAACCAGGAAGGGGCTAGTCACTCAATCTCTGGGAAATATCTAATTAAAAAGTAGTTATGAAACAGTTTAAAAGGTAATTCAGACATTTTATACATATTTAACAATAATCAAACGGAGGATGGAAAAAATACTCGAGATAATTCCACACAAATCACAAACTATTTTACTGCCCAGAGATTAATTTAGCAACGTTTAACCTATTGATTTTCCTTATAACATTACACAAGTTGAATGCATAATGCAATGGGCTTTTGCAACAGTATTTAAATAGTTATAAAAACACAGTACTTACCACCAGGATGCATCGATCTCGGCTGTCAGCCAGCAGATTGCTACAGACAAATAAAAACATATTCCACTTGGCAATAAGTTCATATTAACCAAACGTCGGTCCTTTATGGATCTGGACGGAGCATTTCCACGGATGAAAGAAAAGTATAAAACATTACATTAGTCAGAACTTGATGAATCTCCAAATCGAGCTTGGATTTTTTTAAAAATAGGCTATATCATCACAGGACAGTGGGAGGACGGAGGTGCGCGCGGAGAAGCCATGGCTGGAGCGGGTTCCGCACGGTGGCAAAGTGCTTGTGAGGAAAAAGTCAAGAGCGACTGTCTTAATAGTCCGGCAAATATTTTCAGTGGAGATGATGAGCTATCAGGTTTAAATTGCTTTACACAAGGGGCGGGCAGGGTTCCCGTCTCAGGAATGAGGTGAAGAAATGAGATGTCTGAGAGTATCTGTTCAGGCTGGTTTGACACCAGACAGGCTTGGATCGCGTCCAGACCGGAGCTCCGCAGCTCTGAGATGTGGTCCAAGCTGATGGGCTCTTCACTCAAACTGCACCGACGCGTTCAGGGAAGGAGCCCGCTGTGCGGTGGGGGATGGGGGGACGACTCATCCAGCACACGCAGCCATTCAGCCACAAGAAAAACGCACAAACTCCATTACATTCAATTTCAGCGGACACAATGGAGCAGATTATAAAGATGGACCGGTGTTTTTTGTGGGGTACTGTACGGAGCCCCGGAAGTCCCGAAAGGTGACTTTTGCATACATCACATCCCGCATCTTTAGGGCACAACACTTTTACACGGACGCAGAAACTCGCGTTTTATTTAGTAATATGATAAATAATTAAACAAACTATGAACTGAACCACATCACAGAAGAAACTGTACGCTCCCTATGCATTTTGCTTTATGTCTATGTATTCGGTAAATTTCATGTTCATTAAGACATATGCTACGCCAATGACGCACAGGTGCCAAATATTTCTGATCCCCAAAAGCCTGACGCGTTGTTATTTTACAGCCTTATACAAACCATCACTCAGTCCAACTAATAACTCAGGAATGATGGTTTAAAAAGATTCAGGCACTGATTCTCCCAAACCAGCACCTAAAAGGTAATGTGTCCATTTCATTGGATTATCTATCACAGCCTTTTGAAGTCTCTCGGGGAAATCTGTACCACTGTCATACGGCATTTCCTCCATCTTTGATCTGGCCCGGGTGTATCTGGAGGTCCGGAGTCCATGACCAGATGAGATTAATGGGCAAATTGGATTTTTCTCATGATCCCCGTGGAAGAAAACCATAAAACAACAAGGAGATTTAGAGAGCTCTCTCTGCTCTTCTCATCCCACTGAACGCGACTTTGTTGTTGCAGCAGCAGCAGCAGTAGTTGAAGCGAGTGTGTAATTTAAATCCAATTTAATTAAGAGTAATTCGTTCATTGCCATACAAAGTGACAATAATGCCGGTCACTGTCTTTCACTACACGTTTTATGAAGAGAAAATATCAACATCACCAGTCAGGTCGTGGCCTGAACAGACCTTCTTACCTGGAATGGAATTTGTGAAAGATGCTAAATCAAGTATTAACTGAGCTGAACTCACTTAAAGGACTGAGCTGATAACTTACAAACAATCAAGATTAACAATTTATGTTTCTGGGTTTTGAAAATCTTGGGTGGTCCTGGCTAAAATGATAAACGGTTTGACAAAGGCACAGCACTCTGATTTTAAAAAACAAATACAAAAAACAACATTTCATTGCTGTGGATTAAGTATGCAACTGGAGTCAAGAGACAATTAGCCTAGCTTAGCATAAAGACTAGAAGCAGGGGGAAACGGCTAGTCTGCCCATGTCCAATGTTAAAAAGCGCATCTACTAACTAACATCTCTACAGCTCACTAACTGACAAGTTGTATCTCGTTTGATTAATACATACCTCAACTGAAATACAATGACTGCTGGTTGTTTGCAAAACTCACTGTGACAAGAACATTGAGGGAAGTCACCGTCTCTGCAGCCCCCAACATCCCCATAAAAGGACAAAGTGTATATTTTCAGCTGCTTCCAGTCTACTCTAATCGCCTCTCAGCTCGAGCGCCATACTCAATGCACAGACATGAAGTTGATGACAATCTTTTTCTTCTCACTCTGGTTGAGTGGATCAAGTGAATTAAGCATATTTCCCAAAATGATGAAGTATTCCATGACATCCGTTACTTCAAGGCCTGAACATTATTAAAACATTCTTAACTTAAAACTAAATTTGACTAAGCAAGAAATTGTTCCTCATAAGAAACTTTAATTTTCACTTAAACCCTTAAAACATAAAAAGGTAAAAGAATTCAGAACTAAACTCAAAGACCAGTCAGACCAAAGTGGAAAACAAAAGCGTTACAACAACAAAAATTCTGTTTTATCCTAAAACATATCAGTCCTTCCATAATCCAATTTATCACCTACAGTCAAAACAAAATATTACAAGCTCATTAACTGACTGAACACAACCATTCAGGTGTTTAGCAGGCACTCCTGAACATCTGCTGGTAAACCTTGCCACTGGCAGCTTTGTAGAGGAGCAAGAGGAAGCTGGCGCCAAGAGCGCTTAACGCTACTCTGGTCAGGGACCGCATCCTCCAGTTGCTGTGGGAACCAGGTTGAAGAATATGACAGCGATCTCCGGCCTCGTCCATCTGAGGGAGGATGAGAAGAGATGAGACATGAGAAACACACACACACACACACACACATGCGGAAACAGACACCAAATCCTGTGGTTAGAGCAACGTGACCTTGTGCAGGAAGTAGAAGGATTGCAGGTCGTTTTAACTTAATCCAGTCTGGATTATGGCAGTTTACTGGTCAGACAGTTTCAGGCCAGTTAAAACCTCGACTGGGTGGGAAATATCGGCTCAGTTACTTTTGGGCGGGAATCAAACAGAGACCAGCTCATTTTGAGGATGAGGGCATGTCTGGTCCCATGGTACCACCACAGCATGACTCGCAAACCTGAGTCACCAAAACTTCCGGAGCCAAATCCTCAAGGACTCATCAGCCAAGCGGAGAGTCGGATCTTGGTCATGGTCAAGTCATGGAGGAATAACGCTGTTCATAAACTCTCAAGTCACAAGGTGACACAATGTCACACTAAATCCCAGGCATGTGAGAAAGTTTGAAGAGTTCGAGTTCAGCTTTCTTCCGGTAAATGCCTGACTTGGGAACTTGTGGTTTGGCAATGAATCCAGATTTCTAAAACTTCCTGAATTCTGACGTCACTAACTAAGTGCCAGGAAGGCGTTATTCCCACAGGACACACACGCAGCATGGATGCCAAATCAAAAGCTTTTACAGTGGAAACATCTTACAGTGATCACGTCTGTACGGGTAAAATCGATCACTAAGGGCGGATGATTATTATAACAAACAGTTTTTCTTCATTTCTCAGGAGGACCATCTAAATTACATTTGTATATTTATTGCATGACTATAAAGACTGAAATGGACAGCTTACTGTACAAATAAATTACTGTACTGTGTATAATTCAAATATACTAATACAGTACAGTAACTAGGCTATAGCCTCAAACAGTATTGTGCTGTTTACAAATACGGGCATGTCAGCTCTAGGCTACTAAGCCACAGCTTAGCGGTGGTTCCAGTGCATTGCTACATTTTTAAAGAGGCAAACTGGTAGGTGAGAAAACAAACATAAAATATTCAGATTTTTTAAATTTCATTTTCAATCGACGTCTCTGTCGATCCACATGGGGAGTAACACACAGCTAAATACACTCACTGAAAGCAGTGTATTTAGCAATTTACTGGCTGGTTTGGAACACAATGAACAAGTGGTTTATGGTGGCGAGATGTTTTGAAAGCTTTTGATAATTTGACTCTGGTTCACCGTTGGTATCCACTGTTAACTGGTGGCTACAGGGGGACCCGGGTGGCTTGGGAGTTTGGGGTGCTGACTCTGTAATCACAACGTCCCTGACATCTGGTTTAGGCCGGGGACCTTGCATGTCTTTACCTCACCTTCTCTCCCTTTATATGTCTCTCTTTCCTGTCTACTCTCCAGTAAAGACATAAAATACCACTGAATACTTTAAAATACTAGAAACAAAATGTGGATGTGCCCTCAACTTTTCAGAGCCACCAAATACATGATAATCAAAACATTGTAATTGGTAAAATCTTCAAATTAACTCGAAATTCACTTGGAAGTCACTGTAAAAGCCAGTCCAAGTAGAATTAGAATATTTTTGACTTTGGCGCCCCCCCTGGTGTATCTAAAAACACACTTTTTGCATCCAGCAATGCTACAGGTCTCTCTCTTTTTTAAAGATGCAAATACAGTGCGACACCAAAATACATTAAATTATAACAAGTTGCTGATTGTGATTAAACAGTACGTGGATTCTGACAGGCTGATGGCACAGAAGACCAGAAAGAACGCAGCACTTCATTGTAATTACTACCAAGACAAATTTGAATGGTGACATTTAAGTGTCTCCCAACCCACTAAATGACTATAATATCTCCACAGAAGGTTGATTTGATTGTTGATCAATACCCACATTTTCCAGCCTGTACTCCGTTTTGAATGAATCATCATTATTTCAACAGCTCAAAAGAAGCAGATGGCGCTACGACTCAGGCACCAGCAGCAAATCACATTTTTAAAGTCAATGATGTGAATGAAGAAACAGCATTATCAGGTGTTTGAGGGCAACCGGGCTCTGTGGTTCATTTGTCTGCGATCAGGGCTTTTTGCAGTGTTTTGGGGAATTACGGTATGCACTGTTGCATTAACTGACGTAGTCCTGCATGAGGGAAACCAGTGAGAGTTCACACCTGACAGGTCGTCACAGTCAAACTACCAACAGCCAACTAAGGCTGGTGCTCTGTACATTTACATTCCAAGAAGTAGATCAGGGGTTTTCAAACTACATCAGCCAAGTCATCACAAGACATTTTTATTTGGTTCAGTGACTCTTGGCTGTATTCTGCCACAGCACTTAATGTTACTGAACAGAGTTTGGAAAGCTTCCCAACAACCTGAAAAACACAAAACCTGTGCTTACTATCAGCTTATTAAACGTATCCTGTGGAATTTATGACATCTGTAAGACCTATACAGCAGTTTTTTTCCCCCATTGATGAGTCCTTGTTTAGTTTGTCTCGCACAATGGGCACACACTGGTGATTCAACACATGATCCCACCAACTGTTTCAGACTATTCCACTGATCAAGGTGGCGGTAACGCACAGAGATAAGCAGCAATGCACCAACAAAGACAAGGTAGAAGAAGACTGCTGGTTAGTAAACATAGATGTAAACAATGTAGGTTTCAAAACGTCCGAGAAATAAAAAGCAAAAATTTATAAATGAGACCTACATAGGGCACCTCTAAATTGGTCAGGCTGACATGTTGGCATCAAGCATTCATGGAGCAAAATTATAATTCACCAGGTGAATGTATATCCAATATTTACTCCCTTTTTAGATCTACACCAACTCCTGAGAATCTCTTCAGCTGTTAATGTTCCACTTGTTCACCAGCAAGTCACTAACATTGTCTGTAGGGCTGTCCCCGACTGAGGATTTACAACTGTTTAAAAACGATGTAATATTCTTTGTGTGATTCATTAATGGTGATAAACGATCCGAATGTCTCGTGAGGTGCGGAAAACTCAGCACAATACCAGCACAGCTGATCGTCTGCCAAACACACACACACTCTCTGAAGCGCACTGATGCCCCTACCTGGATTTGTGGCCTCCCTTTCTCATTACACAAACTCATTTGATCCAATGTAAGTACAAAAATATGGATTAGTGCAGCTCTAAATTACAGAATTTAACTCCAATCTTTGCATATCTCCACAATTACACATTTCTTTTGGCGCTCAGTTTACACATTCATCTTCATTTATTCATTTACGCTTTTATCCAAAGCCTCTGGAGCAACTAGGGGTTAAGTGTCTTGCTCAGGGACAAATTGGTAGATGGGTCACAGTGGGGAATTGAACCCGGGTCTCTCACACCAAAGGCAGGCATTATATCCATTGCGCCATCACCACCCTTCATTGTGAAGCTTTGCTGGAGGCTAAGTAATTTCAAACATCCTGTTGGTCACTGATAAAAGTTACTTTCTAAAAGAACAGTGCTGCTTTCCCATTTGTTGCAACGGTCCTGTTAAGTTTACCAGGTCTGACATATTTATCAAAGACAACACTAGATGGCAGCGGCAAGAACCAACCCGCATTCACATTCACTGGTTCTGGTTTAGATGTTGCTCTCTAATTTTTTCTTTAGGTTACTGTTTAAAAACGCAGAATCAAAACCCTCCAAAGTGTGTCACAGCTTGTGTAGTGACAAATGCAGTGATAACAGTGTTTGTGATTCAAGTGTGTGTTTCAAGAGACAAGCTTCTATCGATAAAGTTGGATTTTGTGTGTGTGTGTGTGTGTGTGGCCCTGCCTCCTCGGGCTGGGAGCCAGTGGATCCAAATGGGGTTCATTGCCCGTCAGATTCCTGCCTGACACAACAGAGAAACCCCATCCCCCACCAACGCTATCAAAACACACACACACAAATATCTACCTATACTATCAACATACTCACCTCGATCTGCTGCTAACCCACCTCCTTTGCTCACCCCGTACCCCCGCCCTTTACCCATCCCCTTTCTTCCCTCTTAAACTCCCTCACCCCGCCAACCTGCGTCCTCTCCTCGCTTCCCTCTGCCCCCACCCTTGCCTTCCCATCAGCCCCCTCGTCCCTCCTCCTCCTCATCGTCTGTGTGCTGACAGGTCAATGTCACAGTGGTGCTGACTTATGGGCTGTGAGGATTCTGCCCTGTCAGGAATGACTCTCTCCTCTTGGAATACAAATGCAAACACACACACACACACGGAGTCAGGTGCACACATGCAAGCACTCCCGCACATAACCTGTTGGAGCTCGCCAGATTTCATATACACCACCATCTAAAACACACACTATGTTCTGTTCATGTTGCTTTTAATCTCGACAGTAAGAGGAAAGCTCTCAAAATAGCAGTCTACAGGGTAAGGAATTTAGATTGACTGGCGTGAAGTATGAATGTGTTTCAGCCCCGATGATATCAGCTTATTACAGATATATCAGTGCCAATGTTGATAGATGTAAAAATTAATGATAGTAAATTCATATTTTACAAACATATTCACATTTTTTATTTGAAAATTACTAAGTTTGTGTTTTAGTTGGCCAGAAATCCATTTCTTTGTCCATGAGAGGTCTGCAGTAAAGGCTGTGGCATTGTGTGTGGTGGGTTGTGTAGAAGCTTTCTGTTTTGAAAGGGTCCATAGACATTTTGATCAATGAATTTCCATGACTTTAAGCCAAATTTTCATGACCCAAAAAAGAAAAAGAGCAGGGGTCTCATTTATAAACGGTGCGTACGAACAAAACAGGGCTGGAAACGTGCGTATGTCACTTCCCAAGCAAAGGTTGTGATCTATGAAAAACAAAACTGACGGGAGAATGTGCGGTCCTGTAAGTAAACTCTGAACCATGCGTACGCACATAAAGAGGAGAAATGAGAAACGGCGACCCACATGGCAGAAGGATGAAATGGTTTGAAATAAACAGGCCTACTATTCTGTAAAATAAATCGAAATATTACCTCTGAGTATTATAGGCTTAAAGCCCTTCTGAATAAACAAACACCCATTTGATTGACTTTCCCTGAAGTGCGCAAAAAAAACACACCCAATTTAAGATCATTTGCAGCGCATACAGAAAGATCCAGATTTAGGATAATAAACACAAACGGAGATATCTGTTTCTGCTAAAGAACACCTCAAATATGTTGTACAGTTTAATCAGGAATCATATTAATACTTGCATTCAGTGCAATTTATTCTCATAAATAAGGTGAACAGGAGGACAAATTACATTTAAATTGATGCTGTTTTCAATGCGTCAGTCGAGTTAATACGAGAGCATAGTTTCATGTTGCCTGTTGTTATCAGATGTTCGTTGCCTTTTCGAGCCGATGTGCACCAGCGTGTGGATGCGATGCGCTGCTTGAAAAACACATTATGGAAATACAACACTATTTTATGTCATTTACAAGAAGTCATATTTATTTTAACTCATCGGCAGCCTTCTTTAGCGACACAAGCGGAATGCGTTCACTATCTTTTCAAACGGGGGAATCCAAATTAGTAGGCTACCTGGGTCTTGCGTGTGAGTGTCCCCCTCTAGCCAGCGACGTCACTACTCATGGGGGGCCCGTTCCTGCAGATCGATTATAAAGGGGTGGAGCTCCGGCGCCCCCTTTCCTCCAGTGCACAAGCGTTGCGTGAAAGTGCGTTTTTACCCACCAAACAACATGCTTCAGCTTCACAAAAAGGAACGCCATTGTCACACTGAGTTAAATTTTGTTTTGTGACTTTTCTGTCAGAATTTGCCTCCTTTTATTCATGCAGTCAGGACATATTAATATTAATGAGGGGCGTTTCACTGACCATTTATAGGTATCAATGGGCGTTTAAAGGGTCCCTCACATGCGCCACATTTCAAGTTGATTGTGATTTATAAAGGGAACTTGCTTACAAGTGTGCGTACGCACGGTTTTATAAATGAGACCCCAGGCCTGTGTCTGCGTGATCTGTAAGAATAATGTAAATTAGCCACCTTTAGTGCCCATAGTACCTCCAAAGTTAGTAGGCTACTTCATTCTATACAGCATCTGTCATTGATTGAAGACTTCTCTATTTTATAGGCTGTTTACTGGCATTGGCATTGGCATTAGTCCCGCGTGTGACTGGCATAAGACAAAAAGGCAGGAAAATAAACAACACAAGAGCACATGGCACGGTGCTGTGGCACAAGAAAATTGTAGTATTTGAATAAATTCTGCATGGTCACATACTTTTAGACTATTATCATTACAGTGTTTCAATGTATCCCGGCTCTGGCTATATCTAGAGAGGCGCCTTAAAAATTTTGTTCTTTTGGCAGTTCTGCGCCCTGTGCGCATCGCGTTTTGCCCACCTGCTGCGCCTTGCGTTTTTCAATGAGCGCCTTGAGCATCCAATCTAATGAATGGAGAGACGGCCCTCAGTTGTGCTGACGGAAGTTTACAGTTACTTGGATTGTCCGGACTCTCCCCGACTCATCCTAAAATAAGCCTTGAACCGACCATCATTAAGACGAAGCTCCTGGACCAGCTGGTGGTAGCCTACTACCAGCGGTGTCTCCCCTTTCTGAGGGTCTCATGTGCCCACATGTGTTTTGTCTTCTGCGTATTTTAACATCTCACACTCAAAACAGTGCCAGAGCAGGCACTATTATCTTCTTCTTTTTTTATTTTTATTATTAGAAGACGCAACACGTAACAGGTGATCACTATATGATCACCATAGGTATCACTATTATCTTCTGTCTCACTGCTTCAGCTCCTGACGCATCTTTGTCACTGTTTTTGTAACATTGTAACAAGCTGCACAAGCAGCCACAGAGCGACCTGACAGTAATATTCCAAAGAGTTTGGTTTAGATTAGTTTGCTCTATCTGAAAAGTACAATTAGATCTATTCTGTTATAAATGAGCGCTTTATAAAAATAAATAAAAAACACAAACTGACGGCTTTTGATTTAGCTTGTTCGTAACTATTCTATATTAGCTTAACAAGTTGTAATAACAACTACGGACAAAGCAGTTGGAAACATCACTCTTCTACTTTTACCCTTCAGTTCACCTGCTTCACTGTCTCCACTACGGCAGAGGAGGGGACCGAGCAGCATGACTACGTATTAACGTTGGTCACATTTTCAGGTTGGAAAATCTGGAAAAATCACACCCCTGATAAGAGTTATTAAACTCATTTCCATTACTTTTACAAAACTTTTGGGATAAAAAATTTTTTCCCCCCAAAACATTTTCCAATTCCATGAAATTTCCAGGTTTTTCATGACCGTACAAACCCTGTTCACTACAGTGCCTGAAAACAGAAACATGGTGCAATGTGGTTTTCGCTTTTTACACTAATTCCAGCATTGTCTGTGTTTGTGTGTTGACCTGGCATAGCAGATTGCGGAGACAGGCGACTTCCTTCTGCAGATCTTTAGTCTGGACCACTACCTGGTTGCAGATGGCCTGGGCCTCCTTCTTCTGTTCCAATGAGAAGACCAGCTACAGAGAAAGACACCAAGTAGTAGATTATAAATCTGGCTGTATGGCAGATGAGACAGAGGACGCACTCATAAAGGCACCTGCACTCTACTAGACAGTGCCCAGTGTGCAGGCATAAATTTGCCCAAAAATATGTAGGTGAAGGTAGTTTATTTCATTAGTTATGCTTTTTTGTAGTTTACTGGTTTACCCACTTCTAAAATTACTACTGTTGTGCCACTTGAAACAGCGACAACTTTTTTTTATCAGCATTAGAAGCTCCTTCATTTAGAAATATATTTCCAGAATTCATAATGAGGAATTTTATATAGTTTAACACATGAATTGCACCACAAGTGCTTCTGTTACCAAAATGTCAGCAAGCTAGCATGTACCATGCAACCAGTGCATCAGTATCTAACTAGGAACCCCTAAATGAGTGCACCACTAGACGACACATACCTTATAGGCTTGGCCGGGAAAACGGCTGACGACATCCTGAATTGTCTCTGTCAGGTAACAACAATGCTGCCTTACTCTTATCAAGAAGTTATGCAGCTCCTCACTCCTGCAAAACATGAGCAACTTATTCATAAAAAATTTAATTCACATATATATGAATTACTCATTTGTTTCCCTTTTTGCATGTTTTTGAAACAAAATATTTGCACACAATTTTCATTTATCATGTACTCATCATATATTCATCAAATACTGTATGTAAATGTACATTGTAGCCCTGAAAGTATTAGTCAATTAATCACTTCAACAGAAAATGATTCAACCATTTTATATAATTGTAAACCGAGTATCTGTGGGTGTTAGACTGATGGTCTAAACAAGTAATCTGAAGGTGTCACCTTTGGCTCTGGGAACTTCTGAGAGCATTTTTCACAATTTCCTGACATCTTATACTAAACAATTGATAGATTAATTATAAAAATAACTAACAATGAATATAATCATTAGTTGCAGCACTACACTGCAATGACTACAGTAATTATCTCAGTCTACATCAAACACTATAATTTGTATAACTGAATAAGGGTGATAAGGTACAAATATGATGCGTTTCTCATCTGACAAGTCATGCAAGCTTTTTAGGCACAGATAATGCTGTGGAGATTTAAAGCTGAGGGTAGCTGGTTTACCTTCTTACAAAGTGAGCCATAGGAAGATGTCCACACAAAAACCAAGAAAAAAATAACAAGGCAAGGCCTGCTGAAGATGCTCAGCAATGACAGGGCAGACAGATTGATAGTTTGGTCCAAACTTTGTGTTAACATTCTCCATGCATGTTCCTGGAGACCACCTCACCAAACTCTATAGAAAACTGAGCAGGTGGCCAAGCCTACTCCCCACCTCCTCCCCATGCTAACCCATGCTGTCATCCCTCCCTGAAAACATCCACATTAAATGATTAGTAATTTATATTCATCAACCTCTCCTTCCCCATCTTCCCATCCGCTGGTCCTGCGGGATATTGATAGCTCTTATCTTAATGGTACATTTCCCTTAGTGAGGGGACTGGGCAGCCAGCCGTCCCGGCCCTCCTCACACTCTGTCAGAGGGGCAAGTAAACACTGTCAGTCAGCCTGCGCTGCACCTTCACCTCCCTTCTCCTGGCTGTTAGTTTATCTAGGGAACAGAGTGATGATGGGCCCCAAGTGGGAAGATCGTCGAAGGGATTGCAGATGGAAAGGAGGCTGTGTTATGTGGGAATGCTGATAGAGGATGCATGTGTGCCATTTTGTTGTGAACTTTATTTATTTAAGTCAGTTGGGCATAGCACCTTTTTCTAGCATCACCTAGCAGGTGCTTTGTCCAGTAGTAGCTGCTGAGAGGAAAGTGATACAAATTTACTTTCACTGCACACATTTTCCCAGACAGATTCAGATCAGCAATACATGCCACTTCTCCAACATCCATTGGAGGTGGCACTGTGTGGTAAGGTCCTGGCAGTGACAGGCAAGCCAAGGACGGTGTAACTTTTGCCTTTACTGAGGATAGAACAGCTGAAGATAGGCAGGAAATGCAGGAGAGAGAGAGAGGAAAAAATAGAGGAAGACATGCAGCAAACGAGGCGGTAAGGACTAATAGCCCTGGTACATAGTGCACATGCTCTACCGAGTGAGCTAAGCGACGCCCCCATTGCTACATTTCTTGGCAGATTTCTTGGCACCAACTGTCGATCACGTGAAACCATCTGCGGGACTGTTTCACATCACCGAAGGAGTTTCCAAAGCCAGGTAGGATATATAATCCATCCAGCATGTTCTTGTCTGCCCAGGGGTCTCTGCACTGTTGGATGTGCAAAGAATAACACCATGGAGGAGCTGACCTATCGCAACCGCTTCACACTCAGCTACACAGCACCATATTACATGCTTGAAGTCACAGTCAAATTAAGCCAGAAAAACTGGCTGATGTACCTGGAGATTTTGCAAATGAAAGTCAGAGAACAGAATCATGACAAAGTAATGCCTCACACATTACAAACACACATAACAAACTCAGTGGACTGGATATCCCATCCCCATCTGTCACTCATTTGGCAGTGTTCTCCACATGGTATTGCAGAGGCTCAACAACATCCAGTGTCTTAATTCAATCAGAGTGAATTTCATCCACCACCGGGGCTCTTTGCCTCTGCATTGATTTTTCACTACCTCAGTGACCTGTGCCAGAGAGATGGGCAAACATTTAACACTGGCTCTGCCACAGAAGGCCTGTCAGTTGGATTCAGGAGCTCCTTTCAGTGCTCCTTCCACTGCACACAATATATAGTCTCAGCCTTCTGAGTTTTCTGATGGTTTGCCAGTTTGTCTTTGAAGACAACAAGAAGTCATTCTTAATGCCCTCCCAAACACACCTAGGTTTTTGCTTTTACAAACTCAGTAACTGTATTCATTTTGGTCTTCAATTACATGTCAGATGTTTCAGAAATCTGGATAACCAAGCCCAAAAGGCTATTTCTTTAGCTTCACCACTGGGCTCTTGGGTCCCTCTTATATCCCTCTCATTAACCTTCCCCTCTCTCTATTGGACTGTCTCTCATCCGGCAAGCAGCTAGCGAGCCCAGTTTTGCAGAGGATTCATGAAGTGATGGGGTGCGGTGCGATGGCTTTGTTTGGCCCCTGCCATTGGCTCTCCTTTGCTCATTGCAACCTCCCATCGCCTCTCACCTTACAAATCATTACAGCTCCGCTTAAACCATTAGGACCTGGCTCAGGATTAATCTACGGAGATGGGGGGAGGGGGGTATGTAGCTGGGACAATGAGATGCTCATGGGGATGATGGATGACTTCCAGTGGAGGAGGACAGACGGGGCATTACGGGGAGATGGAGGAGGGCTGGAAATGGGGGAGGGTTTAAGGTGTGTGGCTGACAAGTGTTTAAATTTTTGCTACTACAGTCAACTTTGTTTCTGGCTTTGTGCAGTGTTTGTGGAATACTTTTTTTTGGAACTGACAGTTTATCAGATATTTTTAATAGACTAAAACAAAGATTTTCAAATACTGTAAAGATTCTCAAAACACCTTTTGACAAGTTTTCTGTCAGACACCACAATCTACAATGTTTTTGTAATGTTTGAAATGTACTATAGATAGCAAAGTGCAGAGAATAAAGCCTCTGATCAGATTATTAGTCATTCTGATCTCATACTGCCTTCCTGAAAAGTAAAGTAATGCTCAAACGAACTCTCAGTTTTCCCTTGAAAGCTCTGAGAATGGTCCAAAAGCCCTTCATTTGGGATACTCTTCTGCTGAGTACAAGTGTTGATTGCTACAGGCCTGCTAGGCATTAAGATGTGGTACCCTACCCAATGTCTGTGGCTCCCAGCTGGCTGAGTGTGTCTAGGTCCACTTTGTCCAGGTGCATCTGCTTCACAGCACTCAGCACCTTCTGCTGGTCCACCGGGTCTGTGATACCAATCTGACAAATAGAACAAAACTATTTGTCTTTGTTGATTCAAATCTCTTGTTACAGTTGTGCTCATAAGTTTGCATACCCTGGCAGAATCTTTTTAATTTTGGCATTCATTTTGAAAATGACTCATCATGCAAAATGAGTGATTATATGAAGACATATCTTTTTACATAGTTGTTTGGCTGCTTTTTAAACAATAATGATAACAGAAATAACCCAAATGGCCTGATCAAAAGTTGAATGTTTGGCCTTGTTACGAACACACATACAGGTGAAAATGGCAATTGAAGGTTATTTCCCACACCTGTGGTTTTGTAAATTGCAATTAGTTTATGTGTATAAATAGTCCATGAGTTTGTGAGCTCTCACGTGGATGCACTGAGCAGGCTAGATACTGAGCCATGGGGAGCAAAAAAAGAACGTCATAAGACCTGCGTAACAAGGTACTGAACCTTTATAAAGATGGAAAAGGAAATAAAAAGATATCCAAAGCCTTACAAATGCCAGTAAGTACTGTTCAATCACTTATTAAGAAGTGGAAAATTCTTGGATCTCTCGATACCAAGCCAAGGTCAGGTTGACCAAGAAAGATTTCAGCCAAAACTGCAAGAAGAATTGTTCGGGATACAAAGAAGAACCCACAGGTAACGTCAGGAGAAATACAGGCTGCTCTGGAAAAAGATGGTGTGGTTGTTGCAAGGAGCACAATACGATGGTACTTGAAACAAAAATGAGCTGCATGGTCGAGTTCCCAGAAAGAAGCCTTTACTGAGCCAATGACACAGGAAAGTTACAATATGCCCGAAAACACCTTGACACGCCTCACAGCTTCTGGGACACTGTAATATGGAGTGACGAGACCAAAATAGAGCTTTATGGTCACAACCATAAGCACTATGTTTGGAGAGGGGTCACTGAGGCCTATAGTGAACAGAATACCGTCCCCACTGTGAAGCATGGTGGTGGCTCACTGATGTTTTGGGGGTGTGTGAGCTCTAAAGGCACAGGGAATCCTGATGAAAATTGATGGCAAGATGAAAGCAGCATGTTATCTGAAAATACTGGCAGGCAATTTGCATTATTCTGCACGCTCTTGGACTTTCCAGCAAGATAATGACCCTAAGCATAAGGCCAAGCTGACCCTCCAGTGGTTACAGCAGAAAAAGGTGAAGGTTCTGGAGGGGCCATCACAGTCTCCTGACCTTAATGTCATCGAGCCACTCTGGAGAGATCTCAGACGTACGGTTCATGCAAGACGACCAAAGACTTTGCATGAACTGGAGGCATTTTGCCAAGATGAATGGGCAGCTATACCACCTGCAAGAATTCAGGGCCTCATAGACAACTATTACAAAAGACAACACGCTGTCGTTGATGCTAAAGGTGGCAATACACAGTATTAAGAACTAAGTGTATGTAGACTTTTGAACAGGGGTCGGTTCATTTTTTTCTTTGTCGCCATGTTTTGTTTTATGACCTACAGTTCAATGTGAATCCCATAAGAGATAAAAGACATGTGTTTTTCCTGCTCACTCATGTTTTCTTTACACATGGTACATATTACCAATTCTTCATGGGTATATACACTTTTGAGCACAACTGTATATGAAAAATCATCAACCTGTGATTACGTGACACATATTCATTTCTCAGCTCCCCCGAAGCTATATAATCCTTTTGGGGCCGGTGCAATTCATCAACGTAATCGATTACGTAAATACGTCAACTCGCATTACGTGCGTCGAAGCGCCGCTGCATCCGGTGTTAGCAGGGATTCCCCCGAAAAAAAGCTCCAGCTACAAGACCGCACCTTCGACCGTCTAAAGTTTGAGAGTATTTCAGGCTCAACAACGTGTTGCTCCGTGAGCTCTGTGAATTGGAAATAGCTTCAACGTAGCACAACTGCTGTCCACGAACACGTGAAGCAGCATGAACACGAGAGTGAGAAAACAGCTGAAACTAACATTACAATCTATGACTGACTGTATAGTCTGTGAATCGTTTCAGATGTTTTCTTTGCCCCACGCTGATGCAGAAATACATTTGCCGGTGATTATCATACTGCATTACTCAATACATCCATGTCAGAAACATTAAAAGTTTTAATTAATATAGCCCAATTAACGTGTGTTATTGTTATTATCACAACATATCAGTGGCGTGGAAATCTAATGTGCTTCATCAGGTGATTGTTATGTACAGCGCTAAATCCTTTATTGAGTTCGAAGGTAAACTTAAGTCGTTTCTATCACTGCTCCGCTTCATGACATGAAGTATTCTTGATGTACAGGTGTAATTTATTTTGTCTGTAATTCACTATGATGTAAGTTCTGTCTGTTAAATGTGACATGCCTTTGTAATAATTACCAAAAGTTTATTTATTTACCTCTAATATCAGATCTGACGTTTATCCAAGTTTACAGATATATAGTTAACTGAAAGAATACAATGCCAAAAGAGGGTATGTGTTTAATCTCTCACAGCCTTATTTCTACTGAACTTTTGCGACATCAGCAGCTACCATTATCTCTTTCTGTGTCACCCTGAAGGTGATCAGCGAGCAAAAGAGCTGACAGACAAACAGATGTTACAGTCATCCTCTACCTTCTCCAAGTCCTCTTTCTCCATGGTCGACAGGTAGCTCCAGGTGATATCATGTTCCTGTGCATGTGTGTATGTGAAAAACAGATTAAGAAAAAGCAAACATCACTCAGCATTTACCAAATCAAAACTTATATAGCTGCTCCTGACCCCACCACCTGAAACAGATGTACCTGCATGAGGCTTTGCCATTCAGTGACAATCTACCTGCACCCATCAAACCCACTCCTCTATATATCAGACAGAGCCTAAACCTTTAGTTGACCCTCGGTTTAATTCGGGCCAAGCAAATCCAGCACAATAGATCCATTATTAAACACCAAGTAAAATATGTAAACTAGTCATGTTATGACATGTTCCCAGGCACATAAATGTCATTCTGTCAATAATGCAGCTGTGCTCAACACATTTGGGATTACCGTATCTCAACCACAGATTTAATACTGCATTGTACTGTTTGTAACAGCATGTTATCTCTGCTGACTATCTTGGCATCAGTGAGATAAGAGAACATAAATATCTCACATAAAAAAAAAAAAAAAAGGCACTGTGCATTCAAAAATATACATATGAGAAAAAGAATTCCAGCATTTAATCGGTACTTACAGTCATGATGTCAGTGAGGTAGCCAAGATCAAGGCCGTGTAGGAGGAGCTCAAGGTCATCAAGCTTGGTTACTCTGAGGATGGCAGAGAGTTCACCTTGACTTTTAAAGGACTACTGATTTATTTCACAGTATTAACCAAAGCATCAACCAGCCTGGGAATGGAATCACACTAAAACTTTACGAATAAAGACTTCCTAAGTAGTTAATGTTTGTAAAAATATTAATTTGTGCTGCGCTGAGCAACAGCATATTGTCAACAGAGGTCATCATTTATGTGTAAGGCTTGGAATAAGCAGACCAAATCGCACCTTTGACCCTACAGAAGTGGTCGGCAAGAAGTAACATCTTTTTCTCTTTTGGGTATCAAGTGGGTGCAACCAAGGTGTCACCGAGTTCAGACAGATCAGAGTAACCGCAGTGTGCAGGCAGCTTCAATTTGGCTGTTGACAAGATAAGCTTTACAAACGAGCCTCTCGTTCTCACAATGTTCAAAATATGTGAAATGCGTTACATGGGTTTTTAATGTTTTTGTATCCTGACACGAGAGAAAAGACGGCTAAATCTAAATCGTTTACATGCTGTTTTTCCTGGTGCCAGACATGCTCAAATAAAATGTTTTTAGCTGATGATAACTTCCCGGCGGTGCCTGAAAAGACTAAACATTCAAAAAGTTTATTATTGTTTATGTCTGGTTGAACAATGGTTCAACAACACCTGCTGCACAGGCACTGGTTCACAGAAAACCCAACAGGGGGCAACAAGCACACAGGCTGCAGTGATTGGTGAGATGCTACTTTGACAACAGAAGAAAAAACATTTGTATTGTAGGAATTCATTTATGTGTTACAATTTACTTTTCATTTAGGAGCACATGAGCACACAAAGAAACTTAGGAGCACAGTGAAAAATGTTCAAGTAACACAGAGTTTAACAAACTATTCATTATATACATATTTATGTGTGTGCTCCTTCTCCTTGTGTTCAACTATGGTGTGAAACCATTGAGGACTGAAAGTGAAGTCCCTTGTATCTGTACACTCGGCATTGGCCTTAAAATATTGTCAAAGCGTTTTAAAATATTGAAACAGAGGTTTTGAAAATTTGACATTCAAAACAGCTTTTAAAACACTGATCACTCATCACAAAAAGACTTTACTGTGATTGGTGCTTGTGTAGTTTTTGAACCAGGGACAGATTCACTATATACACCAGCAGCACCCACACAACCCACACCTAATGTAAACAAGACAACTGAACAGTATTACAATAACGTTAGTAAAACAGAACAAGGGGAACATGTTGCTCGCAGGAGGCGGGTAGAAGGATCACATACTGGCATCCTGTGCAGTGGAAATCTGCATCTTTCCACTGAACAGGCTCTTTCACACAACATGTATTAGTATTTATATTATTATAATATAAAGATATTAGATTAAATTTTAATCTAACAGTATACTGTTAGTGTGTTAATAATGATTTAATTTTACTATATGCATCGTCATTTTATGTAATAGTACACTATATAGCTCACCACTAGTCTAATATTAATTCCAGTTTGGCAAAACAGCAGTTTCATTTTCATGCATTAAATCCTGTCATTGGTCAGTTGACGAAAAGTGAAATTGACGAGCTCATCGATTTTCTCTCATTTGATTGACACCAGCTTGGCGTCGCATCCTGCCCGCTACTCGGGGAGGGGTGTTTTGAACGATTAGCGGCGCGGCATGGCGGGATTATGGTAGGTTGTAGTTACAGTACTCATTGCGTTCGTAAATAATGTTTCCGGTTTGCACGTAAGGATTTTTAAGGGCATATGCGAGCGAATGGTGGCACTGTAGAGCCCTCAGTGTGCATGTTAACATAGTGTATGTCAAACCTGCATAAGCACTAAAAGGAGTTGAATACAAATCTCAGATCATCTCACTTTTCCTTGGAAGGTGGCGGTTCAGAGTTAGTTTTGAAGAACTTTGCAAGGGTCTCTTCCATGGAGCTGAAGGTCTCGACAGTCGAGGCGTGGGATGAAGAGGCCAGAATTCTGCTTATCTGCAAACAGACATTGGTGTGAAGATACTGTGCTGTACTGTGGTACATCATGCTTCTGTCACTAACCTCACAATGGGTTCATGCAACACAAAAACTCTCTTAAATTACCATAACATTTACATTTATTCAGGAGCAACGTGGGGTTAAGTGTCTTGCTCAGGGACACATTAGTGGATGTGTCACAGTGAGGATTGAATCCAGGCCTCTCACACCAAAGGCATGTGTCTTATCCACTGCTGCATCATCAACCAATCTCAAATAAAGTAAGACCCATTTTTCATTAGTTTTATGCAGATTTATTGGACTATTTCCATGTTTTAACTTGACACTGATAAGTTTAGTCTTTTTACTGAATACATTACATCAAAAATACCAAACTGCAGATGTAGTTTCTGAAAGGCATCATAAAAGAACTTCAGGTACCTGTGAGTGTTTGAAGATCACAGCCAGTTCGGCAGGGCTCTTGCCAGCCTTGGTCTTTATGGTTTTGTTTGCCCCCAGCTGGAGGAGCTTCAGCACTGCCTCCTCTCTGCCATACTGCACTGCTATAGACAAAGCCTAACAGAAAATATTAGTGTTACTTATCATACGCAAAGTCTAAGGTTATCTAAATTAAATGTATCCAACAAATGACACTTTGTGACGTCCATGCGTATGTGTGATCTACATATTCCAACTGAAGCGACTTGACAAAAAAAAAAAAGTGAAACACCGTGTATCCATTGTCATCCTGGAAATCGATTTCTGCCCCATGGGAAACCAGCAGGTTGATGATTTTACTGTAACCGTTCCTGGCTGCCTGCATCAGGCAGGTCATGTGAGACCTGAAAAAGACAAGCAACAAAAAAGCAGAGATGGGAATAAAAACAAAACCAGGAACAGATGACGGGTAACTATTGCAAAAGGGAAGAAGTTAATAAGCAAAGGATGGTTTGAGGCCGATTGAAGAGAGCGGAGAATGAGAAGTGGGAAGAGTACAGACAAGATAAAATGTAGACCTCAGGTACCAGAGTAAAAAACGAGGACTAGAAAAATGCTTGAAAGAAATAAGTAAAAAAGGTAACCAAAGAAATTAATGGTGAGGTGAGGACTTGGGGGAGATGGACGACAAGGAAAGTACAGAGAAACCACCAGGTGGCAGCAAACACTACATTATAAGTAGCCATTCACTTTGATACCCAGTAGACAAAAACACTGATTCATTCACCATTTCAACGGACAGGCAAAAATACAAAAGGTGTAAACCTAATGCACTCACACATTTCAAATCTTCCTGCTAAAGGAATATTCACTAACTAATAGTGATTAATTCTAAGAGCTGCGCTGGCTAGTTTGGTAGCAAGTCATCATCTTCTGGAAGTCTCAATACAATTTATAACTAAATGATTGTCCATTGTGGGGATTTTTTTGCTTTTACTTGGATTATGTCAGAGTAAGCCAAATATCTTTGGGTTTTGGACTGAAGGTTGGACAAAACACACAATTTATTGACACTGCCATGAACTTAAGGAAACTGATCTATTTTCTGACCAATTGAATCGATAACAAAAATTAATCGTTAGCTGCCGCCCTAGAAGACAACTTGCATTCATGGCATTTACAATGGATGGACATATAGAGACCCACAGTCTATAGAAACTTCTCAAACCATTCCAGTTGTTCATTTGTATATTTATTATCTTCCAAACACTTCTTTCATAACAGATCTCAATAAAGTAATTCTGAGTTGCTTCGGCATCTCCTTGTACTGTAGCTACAAAGCTCAGGCAGAAGCAGTTCATTTATCTATTAATTTGCAAAGCGACAATTGTCTGGAACATAGTGATAAATAGAGGGGAGGTGGATTATGCTACATGAGTAATTTGAATAGTTTATGTGGCTATTTTGTTTTTTCTGCCTTGACTGGTGTCTAAAAACTGCAGAGACATGTTTTAAGTCTAAAGAGGGAGACAATTTGATAACTACATTTCCATTGCAGTCTTCCTTTAAACACAACTATAACGATGTGTGCAGGGTAATCCACTGTAGTAGTTACAGAGCATCCTGAAACCGCACACAAAAACACTGGTTAAAGGGGTCCTTCAACAGCCAAAAACTGTTAAATGGACGACTTGGTTTTAACAACTTTGACCTTTCTTACCAATTAGTCATTCCTCTGTTGCCTTCATGTGTTTGCTTCTATCTGAACAAGGCCTGTATATCAATAACCTCTGCCACAATACTTCTAGTGTATCTTATCACTTCTGACTCACAGCAGGTGAGAAAAATACATCCATCTAAAGGTTGGTTCAGTCCAGGGGCAATTTATCACTTGGCTGAAACTAAGAGCAACACAGCAAGAATGAAAGAAGGGGCAATCAATAACTCATTTGTAAACAAAGGGTAGTCCAACAAAACATAGGATAGGGATGCGTTACAGAGCATTCACTATCAGCTTGATTGACAGGTCTTTTAATACAGTAAAAGGTTAATTTACAGCAAAACATTTAGTAAACATTAGAAGAAAACGTCGCTATGTTTTTTCCCAGTTGAGACACGCAAAATGCTGATTTTTCAAAACTCAAATTATGTATATAATATTATAAAAACATGACAGCATTGATATGATACAGTGCACTTTGTAGATATTAAATTAAAAAGCATTTCAGATAACCAGAAGATGATGTCTGTACTAATCCAGTGAACTGAATCCCCAATAAAACTTGATACTTAAAATGCAAAAATGTTTTAAATCCATAAAGCAGTCTATTTGTTGATATCCAACATTTCCAGTACAATCCCTAATAAATAATAAATAATAATAAATTTTAGCGTTTTGCTTAGTCACTCTGAGTTGAAATGTCCTGGTCTTGTCTGTGGTAATATGTTGATATGAAATGTTGACTTTTGTACTAATAAATTATCTTAATCTTATCTTAAATATGCTCCTAGATAAAGGTGATTTCAAACTAGTGTGAACATTGTTGGGTTTTGAACACCATATAAGCCGTACATACAGCCATATCATCCTCTAATAAATTCCAACAAATCAAAAGTTAATGTTCTACGGGATTCAAACAAAAGAATCGATGGCTGTGACGTGTATGACAATTTCTTTGGATATAGAGCGTTATTTATTTCTGCTTTCATGTCCTGTGCCACTGTATTTTCCCAAGGGTGTTTTTAATGTTAGATAGGTACCAAGGTTACTCACATACTGTTTCAGTGTTTTGTGTGTCCTTCAGACTGTGAGATTTGGCCAGTCTCCAAATAGACAGCTGATTGATACGCAGACAATTCAGAATAAACATCAATCCTGGCATCAGGACAGCAAGAAGAATGACTTCCAGAAACACCTGACTCACAGCTCCAAGACAAACACACCAATCTAAAAATGGCTTCCACAAAGTAAATCCTGAAATATGTTAAAAATCCCAAGGACTACATTTATATGCAAGCTTGGAAAGATGTCTTGCAAAATGTGTGGTTACGCATTTTTGTATTGTTTAGAAAGCAAAGTTTTTGCTTTCGGTCAAGTCAAGTCTTTAGGGATTCTAATCTCAAGTACGTTAAGTCTCACATCACCAAGTCAAGTCCTCATTTTTGTGAAATTTAGTCAGATTTCAAGTCTTAAGCTGCTTGCACACTGCCCCCCAACAAACGCCGACCGACTCCAACCAACACCAACTGTTGGATCAGTGTGCGGCGTCAGTCGGTGTCAGACGTATGGAGGCTTTAGAGTTTGACATGTCTAGTCGGGTTGGGTAGACTCGTAGACAATCGGACCGATGTGCGCCATTTTCCAAAAAAACGCAGCATTCTGACAGTGTTCCCTTGACAACTAAGCCTACTTGGAACGTTGAAAGGTGTCCATTACTCGCTCCTCCCTCTCTCATTGACAACGGACCCGTCTGTGAACAGCCCCTCCTCTTCATGCACCATCTGCCGAAAACTGATTTCCCTCCGCGAGAGCATCATGATAAAGCTATAACGCCCAGTATCTATAGCCTACACCTACAGCTGCTTTTATCTCAAACAGTCATAACGTGCAAATAAGCATCACTTTGTCTGTGGTAGCAAATATTTGTCTTTGTAAAACATTAATGTTTCTTGTAACGAAATTATCACAGCTGAAGTGTTTGCAGTTTATCAGGCCTGACAAAAAGTTATTATAAGCAATAAATTATACATAAATTAACCTATTGTTGCCGATGAAACCTGTGTTTGGTTGGTCTGTGTTTAATATCTTTGTTTAGGCTATATTTGGAAAATACACTGTAGTCTTTAACATGATTGACAGCTGGGTTAGGCTATAAATAAAATAAAAGGAAGTGTCTCTCTTGCAATTATCCATATGACATTATGTTTGCTTGCTCTGTGCCAACTAATCCAGTCCTTTTATAACCAGTTGAAATATGGAGTTTTGTAGTATTGCAGTTGCCGAAAAGACAGATTATAGTTTAATCAGTCCTTATTCCTAGTTGCAATACATTTAAATGGCCAATACAGCCCCTATAGCCTATGCAGTTTTGCACTTGCCAAAAAAGCGATTCAACCTCACTACTTGTGACTAAAAGGTTCTTAAAATTAACTGATTTTTAGACATGAGCATTATATTTGTGTTGTGGCTGACTATAGCTCACCCAGTCCTTTTAACCTGTTGAAATATCTTTTTAAAAAAGGGCCAATACAACCATTAACAGGTAGTGATAACGAATTGCAGTTGAAAAACTCCTGTGTGTTTTGGGAGGCTTTATAAAAATACTGCTGATGAAGAAAGTCAGGGGAGCAGACAGGCAGAGAGAGACAGAGAGGCAGGGCAAGCCGGTTTGTTTGTAGTGAGAGACCAGAGAGACCACAGGTGTAGGTGTGTAAACCTATACACAAAATCTGTACAAGTAGAAAAGTCATGCAACTGTCTCAGTCTGGAGAAGCATGTTCCAGGTTTAATGCAACAGTGACACCTTTTTAAACCAGGATTTTATGTCTACAACTAACAATTATTTTCACAAAAAATTGACAAGAAATTGTGAAAAATGCTCATCAAAATTTTCCAACACACAAAGTGACGTGTTCAATTTGCTTCTTTTGTCCAACCAACAGTCCACAACCCAAAGACTCTTCATTTACTGTCATAAATGAATAAAAACAGCAGCAATTCCTTACATTTAAGATGAAACCAGCACAAGTCTGAAGCCATGCCACTTGGGAGTCTTAATGCGATACCAGCTGCCTTACCTGCCTTCCCCTTTAAGTGGTCTCTGGCAGGTTTTGTATCTTTAGGCATATTCATAACCTCAACAATTGGGCAAATGAATATACTACCTCGATTGTTGTACCCTGCTGAAACGTTTCCAATCATATTTTCAAATAGGGTGATGAAGGATTTGAATGGCTGGCTAAGCTCCTTCATATGGAACAAGCGCAGACCAAAATTTAAGATGGCTACATTGCAGCTTCCAAGTTCTGTAGGGGGTCTAGATTTACCAAATGTTAGAATATATCAGCTGTGTACTCACATGAGGTATATTTATGACTGGGTCGTAAACATCCCAAATTGTATTTGAGTGGGAGTTGAGGCTTCCCTTTCAAAGTGCCCGCTAAGGGACTTATTATTTTTTAAGAAACTTAAAAATGTCAGACTGAGTTGTAATAATCCAATTACGCTCAATACACTTAGGGCCTGGCAATTGGTTTGTCGACTTGAGGGAAGGTCAAAGTCCACATCTATTTTCACCCCTATTGTGAATAGTCCTGATTTCCAGCCTGGATGTTTGATATTGGTTTTAAACGGTGGGGGGATAATGGTGTTCATAGACTGAGGGACTTGCTCTCAGATAATGTGGTTATGACATTTGATCCAATGGTTGAGAAATATGCTGTCCCCAGACATGACTTCTTTCGTTATTTGAAGATAAGGCACTATATCTTACACAGTACTACTTTAAAGAGGTGGTATTATGCTTTTTGGCTTTTCCCCTCTCCTTTATTGAGTTATCTCTCTTTTGTGCATATAACAGGTTTGCAAAGTGAAAAAATCCAAAGTCCAGCCCAAAGGGAGTTCCCATCTCTCTCTAAATCCACTTCTGATAAGTTTTGAGGTGAGAAATCAGCTGTGTAGATTTCAAATATTGACAGTTTTACGAGAAGTGATGGCGGAACAAAAATGTGCTTGAATATTTCCGAAGTTGAGGAGCTCCGCAAGTGGCGGCGGGGGAAGCCTGTGCCAACCCGCGGGAGGAGCGTGTGAGGCCGGCCAGCCGCCCGCTCACAGAGTCCTCTGCTCCCACCGTCACACAGACCGCTGCAGCAACGACGACAGAGGAAAACACAGCTGGAAGGTTTTCATACCGCTTATCTGTCTTTACATTCTGGGGAATGTTGAAACGGTTTAACTTAAACAAGAGAAAGCTGTGTGGATCGCTGGTGTGTGTGTCGCATTGAATATTAACGTTACGTCACGGCAGGTGTGTGTGACGTCGCTATGATGACAAGCTACGTACTATCTCTGGGTACTACCTGCAATGGAAAACGGAGCAGGGCCGAGTAGAGTCGAGTCTATCGATCTGTGCTATGGTAGCATTTTTCAGCAAGGCAGCATAGAGCGGCAACGTTTAGTCCTAAGACGATGCAACTCCGACTCTGTTTGGGCCTGGAAATTCTCAATCACAACCGGTAAGTATGCTTTATTGGTTGTGAATTATATTTAAAATAAACACAGCGCTTGAACAGTCTGTGAAGTTACATTGTAACACAGCTAAAGTTATAGCTATAATACTAACATGACGTAACTTTTTATGTAAAATTGAGGAGTTGAAATATGGTGATTGTTTTTAGTGGTTTATTGTAAAATGTGGAACAATGATGTTGTGTGGTTGTGGAATTGTGAGTAACTTATACCATCTGTTAGGTTACGGTCGCAGTCTGAAGCAATAAGCGGCTTTGAGTTGGATCACACTACCTTGTTTCTTACGACCCGCCCTTCTGATGCTTCTGACTGGCTAGTAGTCCTTACCTGGGAACTGCGTATGTGCAACTCCCAACAAAGATTTTGTACAAGTAAGATGTCTGTTCTGGTACAACCCCTAAACAAGATTTTGAACCTGAAAATGAGCATAATACCACCTCTTTAAGCGAGAACCGTGGAAGCTCAGATAGAGAGAGATATCTGTGAGTCTATTTTATAAAGCTATTTGTCTCACACCCCCTGGTTTACAGAGGCTTAGAGGCACATGGGAGGGAGAGCCAAATGTCACAATTGATGATGACGAGTGGAGAGAGGTCTGGAGATATGCTAAATCAGTTTCAGTCTGCAATTGTGCCAAAGCAACACAGTTAAAGAGTATACATAGAGTGCACATATCCCCCAACCGCAGGCATCACGTCGATCCTGCCATCTCACCCATGTGCCTTAAATGCATGACAGAAATTGGTACCTTAACTCACTGTTTTTGGTCATGTTCAAAACTGCAAATGTATTGGTCTAATGTATTATCCAAAATAGAAAAGATATTGGATTTAGAACTGGGGATGGACCCTTTGTCTCTCATATTGGCCTCCCAAGCCGACGCTTAACATCAATACATATTAAGAGGTTGTATTGTATTCTTACTTATGCAGCGAGGAAGAATATTTATAGAATATTGATTGTAGTGGATTAATGAAAAAATACCAACTGTTAAAGGCTGGCAAAGAGTGATGTTTGATTTAGTGCCATTAGAGTACCTTACATGTATTTTACAATACAAAACGGACCATTTTTATAAAGTGTGGGAACCCTATTTGAAAAATGTAGAACCTGGTGTCTCTAATATCATGCTGCAGGGATTTTCTTGACTGCTCATACCACACACTACTGTAACCCAGAGGGTCATTTGTTTATGGTTATTTTATTTTTTTTGTTATTTATTTTTTCTTATCTATATGGGCCTGAGCTGGTGTTTGTTTCTTTCTTTCGACTGATTAGTTTTGTTTGCCTGTTTGTTTGTTCTGCTCTTTGTTTCTCTAGACTATGCCATGTGACCATCCTGTACTTGTAAAAGTGGAAAATTAATAAAAACACTATTTATAAAAAAAAAAAAAAAAAAAAAAAAAATAGATGAAACCAGCAAATGTTTTTAAAAAAATGAAACGATTAATCAATTATCAAAATAGCTGATTAATTTTATTTTGATCGCCTAATCGTTGCAGCTCTAATTGTATCTAGATATGTTTTAACCTGATTACATCTACACCTGGTATTAATGCTCTCTGGTGTCCACACTGAGATCCAAAAGATTGCAAAAGAAAGAAGGATGTGACAAAGGTCAAAAAATTGCTCTGTAACTATAGACTGTATAATAACGTTCACTTTCCAGCATCATCTCTGAAACTTAAGTTCCGCTTGGCATGGTTTCCTTGCGCTACCTTTCTTCTTCCTTTGTGTTATTTTAAAAGTGTAAACTGAGTTTATTTCAACAGTGTGGGACTTCATGTTCACAAACGGATATGTTATGCTCACCAAAAACATGAGCATGTTGTCTTGAAGCGCATTCATGTGCAACAATGCATGGACACATTGCCTGTATGCGCTTTTATTTGTGGAAAACTGTGGCTAAACTGTGGTTTATTGCCAGGAACATTTTCATATACGAGGAATTTGCCTTGATATATTGGTGCTTTAGAACATAAATATAGAAATATAAATATAGATAAAGTAAAAAGATAAAAAAAATTTTTTACAAGTATACAAAATAATACAATAGTACTAATTATGTGCAAAAATGAAGAATAATTGAAGAAACCAGATGGTCAATTATGTGGTTAAACTTTTTCTTTATGGTCAGAATGTGACAACACTTGACAATTAACAAAACTGAGGTAGAACATTCAAAACTATTGTGATAAAATCTTTTACTAATCATAGTTGTAAATCTTTTTTCCTCAACAAAATATTTTAATAGAAAGATTTAGTGCTAATGTGTTTGTAATTCAAATCAAATATACTGAACATTTACTATATTGTTAATGAGGAAAATTATATTGTGATAATTATCATTATTGTTTTATTGCCCAGCCCTAGTTCAATGTCGACACCATGAAAGTACAGGTGTAAATCGAGACGCATTGTGATAAGCCCTATCCGATCGCAGTTCGATCACCCAAAATGCATTTTTATGCAAGGTGTAAAAGAATCAACACAGACCAGTACAGTGAAGGTGAAAAAAAAAGGGACACGTGGAGGCAATGGACCCCACATCGCGCTCCTGCATGACTTTGAGAGATGGCCGACAATGCTTGTTTACACTACGGCGGAGGAACGAGCAGCTGGTGTTAATCATTGGTTTGATATTCAGACGTAAGAGGCAATGAGGAGGAGGTGGTGGTTTACTCTCTGCACCCACATGAACCTCATATTCTTCTTTTGCTCTGGATGTTAGGACTGTTGGCCCCTCCTCCTCCTCACCACCTCCCCTCATCTGCATCCTCCTGTGTCTTGTTACCTTGCTTCAAATATTTTGTCTGGGAAGGAACCAATCAATCTTAACGCATCAGCGTGTCCATGTGTGTCATCAGGGGGTTTCAGGCGGTGTGTGTCGTGCATGTAATGGCATACTGGCAGTGACAGAGTGGCAGGGATTAGGGAAAGCTAAACAAGAAAGCCACTGGGGGCTGAATCCTCCCTTTGACACAGCAAAAATCCACAGATGGTAACAGTAAAAGTGCTTGACTTCCCTTCATTCTTTTCCACAAGATGGAACGTTTCATGTTCCTCACCAGAACAGGGAACCAGATTTTATAGCGTCTGCAATGGCTGATGGATCCCAAACTTGCCCCATCACATTTCCTAATTTATATGATGAAAAATATTTAAAATCAAAAGAAACCTCTAGCTAAGATTACCTGTTAGGTTACATGTCAAGATGGCTGCTTCATTGTGTTGTAGGGTAATTCACTCCGCCATAGTTTTTTTAAAGTGTTTCTAGAAAGTCACTTCCATTCACAGAGACGTCCGTGTCACTTCTCATGTAGTCTACTTGTTAACTATAACGATATTTCTGACATTAGTCAGTGTGGTGAAGTTATTGTGGCACCCTGTATAGATGTGCTGATGCTGGCCATGAGGACAGTGATAACTGAACAGAGGTCAAAGTCGCGTGGATTGAACAGATGGATGCTTCAGTTTTTCCATTTGGTACTTCAATTTAAAATGGAGATTTTTTTCAGATGTTCTTGTTTGCTTTATATTTTAAGTTGCCTAATGTCATTAGTTGTGCCTGGACAATGTCCCCTTACACTTTTAGTTGTTGTGTAGACAGGACAGAAAACCTTTTGGCATCAGAGCAAAATTCACCATCATGCATTATTCTGCCGAAAGCTACTTTCAGAGAGCTAATGAATTCCAAGATTATTGAAGAATGCAGAAAGACAATGTCTTTTTTTTAAACAAATACACATAATGATGGATGAACATACCAGACCAACAAACACTTACTTGGTTTCAATGGATAGCTGGTTGCTAGTGGCATTGACATGGTGATGTGCAGGTCAAATGACATCTAGACATCAGGTTTAAAGTATTATATGTCATAACTTTGCGGAAAAGGGCCACACCAAAATGCTGTTGAAACTACTGCTGTATGTATGCCTAAAGAAATTTCACATTTTAACAAAATTATTTGGCCTGGTCCTTTAATCTAGATGCCTAGGCCGCTTTTAACCTACAAATTAACCAAGACCGTGCTCACTGGGTTGGATCAAAGCCTGTAAAAAAACTTTCTAAAATCCTCTTACACTGTGTGTTTGTTTGTCTGTCTGCCTGATACCCGTCTGTACATGCACATGCCATAACAGGACATTCCAAACAAATCACACAGATATACACACACTGTATGTAGCACTGTGGTGCATAATGCTACCACATGGCAGCTAAACATAACGAGAAACATCAAAGGAAATTTAATCCAGCACCTCTGTTTTTTCCTCCTCTGTTCAAGTCAGGTCTAGACCGTTTTTTCTTGGCCTACATGATTAGGGGTGTGACAGTGCGTACTCTGCTGAAAATTCTACCAACATTTTGACCTGAAACACATTTATACCCCCCGCCCTCACCTGTCAACCATGTTGGGATCAGCATTTCTGGAAAGCAGAAGCTCCACACAGCGAGCAATTTTGTCTTCACTGGCAGACGCAGTGCAGGTGGCCATCAGCAATGTCCAATGATCTGTTGACAAGAACGCGTTAGTATGGGAAGTGCCTCATCACTTATCTATATATTTTTTTCTGACCAATTAATTCTCATAATTTTGATGCAAAAGATTGCAACTCTTTTTTGAAGCTGGGAAAAACCTAGAAGCTTTATGAAGAGTCCGACAATGTAGGGTTGAAAGAGAACTTTGTTTTATATGAATGTAGTCTGTATTTCTACAAACAGATGTCAGAGAATTCACTAATTGTTTAGTGCAGCAAAGATTAAATTTTACAATGGCCAAGCAGGGGAGGTAGTACTTGTATCACCTAATGAGGTACTATTATATTTATATTTTATATAGTCTCATCAAAATACAACAGTAGAAAATCAAAACAAGTTGGCAAGCATGTGATGCATATTTAATCATTTATATCACATAATTAAGAGTTGGGTATCATTTCCATTTTATCGATTGTGATACTACTTATTGAATCCGGTTGTTATCGAATCTCGGTTCTGATTCCAACCCCTTCACCACAAATCTTGTCACTGCTTGGAGACATTCATCCACTTTCTCCTAGCTTATCTTCCCCTTCATGGCTAAAGTGAAAGGAGTTTCTGTACTAGAGGGGCGTCTCTGTGGACTCGTATCTAAGAAAAATGTAAATTGGAATCATTTGCAGACATCGTTTGTTTACCTTCAATATAAAAAAGTGAATGTCAGCTCATCTGTGTTTTATACCCGAGCGTGAGACGTTGCTATTGTTAGAATTGGCTGTATCTGGTAGACTGCAACATATTGAACAGAGCGTGTTTCTTCATATTAACGCCACATTGAAGTAAATGCTTCATCATATTAAGAGTTGCTGCCTTCCTTGAATTAAATATCCTTATTGCAGTTGTTCCATTCTGCTGTGTTCTCTTTAAGTGAAAAAAGAAGCCAAACTTTTGAGTGTTTGCTGCAGTTCGCCACGGTCCAGGAACGTAAACAAAAGTACTTGCAGACTTTGTTGATGTAACAAATGACGTGACGTTACTTCAGCAAAGCAGGTCCTGCAGAGAAGTATAACTTTTATGGACTGTAAAATGCTCACTGCATTTCAATCAGGAGTATGGCAAAAAGTTAGGAACCAATAAGCAGAATCGAAATGCACGTGTAATCGAGTACATGGTTCTTGGAAATTTGGTGCAGATTCCAACTTGGAACTGACTCGATACAAAACCCTACACATAATCCATCATTTAGTTAATAAAAGATTATCAGTGTGTTTTCTTCCCAGATTTGCTCATGCTGATCAAAACTATCAATACAGATCACAAGCCAGCGGTGTCTTGTCTAAACCTGGCGTTCAACTTTCCTCAACTACCAATTAGTTTTAGTGAGCTGTTTAAAAGTTAAAATGCTTAGTGAATTGCTTCAAGTCAGAAGTAGCATGCCCATTATTGAAGTGTGTATTTTGGTCAGTTAGGAGTAGTTTCATAACGTTATTGAATATAGGCTATATGCTATGATAATGTGCAAAACTGCAACAATGCAATGGGGTCAACAACAAAACCGTCATTTACCATGTGTCCTTGCAACGCCAAACTTTTTGTCTGAACGGACAAATGCTCTCCTGTTATTTCATGCCCAATTTCATGTATTTTTTGGAGAATGATGTGGATTGAGTATAAAATCCTCATTTCTGTTTATCGTAATTACACCATTTAGCAAAACAAATTTAGAGGAAAGAGATTTACTATTTTTTCCACCACAATGAAGTCATACATCATGCTGTATTAAGGAAAGAAAAAACTCAGGACGATAACCTGGTGATGGAGATGGATAGCAGTTTATCTGGAATCAGGAAGTGTGGCAGCCTTTATGGGACTTCAGAGTTGTTGTATCCTTATCTCATCCTGATAAGACTGGACCCATGGCAATATACTCAATTCCTGTTTTGTTCCGCTAATGACTGAGTCCCCAACCTGTATGTATCACAGCGTGTATCTAACTGGGTATGTGTGTGTGTGTGTACGCATGCATACATGGGCCTCATCTGTATGTGGGTTCCTGTTTTTCTGTGGTTGTGCATGTTTGGCTCGATATCTCTGTGCAAGTGTGTGTGTTTATATAATGTGTGTGTGGGTGTAAACCAGACTGCCTGGTTTGCATCTACAGAGGACTGGAGTAAATAAATCTAAGGTCTGAGAATTGGAGAGAGGGTATGACAGCAGCATGGTGACCGTTATCAATCACTCATGCATTTCTCCACTCAGCCTCGCTGCTTTGACAAACGCCATCAGGATGTGACCACACGTCATCCTTCTGTTTAATTGTTTCCTTCACCCGCCTCAAGCATCAGATGCCGAGACCATGTGAAATCAGTCACACACACACAGTTTAACTCGACGTTCTGGATTGGATTCTGAGAATTAATTGACATCAGATATCAACAGCATGACTAGTGCTGTGGAAAATTAAGAATGTAGTGGTCTCAAAATAATTTATGGTACCAGCAGCAGCAACAGTGACAGGAATGCAGCAATAAAAAAAGGACTTAAAAAACACTCACACAGCAAGTAACTAATTTGGTCTATAAGATATCATAATATAATGCTCACCACATGTTCCCGAAGCAAAAGGTAATGTCTTCAAATTGCTTATTTTGTCTGACCTGCAGTCCAAAGCCATTGCATTTACAATGACATAAAACAGAGAAATGCAACAAATACTCTCATTTGAGAACCTGGAATCAGCAAATGTTTGGCATATAAACATTTTGTTGACTATCAGACTTGTTGTCAATTATTTTTTGTCTATCGACTAATCGTTTCAGCACTAACTGCAGGAACATAAGGTGATCACATAAAAGCTTCAATGAGTAATTGCTCTACAGTTTCACTGCACATTGGCATAAAGTTTAACTCTGCCAAACTGCCTCCTGTTATGGAGTCAGTGACATGATTTAACCAGACGTTATTGTGACAAGCTTCAGTTCCAATATTACAATCCAATGCCAAAAGTTACCTGACCTAATCCTTTCACCATAGACCATATTATTTAGTGCGTGAAGTTCTCATTCAGTCATCATTTCACCCTTTACAGATGAGACATTTTGCATTACTGAACTAACTCTTATCTAAACGACAAAAACGTTTAATGTTTCTGGGGGGATCTATAACTGCATCTTTCCAACAGGATTCATGGCCAACTTGTTAACACAGAAGAGCTCTCCCCCCGTGCTTATTTTACCCAGACTGACCTCGATCCAACAGATGCCTTTAATTTCTCTTGCTTTGGGATGAGGGTGCAGTGTGCATGAACTAAAAACAACTCAAAGGATCAGCGGTGTGTTTCTGCTAGAGTTCCTCTTTGGCGTCATCATCATTAAGTAATGTCAGATGAAGTGTATTGGTGCAGAGGCGCGATTGGTCCCCTGGTCTTTGGCTGTAGCAGGTGAGGAAATTAAGAAAATGTGCCACAGGGAAGGATAGCTCGACACCAACGCAAGAGGGACCACCAGGAGGATTAGGTTTGGCTGTTTGATATCCAAGCCTGGAAGGCAGCAATGTAATGCTGTTGCCTAATCAAACTATCTGCCCTAGTTGTTTAATGAAAGGTGGCGGGTGAGGGATCACACAGGTCAGCGGAGCCCACACTTGTATGTACATTAACCTCCCCTTCAAAAAAGAATTAATCTGAGTGACAATATGCTCTATAGATTTGATTTAATTTATTGTGTGTCCACATCTGTGAAACTTAGGAGTGATACTTGCTTATCTTCTCTTTCTAAGATATGGATTATATTATTGACAAAATGTTTAAGGTTTGGTTTCACAGGTTAGGGTTAGATTTAATTTTATAATAACTGCCCATCACATGTTTTTCTTCTTTGGATTAGGCAGATTAGTTATTACAATGGCATACTGCTGCCATACAGTTTGTTATTAATGTTCCTTTTGACCGTTGTTTATATAGTCCAATACTGCACAAGTCGTACCAGAATATCCTTGAATGCTTACATTATTTATTTATATGTCTTCTTTTTTTCCTTTCTTCAAATAAACACAAAAGGAAAAATTTTCCACTCTTGCCAATACCACACATGTGCCAACTGCGGTAACTCACAGTTGGCACAATTGGCAAGACACTCCAGGGGACTTCTCTCTACTTTGTTGCCAATGCTTTCATTTTGGCAATTATTGCTTTCCCTCCAGTGCAGTAAATGTAATCTTGACAACCTGACCTGGGGAAATTACTACAATGTAAACCAACAAGCAATGGAAAACTTGTCTTTACTCAAACAAAAGCCAATAATTCAGGAAGTCTATTTCGTGAGGTGGTTTTAAGCTCAGGATCTCCAGAGGTATCATTCTTTCTCCATAAATAATTACATAAATAATTAGATAATAAGTCATTTAGCTGACGCTTTTATCAAAATCAATTTAGAATTGCTATATATGTCAGAGGTCGCACGCCTCTGGAGCAACTAGGGGTCTCAATTCAATTTAATTCAGCTTTATTGGCATGAATGTATAACAATAGTATTGCCAAAGCTACACACCAAAGACAGGTGTCTTGTCCACTGCTCCATCACCACCCGTCACCACCATCCATTACTCCATAAGCTTAGTGAGAATAAGGTCTGGTTGGACAAGATACCCCCCCCTACAGATAGTGACCCATATTGGTCTGACCTTTGCTGAAGTTGGCACTGGCCCCTCTGTCCAGTAGCAGTTTGGCCAGGTCATAATTGGCCACATTGACAGCACACATCAGAGGAGTCCATTCAAAGCCAAGCCTGGTCTCCACGTCGATGCCTGTCCACACCAAAAGGATCAAATTAAGTGAAGCAATGAAAAGATCTGTGCGGTTGTTTGTATTTCGATTATGTGTTGAGAACTGTTCCATCCAATCGACCTCCCACATGGGGTGTGTGTTGCTGCAGACCCAGGGGACTGCAGTGTCGCATGTGGTGCAATCTGGACACGCGACACGTTCAGAGGGGCTCCCCTCTTTCACTAAAATCTGTGAATAAAGTTGTGTTTTTGTAATCAGTGAGGACCGGCCCCCTTGCATGAGGCCCAATATCTTATAATCAGTATTTAAAGCTAACTATAAAGTTGAAATGGATAAAGCTATCCAAGTGAAGTGTTAAGAGAGTACTTGCCATTGTCCAACAGCTGTTTAACTGCCTCAATGTCTCCTTTACTGATGGCTCTTTTCAGCAATGACACATTATCTTCTGCATCTGGTACAACAGCATCCAAACCCTGTGTCAACAGAGCGATGAATCAGGACACAGCAATATAGAAATACAACAATAAATAATAATCACTCCAATATCCCGAATAATGGATTTGTGGGAATGTGTACCAATATATAGCAGACATATTTCCTGCCATTAGCTGTGGGTAGTATTGACAGGTGACTAACCAATTTCTTACTACAAACTAACATAACATTAGTTCTTTATACTGTTTGTGATAACTATAAAGGCACAATTAAAGTAATTAGTTTAGAGTTGTAACTAACAATTGTTTTCAATATCAATATATGAATATTTTCTTGATTCATCCATAAATACTTGATTCTGTAAAATGACAAAACATTGAAATATGACCTTCATAATTTTGCAGAGCCCCAGATGAACCCTTACTTTATAGTTGTGAGACCAAATGTAGCCTAGGTGAATGATTAATTTTGTTTATTTAGTGTTAAGCAATTACCTTAGCACGTAGTAGAGCTACCTGGTTACATTTACCACAGACTTTGACATTATACTTCACTTCGAGTCGAACTTTGCTTCTGCAGCTTCAAACTGCGAGTGACCGTCAAAGGGCGAAAAGGAGCCGCAAAGTGGCGCAAAGTTTACCCTCCTCATGATTTCAACTACAGTTATTGTAGTGTAGCAATTACAAATTAAACTACTTCATCATAATTAGCTTGTGCCATGCCTATGGGGTTTCTCCTGTATCTATATTAACGCAAAATAAGCAGCAGCGCAGAGCGTTAACTTGCTAACTTTACCTAAGTTAAAGATAGCTTGACTTACGTTAGCTACGCTAGCTACTCTACTAGCTAACGTTTTACTTCTAGCAGCATATAACTCGGGTTGAGAAAAGATGAAGAAGGTTTTCTAAAGTTAACCTTGATGCGAGGAGACTTTTTATCCGAACACCCAATGTCCCACTCATCATTGCTGGCGTCGCTCTCATCTCCAGCTGGATAGGCGTAATCCATGAAGCTGCCCATATTTCTGTTAGCAATTAGCTAACGTAACATCACAGCTTGTGACGGACACTGGCGGCGAAAGCGTTTCAAGGTGAGCCGCCTCACTGCAGCCTGTGGGTGGGCGGAGGTTGACATCCAGCCACACCCATCAGACTCTTCCGACTTCGGTGTGTCTGAAGCATAACGTTAGGTTGGAAGATGGACAACAACATGGACGGTAACTTACTACAAAGATGTGTTGGATTCTCATTGTCATCCAAGTATGCTGAAACAGTTTGAGGCTTTCTATTACAAAGTGCTGTTTGTCCCAGAGGTAGGCCTAGTTACTGCACCTGTGCATTAACCTGAATCCACTAAAATATCGCTTATACTGCAAATAAATAATTTGGAAGGTAGACTTTTTATTTTGTAAGGTTTGTAAGTCTGACCCATTTATAAATCATTTACTGTGGTAACTTAAGACCGTCAACCTATCATCCCGGTTTGCCAGCTACACTGGAGCCAATGAATGCATAAAAGTTTAGCCTATATGTGGCTAAATAGATAGTAAAAGTAGCATTTTTTTTTCTGTTTGTTCGACGTTTATGTTTTTTGTCTTGTTTGTACACTCTGGAAAAGCAAGAGGGAACCGGTATGACAGGTGAGTGGTTTGGTGCTCTTGTTTGTTTCCATAAAACATTTAAAATATCTCACTAATGGATTGGCTACCTCACTATTAAACCGACTTAAAAATATTAAGTGCGTAGTTATTTGTGCAAGGTCTTTTGAAAGCTCCTGCAAGCCTAAAGTCCACCAACACAGGTGTTTCCCCATCTGCCTGATTAGACCTTCTGAGGCAAAGTGATTGACATTATCGCTCATAGCTGTTAGTATTGTTGCAACTTGTATTATTCATTTTACATGGAGTTTGTGACTCCCATCATAATGCACTACTTTAAACTGAGCAGGCCTCTATTCATCCAGAATAAGTGAAACCTCTTGTGGTGATGTGGCATGTAATCAGCATACAGCAAGTAACCTGCAAAGCAATTCTTAATCATTCAGTTCTTACATAGGCTCAAATTAGAAGAATGAGATGTGTCTGTCTTTTGGACAAATAAAACCTTATCGGGTTGCAAATTACTTCAAATGTCCAGCAGAGGTCCCTCTTTCCTCTAGGCAGAGGCAAACAACCTTGGCGTCCCTCAGCAATAGTTGAGCAAAATTGCAAGCAACCAACAGTCTGACTTCATCCCTAAGCTCCAGTAGAAAGCTCAGACTCGACTTTATCCTCTTTCTCTCAAACACACAAATAATTGCAGATAATCTTTTAAGAAGCAGGAGAAAGAGACAACTCTGCTAAATTAATTGAATCCCTCTCTGACCCAGCGGATGGTTAGATTTGTGGAGACAAGAAGAACGTGTCCAATTCAGTTTTGGAACAGGTAGCCTATTCATTTTTTTTGTCTCAATTTTATATTCTGTTTTTTTCAGATGTTTTATAGCACTGTTAAGTTTTTTGCATGCTGCCTTTGTAATGCACACAAACATCACTTCTCCTTCCAAGCCAGAGCCTTCCTGCTACTTCCATTTACACACACACACATATATATATATATACACACACAATATTTTGATGCATGTTTGCATTGCAGAATAGTTCAGCAACATTTATCTTATTTCACTTTGAGGGTTACCTTGATCTTTCTTATACCTACTGTCACACGTGTGCACATTTATGTGTGTGTTTTCAGTGAAACTGGCAGAGTCCCAGAATGGCAAGTTCAGTACCACAATACCACACAGTATAGCAGTGTCACTTTCTGTGCAGAGTTTGATCATGTGTCTACTTGAAAGATGAAAATAAACTTTTTATCACTGCTATGCTATAATATATAATAATAAATATCTTGGGCATACAGCTGGAGTAAGGAATCAAGATAGAAGATACTTTACTGTCACATACATGTTGTGAAATTTATTCTCTGCATTTACCCCATCCCTCAAGGGAGCAGTGGGCAGCCGCTCCAGATGTTTTTCAGTGAAGAACCTAACATGATGGTGGGGGAAACCCACGCAGACACGGAGAGAACATGCAAACTCCACATAGAAAGTCTGGGACGATCTGTGTCAGTGAACCCGCGACCTTCTTGATGTGAGGCCACAGTGCTATCCACTGGATCACCGTGCCGCCCCAAAATTACTTCCATGGAGCCGGATTTGGACCGGTGACCTAAGGATGTCTTATGTTTATTCTCTACAGTCCTCCGCTCTACCAACTGAGCTATCAAAGGGGCAATCTCATGACTGTGTAACTACAGCACAGTCTCTATAGCCTGGCTGCCTTGCTGCTTCACAATCAAACAGCTGATAGTGATGAGGAACCAAAATGACCTTAATATATTTGTCTTCCAACAGGTTTACCCAGCCTGTGTCTCACTCTTAAAGTCTCACTCTTAAAGTAACTACAGCAGAAGTGCTGACAGGTGAAATACTCGGGAACTAAAGTATTACAGCATCTTCCCATTTTATCTCTGTTCCTTTATGGAATGTCTGGAGGATTTGATCCTCCCACTCCTGAAACTGTGTGTAGCCTGAAACTGATTTAAAAAAAAAAAGGTATTTTAGATGTCCCAGAACTGATTCTTCTGTTTTATGAATAATAGTGAAGCATCCAAGTGAAATAAGCTCAGCATTCAGAAGTAGTTCAGTAGACCTCCAGCTACTGGGATAATTGACTTTCATGTAGACTTGATGGTAGACCATTTCATGTTTCACTTTACAAATATGTTAACTTTATAAACTTGTGAAAGTGTTTAGGAAACTTTTTTTAGATGAGACATATTTAACATATTGCATTTTATACACTTGGAGCTTTACATACATTTTTACTTTAGGGTATTAAAATCAAAGACAACCATACAAAGAGCTGGTTAAAGAAAATGGGTGTCTCCTGCATTAAAGTTAAGTGGAAGAAAATTATTCCATATTGACCTTTGCACTCCCATTGTTCCTTGCGTTGCTGATGCTGTGTATGGATCAATATCTGTGTGCTGAAGTGGCCTCACCTTTTCAACTTGTTGCCACAATACGCAACCTGAGGCTCTTCGGCTTGGAAATGACGTGTCTACGCAAGATCTAGCGAGCCCATAAAGGATGGACTGTCCTCTCACTGTCATACTTAGGGAGAGGGCAGAAAGAGCGAGTTGGACCACAGAAGACCAGAGAGACTCACTGAGCATAAAGATACTATTCTCGGCTTTGGTGAAGAAGACTAAACAGTTAGCGGGGGTGCACAGTGGAGGATAAGACAGGAGAGCACCCACTCTGTGGGAAAGGAGCCACTCAGGGGACACACAAATGTAAGCGACGCGCACGGAAACTACTCAGGTGAAGAGAGAAACCAAACTGGCGGCGCACTTAGGATGCAGAAGTCACCAGTGGAAGATGCAAACTTCTTCTCCAAATATTTCTTCTGGTAAGACATGTTTCGTCTGCATCCTCTTGTTTGAGAAGCTGGGGTTGTCAAGGGAATATCTTTCAAGAAATCGCACGAGTGTAATTTAAATCATATAGTGATGGCGGGTGAGACATTTTATATTGTCTGTAATGAATGAGTGCTGCACTTGTTCCAATTCTCTTCTGTTTTAGCGTGTTTGGAGGTTCAGAGAGAACTCTGGGAGGCAGGTGAGACAGGGTACAGGGTGTTTTTTGTTTCTAAAAAACCTTTGAAATAAAAATGGTTTTCTGAATGACAAGCGTCAAAATCGTTAGGAAGTAGGTAGAGCCGTCCTACTGTTCTGTTTTATTTTACAAAACTATTTCACTGTAAATGTTCCAGTGTTGCGGTGGTTGTTCACTTAGTCCATGCGTAAATTGTGCACCTGTCAGTTTAAAACCGTGCGCAAAATTTGAGTTGTGCTCCGATTAGGTATGTTCTAGAAAACGTTGTCGGGTGGGCGCAGACGCCCATGGGGGTTTGCTAAGTCCTCAAGTTGGAGCGTGTGAAGAATCGTTCACATTAAGTAGCTTAAACATAATTATTAATGACAGTACCGTTACAGTTGGGATTTAATGCGTCCTTGCTGAATATTGAAACCACATATTGAATGTGGTTTCAATACTTGAGATTTTTTTTATGACAATTTGAATAACCTCCTAAAATCATAATACATTATGAGTTCGTTTAAGGTGCACTGACATGTCTCCTTTCCACACACTAATGAGGGGTCCTAAAGAAGGAAGCTGACCAAAAAAGTCAGATGATGTAAACTGTTGTATGTCACCTTGCGGGGACAACCTGTCTTCATTGATTGGCAAACATCTGACTTTATCTCCCTTCTCTATCATTAGTCTGACTGTGAAACCTCTGGGATTACTTTCTGTTTATTACAACTAACACCAGTTTATCTTAAAGCTTCCAGACACTCCAACACTTGCTTTTTTTTAACTCTCAAAACTAATACATTTAAAATAATCTATCAAATATCTTCACCTAATTATAAAATGTATATGTGTTTAATATTCTAAATGTACAAGTGTCTTTCAGCAGTAGACAGACAGTTTCAGCTAGTGTTCAAATGCACTTTGAGTACATGCAATACAAATTGGTTTTGTGCCAATCTTTGTACATATTGGAGTATATCTACCTGTTGGCACACTCTCAAGTGTGCATGCTTTTTTGCCATGGTGTCCTTGCTAGGTGATGATGATACCCACCAATCCTTCTACTCTGTGGTTTTCTTGCAGTTGGATGTCACCACTGTTGAGGAAGGGCTTCAGAAAGAAGTTGGAGTTGACAGATGTGTACAAGGCTCCTTCCTTTGATCTCGCAGACAACCTCTCTGAGAGACTCGAAAGGTCTGTGCAGTTTAAGTTTGTGTGCCTGACTCTGTTGTATGTTTTTGTTTTCAACATTTGCATCTCAACATACTGACTAGCAAAGTCATGCTGTAGCCCAGGCCCACAAAGAAATTTGGATTATGGGAGAGTAGATCAGAGTTAGTCTTCTCCCATACTGCCACATGATTAGCTAATTGAGGTATCGTGTTATGGCTTCTTACAGTCTTTGGCATGATATATAAAGAAGCCTTGTTTTTGATGAATTATCAAGCAAGCTGTCTGGCATGTGACAAAATACAACCAAAGGTGCCAGCCACATTGCTTAAGGGTTGTATTTTTCTGTGGAGTGTGGAATGATGCATTGCCCAATATATAAGTAAATCAAATTTGACTGATATGTAAGAGGGACTCTTTCTCTCACTTTATTTGCCTTTATCACTCCCCCTTCACTGTCTCCTCACTGTTTTCTGAAATTAAATGAACCTTGCATTTGCTTTAATCTTTTCTCTCTTTCTCATCTATGTGATTATCAGTCGTTTTATTCTCTGCCGCCTTCACCACCAGGACACCTTTAACTCTCATTAAATGTGTTTACTCTTCACAATATTGGCTGATCATTAAAAATCTGGAAAAATAAATCATGTACATTTAAGGTTTTTAAATCAATTGTTTCTTTAGCCCAGTCATGGCCATGAAAATAATTTAGTGTTTTATACCCCATTTTTATCTCCCCCTATTTGAAATGGCATATTAAAAATTCTAATTCTGCCCTCCCTGTGGTCTTTTGTCCATCATTATGTTTCTGTCTTCCATTTGTCCCTTTCTATTCTTTCTCCTCTCCCTCTTTTCTTGTATTCTTCTCATAGCACTGAGCAAATGCAAATCTGTGGCAGAATTTAATATTCTTAAAAAATAAAAGTGGTTAGATGTTGACCCAAATATTCAACACTCCTGTCTGTCTTTTTTTTTTTTACCTTCCCTAACAACCACAGCAGTGTCCCACATTGGCCCTGCCTCTTGGTTACCCAGGGGCCAGCGTCACACTGAATGGTGCCAACAAGCCGGTTAATGTACATGGGTGTTAAAAACTCGACCTTTAGAAAGGGCCTAGTGCCCACCGGGTGATAAATGAGCAGTGGTGGGTGATTTGGCTTTCATTATTCCGATCAGGCAAACTGTGAAGGCTTCTGGGAATGTGAACTTTACCTTCCTTTAAAACATGCTGTGTACCATCAGTCCCTTCATCTCCCACTCAGTACAGTTTAAGTGAATGAGCCAATAGAAAGGGTTTCATTATGCTGCAATAGCTGACAAACGCATCAAAAGAAAGGAATAGAATAGAGAATGGACAAAACACAATTCTTTTAAAATACATTTTAAACAAAATTTTAAAAAATGTAAAATAATCATTTATGTGGATATGTTGATTTGAAAGATCAATGTAGTGTGGTTGTGGGAGGTGCTGCCGGAGTATGGTGTGAGGGGGTCTCTTTTAAGGGATATCCAATCCCTGTATATCCAAAGCTGGAGCTGTGTAAAGATTCTCTGCAGTAAGTCGGACTCGTTCCAGGTGAGGGTTTGGCCTTGTGATGATTTTCATGGAAGGATATTGAGGTGTAGTCTGGGTGGGGAAGGGATGCAGTTTGGTGAACTGGGGATCTCGTCACTGCTTTTTGCCGATGATGTGGTCCTGATGGGATCATCGGTCCATGACCTTCAGCACTCACTGGATCGGTTTGCAATAGAGTATGAAGTGACAGGGATGACTCCGGGTGGGGAATTAGTCCTTACTCCAAGTGAGGGTGAGAGTTCAACTACCTCGTTCAACTACTTCTTCGCTATTGAGTGGACAATGGAAGATTTACTGTAAATTGATTGATTTTACAATAGAAGAGAATCAGAGCAGCGGGGGCGATATTGCGTACATTCTACCGCACTGTTGTGACGAAAAGAGCTGAGCCGGAAGTCAAAGCTCTTGATCCACCGGCCAATTTCCGTTCCTGCACTCACCTATGGTCATGAATGCTGTTTCATGGGTGAGAAGCCAAGTCATCCATGAGGAACTCCATCCATGAGGACAGCCGCTGCTCCTTTGCGTCAAAAGGTGCCTGTTGAAGTAATTCGGGCATCTGGTATGGATTCCCCCTGGGCAACTCCCTATGGAGGTGTGCTAGGCATGTCCAGCTGGGAGGAGGCCTCAGGGAAGACCCAGCACTAGATGGCCTGACTCTATCTCCACACAGGTCTGGGGACGCCTTGGTATCCCCTGCTGGAGATGCTGCCCCTGCGACACAACACCAGAAAAACGGTTGATGAATGGATATTTTGAAACCTTGGTATTATTACAATAAACAAATAAACTGACCTGCATGATGACATATGGAAGGGACTTTTTTGTGTGTAGTTTCTAACTCAGCTGGTTCGAACCCAGTAGCATCTTGTTGAAAGGCTACATTGAGCCACCAAAACTCAATTCAATTTTATTTATATAGCGCCAAATCACAACAACAGTTATCTCTGAGCGCTTTTCATAAAAGAGCAGGTCTAGACCGTACTCTGTGATGATATTTACAGAAACCCAACAGTTCCCACCAAGAGTAGCACTAGGCAAGAGAGGCAAGGAAAAACTATACCAACAATCCAACGAAGGTTAAAATCAAGGGCAACTGGACTTGGTTGAAGATACTGGAAGACGTTTCGTCCCTCATCCAAAGGACTTCTTCAGTTCTGACTGACTGGCAGGGAAACTTAGCTATTTAACCTCAGTGGGGTCGTTATCCCGGGTCATCGATACCGCTGGTTCGTTAGTGTTCCTTGTTTCTGTGACGACAGTCGTTACAGTCGTTAAGACTACCTGTGGCCAAGACTGAACGACCATCGTTGGTATCTTCACCTGAGGTCAATAGGTTACGTTTGTTGAGTTTCCTGGGAAGTGATGAAAGGACAGTCAGTCAGAACTGAAGAAGTCCTTTGGATGAGTGACAAAACGTCTTCCAGTATCTTCAACTAAGTCCAGTTGCACTTGACTTTAACCTTCGTTGGATAACTATGACCTGGATGACTGAGAATCTTCATAGACATATACCAACAATATCCTTCAGATATTCACCTCTGTTCAGGGATGGACTGATCATCTTTAACTCTCCTGATATCAGTACCTCAACTCAGTATGTTATCGGAGTAGTAATGATCTAATTTAATCTGTGTTTGTGGTGTATATATACTCATACCAATGCTCCTTTCAATTTGAATATCTCACTATCTGTGTGGCACTAAAAACTGATTTGGCAGCCGGCCTTGACTGAATCAATGTAACAGAAAACAAAAACTGTGAATTTTAATGGCATTGGTGAGGAAACCGTATTTAATGTGGATTAGTCATGTCATGGTCATACATTTAGTGGGGTCAGTATCAGTACTGAAACCGATCAGGCGGATGAAGTCAATGCATCCTTACCTCAGTAAGTCTGCAAACTGACAATCAATATACTTTTTTTCAAAACTAACTGTACTTCTATTTGTATTCAACCTAACCCTCTGTTTTTAGGGCTAAGTGTAGAGACCACTGTTATGTAACTTTAATTTTATCTGCCTCAAGGGGTGCGGGGGGGGGTCACAACTTCAGGTTACAGTATCAATACCTATGATAGGGATACACTTTGTCTTCTTACTCTGTTTTTATTACTTTCTTCCTTATTGGTCACCCCTCTTTCCTTTTCCTTCTTTGTTCATCCTTTCTCTTCTCCCCTTTTTCTCGCATCACTCACCGTTGAACTGGTCAGCCAGATCACCACGGTTATAAATGACCCTCAGAAAACAATGCAGCTACTTACCGTCGCTGTATCTGCTTGCCAGGGCAGTTGTGGGAAGATAATTTAACAGTGTTGTGACAAGGGCAACAAACCTTACAGCTACAATAGGTATTATCCAAAAATATATTCAGAAAAATCTTTAAAACTTGTAAAAACTGACGACGTTGATGTTTGACATACCAAGAGTTTTGTTTTCACTATCAAACAAAAGACTATTTGCCCAAATTAAATTCCACCAACTGCTAAAAAAACTTTTAATTAGTAGATAAATAAACAATAAAAAAAATACATGCGTTACAGCTCGTTCAGTGACTGAATCACCAGCCAAAGTTGAGAAAGGACACTGGAAATCTGGTTTGTTGCCAAAGTAATAGTAGACAAATAGAAAAGCCACAGTCAAACTTTGCTGGCATTTGGCTGGTGGATGTGTTATTCTCCCACCCTGCCTGCACTGCTTTTTAACTGTGTTGTAACTCTGTCCTCCCTGCAGAGAATGGGACCGAGAGGTGGTGTCAGCCAAGAACAAGCCCAGGCTGATGAGAGCGCTGGCCCGCTGCTTCCTCGGCCCCTTCGCCTTCTTTGGTGTCCTCCTATACCTCGGAGTGAGTTTGTCAGTTTGTCATCTCTGCAGGAAGCAGATGTGACATAACTCGACTTAGGAAGTGTTGTGTCAACTCTGCCATAATGGATATCATGCCATTGTGTTACAGATGCAAAGTCGTCATTCTTATGCTCTTTTCAATGTGATGTTAGCTTTGTTTATTTTGTGGATAGAATACACTTAAAGTTTGAAACCATAGACTGCAGGAAAAACATGTGTCCACACAGATTTCTGAAGGGATGTTTTAAATGTTTCTTTGCAACTTGCTAAGTCAGAATATCCAAATCTGGTCCAATGTGACAAAGGTTACGTGTAGCTTGGCAATAAGCAATCGCCACCCACCTTCAAGCAAACATGTCCCAAACTATCCTTTATGGAACCATTTTAAAAAAACATCTTCACCAACATAACACACATTTGAAATGTTAACATTAGTTATTGAAACACATTATTTAGAAGATTAATTGATTAAAAGTTTAGCAGATAAAATGTGAGACATATTGAGAATCATCATTACTTCCTGGAGCCTAAATTGGTGTCTTCATATTGCTTACTAGACCAAAAATAAAAAAACAAACAAAAGTAAATAAATCATCAAATTTAATACTGTAACCAGAAACATTTTGGTATTTTATTTTTAAGCAGCATGTTTGTTTCTCTTATCATGGATTAGAAAGTTTAGGATTCCATTGTTTAAATGCAGCACAGGATACGTATCCATCCTAACTAACAATAAAATTATGGTCATTACCAAATAGCTTTGTTATTTTCCAATTAAAAATGCTCAAAGAAACTGAAATTATTTAAGTAAACAACAGAAAATACAGCATTCCCACAGTTTCTACCAGTCATGGTCACACGCTGCTGTTTCACGACCAGCTCCACCTGAATGTGTGTGTACCTGTTAACAGTGATGGAGTAGAAATGCCCCATAGAGCTTCAGTCATGATATGACTCACAAAAATCACAAGCATGTCGCACCATAGTGTCGCAAACCATCTCACTGTCCCGAACTTATGGGAAGGTGGTGACAGCAGCCGTTGGCTGTTAGTACAGTAGGAGGTGGTTGTCATGACATCAAGAATGCCTGTTAGATGTTAAAGAGCCTGTGTAGGAAAACCAAAAGAGTTTCTGGTTGTCGATGTTCTTAAATATTTCAAGAATATTGGTTATGAGATTGGGCATATATTTTCTTCATGTACTACTGCATTGAATTCTATGAAATAAATTTGATGCTGGTATAAATTTTCATGCACAACAGAATCAATATATAGATTAGGAAAAAATTAGGATTATGCCTTATACCTTGGCAGAAGTATGCAGTAGTGCTATTTCGAAGCTAGTTTTGACTCCTAAAAGTTAGACATTTTAACTTAATAATCCTTAACATCCTAAAAATATTAATAAATGATGAAAATATAGGAGGAAATCATGTATCCCATTGCCAGGAGCTGCTGACTCTGTTCTGACTGGCTGCATTGTTTTTATTGTAGAGTAGATCAAATCAGTGTATTTCTTCCCTTATTGTCCCATCTCTTGGCGTAGGAGGCTTCCAAGACCGTGCAGCCTCAGCTGCTGGGTCGCATCATCGGCTCATTTGACCCTGTCCATGTAGAGGAGCGGGACCAGGGATACTTCCTGGCCCTGGGCCTATGCCTCCTCTTCATAGCCCGCTTCCTCTTGCTGCAACCTGCCATCTTTGGCCTGCATCATCTGGGCATGCAGATCCGCATTGCCCTTTTCAGTCTTATATACAAGAAGGTAAAGCGAGAACAGTGTATTCATGTAACTCAGACTGTTGTTTCTTTCTTTGTGTCCGTAATCTTATTTCATTATATTTTAATTTGCGACAATAAGTACAATATTTGCCTCTATAAAATTGTAGACTTCAAGTGTAAAGTCTCCTTAAACTTGTAACCAGTGGCACTGTGGGCCTTTTTCCCTTATTGCACATGAATCGAACACTCGCTACTAAAAATCACTGCTCTAACAACCAGTTGTTGGTTCAAAACACCCCTGGTGAGAAGATAGTAAGACAGTTGTGTGTTAATTTTGCCAGCTTTTATTGCTATTGTTTATAAGTTCAGACAGAATGATCAGCTTAATGCTTCCCCCTTGTTTAGCATGTGTGAACATTCCCAGAAATCTTCTTAGTCCAGAGGTGGCAATCCATAAGCAGCTGTGTGGGGCCTGGCCGCCTGGTGTCAAAGCATGGCCACACATCACCGGCTTCCTCTTAACTATTTCACTTTCTCCCTTGGTGCGTAAAGTGACCCTTGACCTTTGACTTTTTTCAGACCCTAAAGCTGTCCAGTCGAGTTTTGGATAAGATCAGCACTGGTCAGCTGGTCAGTCTGATGTCCGCCCACCTCAACAAGCTGGATGAGGTTAGAAAATCTAAGCATTATGTTTACTTACATATACTGTAAACTGGAGCAGTGTTGTCTTTCCACTTTACTCTCCAATAAACCTTTAATCTTTGTCATCTCTGACAGTTTAGATACTCCTAAAGCCAAATGTACTGGTCATTCACTGGCTGGCTGATTTGCCAGCTACAAGGAAGGCAGATCTCTTGCTGTGTATTAAATTATCTTCCACAAGAATGAAAAACTTTCAGTTTAAAACCAGTGATGGATGAAAATGTTCTAACTAATGGTGAAATGAAGCAGAAATGGAATCCTCAACACATGTTGATTTATGAATACAACACTTTTGAAGTTAACTTTTGAATACAATGTGAATTGTATCCCATTGTTTGGGTACAAAAATCAAGTCACAAGTCAAAGGAACAATGCAGTAGTTTTCCACTTAAAAGTAACTGGTAGAAAGTTCATGTTTCCACAGGCAGAATGAGGGGAAAATAGGATTGACATTTCACACCCTCACTGAGTCTGTTTAACTACCCAACACAGAGCTATGTGCTCTTCATACTGAGGGACAATTAGAGGACAATAGATGTGAAACAATACACACATATACAAACATAATCTGACAATTAGGGACTCAGTGTTGAAAACACATTTGTGATTATGTGAGGCAACAGAGGTGGATAGTGTGTGTGCGTTCGTGTGTTTGTAGACTGAACTCAGTCTTACCTTTAGGTCTCACTGAGGCGTTGAATGTGGAAACACTCAGCAACCTGCTTTGAGACAATTATCACCTGACTTGGATGTGGCTTGGCCCATGCACCACTGTCCTTGTAATCTGATTGTGTGTGACTGTGTGTTTTCTTTGAGTAGATTCCTCGGTAAGTGAGTGGATGAAAGGGAGCTCATTGAAGTGAGAACTGAGTGTTTCTCACCTACAGTACAGCTGATGTTCAGCACACTGTTGACTAGATGAAAGTAGATTCCTCAAAACAAAAGTTTATTGTTTGTTGGATACATTCCCTCCTTTTTCTATCTTTCATTATTATTTGCCCCCTGCTTTTGTGCTTGCATATTTTTCACTCTGTCTTGCGTTCAGTCATTGTAAAAAATCATTCATTCTTTCTGCTGCACTGAAAATATTAAATACACAATGTGTAGGGGACGGGGAGTTTTACAGAAAAAGTAATCAACCAATTTTTACACGTTATCAATTACACTTTGTGTGCCGTGTATGTTAATTTCAGAGCTTGGGTCTGGCCCACTTTGTATGGATCACCCCCCTGCAGTGTATACTGTGTGTGGGTCTGATCTGGGAGCTGATCGAGGTGAACAGCTTGTGCGCACTGGCAGCTCTGACTCTGCTGGGCCTCATCCAGGCCTGGCTGTCCCAGAAGATGGGACCTCACCGGTAGGAAAACACTACCACACTTTTATACACTTATACTGTATATTATAAAACATATATCACTATCAGATATTACAACATTACATACATTTGTAATTGTTCCATGCCCTCATGTCTTGCACTATATGTATTTTGCTGCTCTCAGAAGATTTTAAAAGATTTAATGCATTTATCAGTCTTTTTTTCTGTGATTACCACTTTGTAAATTGTCTAAAAAGTTGTTACATACATAAATACATTTTATACTGTTACTTTTATATTCACATACTGCACAGATTTTATTAGTATACCTCACATATACAGTACTTTGAATAAATGTGTGAACACATCATGTACAAACTGTATACAGTACAGGTGCATGTCTAGCTGCATGTTGATATCCATGTTTATGCTTTTGTGTATGCATGGACTCAGGCTTTACTCTCCGTGCCCATGGTGACCACATGAAATGCTAACTGTGTACGTGCCTGCCTGTGCATCTGCATATACATGTCTCTGTGTTTACATACAGAAATCTGCTTCTATGCACGTATAATGCTGCTCTAAGTTAGTAATGTAAAACTGTGTCCTGTAAATAGGGTGAAGCGAGGAGGGATGATCAGTCGTCGCTTGGCTCTCACCACAGAGATTGTGGAGAACATCCATTCTGTGAAAGCGTACGGTTGGGAGGAGGTGATGGAGACCATCATCAAGAACATCAGGCAGTAAGACACCAAAACACAATAACTTTATCACAAAAGGAAAAGTTTAAGGCTACTTTAAAAGTAGTGTTGAAAGAAGGAAACTTTGAATTGAAGCAGCATCGCTCTGGTGGTCATACATAAGCTTGCATGCAGTAAACAGCTCCTAATCTTTTAAATTGTCCATCTCTCCAGTATCTTTTTTTTATATACTACATGTTTATTGATGATATCATAGATGCACTGTAATAAACGGAACTGAGCAAGAAAAATAAATAAGTGACAAAGAGTCAGCGGACAATCACACTCAAAGCTTTGACCGTACAGTAGAAATGGAATCAACCTGGTGCTAAAATTGAGAGATAGATGTTAAAACATGTGGTTAACCAGTGGTACGACACTGACGTCACTGGTGGCTGTGTGACCCAGAATCAGGATCACTGTAATTGGCAAGTACAATAAACGTACAGGAAAGAGTTTTGGTATCATGGTGCAGAAATATTTTGATAACTATTAAAGCACTAAGCCACATTTATCTAATACAGTAATAGAGTCATGAAAAACTGACACATGGTTAACTAAAATGCCTTTCTGGGTGTTGGTTGCTCTTTGAAAACAAAAGACAATTACTGAAATTCTCAGACATCAGGCATTACATCTGTGTGATGTTTCTGAAATCAGTAGTATGATAGAATAATAGCTTTTTCTCTGATATAAATTAAAATATTATAAAAATCCCAGTATACTTCTTTAATTCAACAGATCAGCTAAACTAATTTTTGCCAGGTCCATGAAAGTTTGTCTGCTAGATTAAATATAAATTAAAACTGTATTGTACCAGTACTATATACGTGTAACTTAATTTAAGTCATTCCATCTTCTCCTTTCATATTGTCCCATTTCACTTCTCTCCTCAGGGACGAGATGACGCTGACGAGGAAGATCGGTTCTCTGCGTTACTTCTACAGCGCCTCGTATTTCTTTTCCGCCATCTTGGTCATCGTGGCTGCCATCTTGCCGCATGCACTCACTAAAGGCATCATCCTGCGTCGTATCTTCACCACAGCCTCCTACTGCATGGTGCTAAGAATGACCCTGACCCGCCAGCTGCCAGGATCCATCCAGATGTGGTACGACACGCTGGCACTGGTCAAAAAGATCGAGGTGTGTTCGGATCCTGGCGGTGAGACGTGCACGTCTGCTAGAAATGTCAAGGCCATTAAATCTCAAAATATCCAATTTGGTGTTGGCCTTCAACAGCTTTGAGCAGTACATATTAATTACCATTATATGTAATACTAATGTACCTGCCTGTGTTATCACCAGGAATTCTTGATGAAGGAAGAATACAGAGTGCTGGAGTACAACCTGACCACCACGGAACTGGAGCTGGTTAACGTGTCTGCATCCTGGGACGAGGTCTGTTCATCTCTGTGTGTCGAAATTAAATGTGATACTATATCAGTCATTGGACATTTATAGTACTATATGTTTAGTGGTGTGTAGTCAAACTCTGATATTCAGTGTGAATGCAAATCTCAATGTGGCTTGACCAGTTTTCTTATCTATACTCAGTTACACTGATGATAAATAATTGGTTAATTATTAGATGTTTAAATAGAAAATGATATGGGGTATTTTCACAGCATAACACAGATGGATTGAGTATTTAAATCATACAACAAATAAACCACATTTAAATCATTTTATTAATCATAATTGAATGTAATCAAAACATTGCCATCGCTTAAAATTTCAAAATTGTCCCTGCTGGACTTTTTATTCAAAATATTGCCAACAAAATTTCAAACCACACTTCTGGAGAACTTGCAGGCTTTCCTGGATAACATAACATGCACGTTGCTGAAAACAACGATGGAAAAAGGGATTTTAACCTACAAATGCAGTATCAAGAAGAAAATACAGGCTGATTGGATCTGTTGACAACAGAAGGCTTACTGTTCTTTCTGTAAGTGCCATGGTCACATCATGAACTCTGATGACGATTGCTCAGGTTGCAGCACAGTGTTGAAATCTACTGAAAACCTGCTGAAAACAGAGAATTGCTAAGATAAGAAATTTTTAATGTTGATTAATCAGCAGTTTGAGTGAGAATGATCCAGGTAAATAGGTAAATAAGGTTTATGGGTACTGTTTTTAATAGATGGATGTGTACGTGTGACAGACAGCAGATCCTCGTATCTAGTAAACTTGACAAAATGACAAAATTGGAGCCTGAACTGATTCCAATATTTATCTATTTAGTTGTGTGTCTTTAATGCCTAGAAAAGAAGAGTGGAGATTGTAGATTAAATCTATATCGCACCTATCACTATGTCAACCACTAAGTAAGACATGTCAGTAAAGCAAAGCCAAAGTTATGTTTAAGGTAGATTAGACACCGTGATGCCATTAGAGACTGTAGTTTGTCCACCTGAGAGCCCCGTCAAGTATCAAAAAGAAAGAACGAAGATGGAAGACATATCTATAGAAGTATTGGCCTGTAGTATTAGCCCGGTATTATATATATTAGCCTAGTACATTTTCTCTAAGAGAGCAAGGCATGTTTAAAGAAGTTAAAACTCCCACAACCCCTAAATCCACCATGCATTACAGGTATAATAGTTAATTCTTCACCATCACTGGGAGTGGATAGTATAATCTTATCTATAGGCAGAGGCTGTAAACTTAGTCTAACAGGTGTGATTCATTGTCCACCCAATACCGTGAGAAAACAAAATGTGTTTTTTTTCCCGTCACTTTGCATAATTAATTATCCCAGTGTCGTCACCTAACTTTGCCTGTGCTGGGAACGCTCTGAATCTCCCTTTGAGTTTCAGAGTTGTGTTCATCACCTAATTCCCAGATTCTCCTCTTGCCTTCTCCTCTTCCTGGAATGTGCCATTCGCAGATGAATGGGGGGGGTGTTTCCTTTCTTTACTGCTGACAGCATGTACGTCAGTTCATTTGAATAAGAATCGCACAGAAAAACCTATACAAACCACAGCGAGTCCTGGCATTAGAGGATTGGTGACCCATAAAATGTCACAGGGGTTAATGAGTAATCCGGCGAGTCAAGCAAAGTTCCCCTTTTCTAACAGTGAGATGTGTCACCCATTAATTTTCATAGAGGTGCTGACAGATGAGGTGAAATAAGGGCATTGTGGAGTCTTCTTCTGTATTTGGAGAATCTCTTGTTTCTCGCAGTTTGGCCTGGTCTCACTGTCTGAAAGCAAGACGGACACACTCACTCAGCCATGAAGCAGGCAGTTATGTAAATATAAATCAAGGACATGCCATATACACAAAATGATAAATACTTAAGCATGGTATAGTACAGTGTTTTTAAGTATACCATCTTTGGTGTTCGTTCAGTCCATACAAAACAGTTAAGATCTTTTGACCTTTTTTTTGCAGGGCATTGGTGAGCTGTTTGAGAAGATCAAACAGGAGAACAAAGCAAATGGACACCTGAACGGTGACGCCGGCCTCTTTTTCACTAACCTCTACGTCACACCTGTTCTCAAAAACATCAGCCTGTACCTAGAGAAGGGCAAGATGCTGGCTGTGGCTGGATCCACTGGCTCAGGGAAGGTAAGTCAAAGAAATCACCTCATTTAAATGAAATTTTGGTAAGAGTGTTTATAGAGACTACGCCAAACCTGCAAGTGCTACTGAATCCATCTGTTTGGTCAACCTGCAAGGCACTGAAACCCTACACGCTGACTCGTTGCAGGTTAATGTAAGAGCAACATCTTTAGAATAAAATTGTAGTAGAATAAAGTGTTTTTCCCAATTTCCTGCAGAGCTCCCTGCTCATGATGATCTTGGGAGAGTTGGTGCCATCGGAGGGCAAAATCAGACACAGTGGTCGCATCTCCTTCTCACCGCAGACTGCCTGGATCATGCCGGGGACGATTCGAGACAACATCCTGTTTGGCCTGACCTATGACGAGTACCGCTACACCTCTGTCATCAAGGCCTGCCAGCTGGAGGAGGTACCTTTCCTTGATCACATTATTCCTTCTTATTCTCTCCCTTTTTCTTCTGTTCTACAAATAAAGGGAATTTCTGTTGGTATGTTCGACCATGATGAAGCAAACTACACAGAAAATTTGTTCCTCTCTCACCTGAATACATTAAAACATTGAATATAACAAGGGTTTTTGCTCACTCTCTGTTTTTAAGGTAGTAGGTCAATCTCAAACACTTCTGCAGCAAAATCTGCCAAGCAATCTTTATTATGTCAATGTCATTATGGTTATGGAGCTTCAAACACATATTTTTCAACATGTGAACATAAATACCCATATTTTAGTGGCATTTGGAACATACTGAACATACAGGTAGACCACATGTGTGTTCAAAACACACAAACCACTAGATAGTGTTGTCAATGAAAAAAGTACAAACACAGGCACACGTGTCAATGAACAGGGAATATTTGAGTCACTGTAAATCAGTGACACAGAACAGCAACATTTATTTCTCTGAAAATGCCATTCGATATTACTGAAGTTATAAAAAAAAACTTGTGTTTTATAATAGTTTTCTCTCGTAAATTCAGATTTGCCAGTTTCCTTCTCAAGTGCTTTAATTGTCTTTCATTGAACTGATGCTCTCTGCTCAGCTGTCTGTTTGGAGTCTCTGCAAGGCGTCAAGAAGGTTCAGGTTTCCCCAGTCCACATTTACACCCATTAAGTCCCTCGCAACACACAAAGACACACATGGTTGCACTTTCTCTGTCTCTGACATTGACACACACTCGAGCTCTCATAAGCCTCAGTGTTGAGTGACGGCCCCTCAGCAGAATAATGTCTCCTCTGTCGCTATGGAAGTCTCTCGTTATGTCACTGAGATGGAAAATGAGCTTCTGGGTTCCCAGTGATAGATGTTACAACACAGACTAGCTGAATGGACAAACCATCAGATCTGTGGTCTTACTAGGCTTGTGTTTCAGTATTTAACTTAAATATCCAATAAATGTTACATTGATAAGCTGGAAAAATATGACTCTTAGATGGTGCATACATGAACTCGTAAAGCAAACAAGATGACTTAAAGCTGAGGTAGGCAAGTTAAGATTTTTTTTTTTTTGTTATTTGTTAAAATTCACTTCACATCCCAAACAATAAATCAATTGCTCCAACACAAAAAAAAATCCCGGAGCCACCCCCCCCCCCCAAGGATTGTGTGCTCAGCCCCCCCCTGTTCACACTGTACACCCATGACTGCATCCCCTAACATGGAGACAACTCTGTTGTGAAGCTTGCTTAGGGCACCACCATCATCGGGCTGATTTCAAACAGCGATGAGACTTCATATCAGGAGGAAATTAAAAATCCTGCAGAGTGGTGTACAGAGAACAACCTACTGCTCAATGTCAGCAAAACCAAGGAGCTGATCGTTTGATTTTAGGAAAAAGCAGGCAAAGACACACACTCCTGTCTATGTCACCGAAGCTGAGATGGCACAGGTGAACAGTTTTAGGTTCCTGCGAATCAGCTGGTGAAGAAAGCTCAGAAAAGGTTTTTATTTCTTAAGGAAACTTAAGAAGGGAAAATTCCCAGGTCTCATTAACTTTTACAGAGGCGCAATAGAAAGCATCATGACTGGAAACATCACCAGCTGGCATGGGCAACTGGCATTCCAGGACCAGAGGGTTCTGGAGCAGGTGATTAAAGCTGCTCAGAAGATCAGTGGTCACAAGCATCAGTGATATCGGTGAGGTGCCTGTGCAGAGCCCAAAGGATGCTAAAAGACATTAACTACCCAGCCACAGCCTGTTCACCCTGCTGCTGTCTGGCAAGAGATACAGAACTATCTGCTGTCATACCACCAATCTTCAGAGCAGCTTCTTTCCTACACATTAATTCAACCTCAACATCCCAATTGAGTGAAGAGTTATGTGGGGTGATTAGGTAATACCTCTGACACACCCACCAAATGAGGAAACCTGGAAACATAGCAAAACTTTTTAAATCTGAAAACTCTGGGCACCATTTTGCTACACTTTAGAGGCTGAACGACATGTGTCCTCAAAATGCTGTGTAAAAGGCTTTGAGGTACATTTTCTGTCATTTGGTGGGCGTGTCAGAGGTGTTACCCTATCAGCAGCGAGGTGTATATAAACCCCACCGTATTTAAAAAGGCAGTGCAGTGCGCGTCCCAGGAGATCGGCACTTTACTGAGTGCTCTCTTATGGTTTACACTGAAATCAATGCAGCAGCTCATGCAGAGGGTGATGCCATCAAATTTATTTACTACCACTCCCCATCTACTGCAGCACTGACAGTGCGGTATGATCCTTCATCTTCTCCAGTCTGCATGTCAAAGATACTGAACCCCTAATTGCTCCTGTGTGTGACTGTTTCTGATGAGCATTTGGCACCTTAGCCTCTGCCATCAGTGTATGAATGTGACGTAGTGTAAAAGCTCTTTGAACGGTCAGAAGACTAGAAAGGCACTATACAAGTACAGACCGTTTACATGTTGTCACAGCAAACAAAGCTGGCATGCAATATTGACATCTTCATGAACTGTAACAAACAGCCTCCATTTAGACTTTGAGGAGAGGTCTCATATGCTGGCAAGAGGTGTTGATGAAAGTGAAATAACAAAAGCTGTATAGTAGTCACGTCATCAGTTCTGTATATTGTGTGGAAATTACAAGAATGGCATGAAGTCTTCCTGTGTGTTTTCATTGCTGACAAACAGCAAAGACGATTCCTGGGGCAACCACTTTATTAATGTTTGGATCACAGCGTGTGCCTTAAAAAATAAAAATAAAAACTCTGCAGACAAATGAGAATCTTCAAACTATCGTAAATAAAAATGTGCTAATTTGTTAGTTTGTCCAAATAAAATCAAAGCATATCAAGGTTCATACTGAGAGGATGATTAGTAAACTTTAAAAGTATCAATTCCCAGTGCTCTCTTACTAACCACTTCAAGGGGATAGAAATTAGGAGAGAACGTGCAAACAGGATTTTCTACTCTAGGAAAAATCTCCAAGGCAACCTGTAGAGACAGGAGTGACAACTAGAGCAGATTTCTCCAGACAGAGACCTGGCGTTTAGTGGGCTTGTGACTGTAATTCCTCACTATTGTTGGTCCTCGAAGCACCAGACAGACTGCTGTGGGTGGTCTTCCCACTTTAAACTCCCCTTTAGCCTCCAGCCTCTTGCTGCTGGCCCGGCAGGTGCTTTTTATTCACAGTGAGACGCAACATGTGTTTTTACTATGTTGCCTTATTTTACAAGCTGTTAAACAACATGTTAACTTGATCCCCTGTGCGCTCCCGTCAGGACTGCGGAAGCTGCCGTTGAAAAGGTAGGACGTTTTAACGATGATAAACTTGTGTTGTCACTTCATCCTTATTGGTGTGGGCGTCTGTTTTCATTATATATTAGCACCGTACTTACTATATGTTTGTACTTGTTACATCCTCTATGTGACCATCCCAACTGTGGTTTGTGTTTTTTTGTGTGGTTTGAACTTTGAAAATAAATCTGTGATCAAATGAACATGAATTATTTGGTTATCAAAATAAAAACCACGTGCAGGACTGTGTCTTTGTGTTCACAATACTGAGATACCTTATCATAAATATTTAATCTTGTATATTTTATTATGGGTGCAGTTTCATCAGACTGTGAAATAATACATCATCTGTGCGTATTGTTAAAAAAAGACTATTGTTTTACCTTGTGATTTTCTGACTAAAAACAGTAGTATTAGTTTTTTTTTTTTTTACCATTTTCAGCTGCTACTTTTGTGTTTTCCAGTCAAGACCTGTCGTATTTACCTTCACCAGAACACAAAAAAAAGTAAGAAAGAAGCACTTAGTCACTAGATCCCAAAAAGCATCTATACACTAAACATTTGCAGCCATTTTCTTCCCCCTAAATATTTTAAGGACATTGTGCAAGGACAACAGTAAAGTAGAGTGCAAAGGGGACAGAACAGCAGACTATACATGTCACACTGCAACCATTCAAGTGGTGTGTGTATGTATGTATGTATGTGTGTGTGTATGTATATATGTGTGTGTGTGTGTGTGTGTGTATGTATATATATATATATTGTTTGGGTCTCCTGCTGGTGAGAGGTCATAATTAGTGTGTGTGTATATATATATAAATATATACTAATTATGACCTCTCACCAGCAGGAGACCCAAACAACGATTTAGTTTTGCTGTTTCAATGTAGCAGTCTTCCATATTTGAATCTTTGTTTTCTCAGCTTTCCATTAAAACATTTAATCAGCTGGACATGTTCAGAACTTCTCCTTTAAGACCATCAACCCCTATCTTAGTTGCCCAGTATTAATCTTGTGTTTTCATTCCAAATGTATCAGAACATTACAGTATATCTTTAAACCGTTGACCTAGTTTCATTAACTGTAGCATTTTGCACACTAGCAGTGCACTTCACACCCTGTTTATTTTTATTTTAGGTATTTATTTATTTATCTGACATGCTCCGGCAATCCAATGTGCAATAAATACAAAAAGGGGTAAGATTAAAATACTGCCATACGTTGGTCATCATGTAGAAAAGACTTAAAGAAATAAGAACTGAAATATGGAGCACTGATCAGTTTTACTGTTATACACAATAATAGAAAAGCAAGTAGATGCTTATTTGGAAGAGGTGAATGTGAAATAATTCTTGGAGAAACGGTTTGACTGTCTTAATATCTTGTGTCTTACTGTGTTTTTGCATTTTTTGTTTTGCTATTGTAGAAATGTGATGATGCATGCATGCATGTGTTATACCCGCTGACCCCTTGTTTTCCTCTCTAGGACTTTGCCTTGCTGCCTGAGAAAGACAAGACGCCCCTCATTGAAGGAGGGGTGACACTCAGCGGTGGTCAAAGGGCTCGACTTGGCCTGGCAAGGTACTTCCTGTCACACCTGAGCATCTGTCTAAATAATTATACTTTGATTTCCAACCTTTATGGGACCATGTCGTTTTGCAATGGTCAAAAATAGAACATGATGTATTATTCCAGTTGTCCTGGTAAAACATACATACAGGTAAATATAGCAAGTAGTGAGTTGTTTTTCTTGGCTTTTTACTAGATCATCAATTTGTTTACTAGAATCTGCAGTATGTTAAGGTTAAATGAGGTACGGGAATTTAACTCCCTTTGTTGTTTAAGAATAAGTTCAAAGGGCCAATATATCAGCTGCTCCGTAATGCACGGATCAGTGAGCTTCTAATGGAAAATAACCGGCTGAAGGTTGGCAAACACACTTTAGTTCACACCAACATCAATATTAAAGCCATAAACAAATCTCCGTTATAAGTATCATCATCATCATCATCATCACTAGCACTTTCAACGTAATGGGTTCATTCTTTGTAACCCAATAAAACCATCTACTAAACAACATTTACAAGTATCTAGGACGTGACATCTTTGGCAATGCTCCAAGCTACAATGTTGGTTCCTAACAGTGTGTAAAGAATCGAGCCTTTATAAATGATTGTAACCAAGCCAAAGCTGATAACCATCACCTATCATTGTTATCTGTGTTTGTCTGTCTGCACAAAGTAATGTGCAGACTATCAAGCTTTCTAAGGCCTCAGTAAAGCTTTATTACTCAATTAAAGCTATGTGTAGATTACAGCAGTCAGACACACTCATATTTCCATGCATTATTTATTGATTTAGTGTCCTGGCATCAATTTGTCGCTGCTCATTGATTTTTGGCTTCTGTCAACACTGTAAACACTCACTGGAATTGATTTTTTTTTTTTCCCACAGGGACCTGACTTCCCCATTTACAGTTTCCCCTCTTTCTCTGTGAACATTGCTTTCTGTTTTTCCTTTTCTCATACCAACACATGTTTTTCTCACTACATGTTATTTCTCACACATTCTAACATTGCCTTTCAACCTCTGTCTGTCTGTGTGTTTTTTCCTTCAGGGCAGTGTATAAAGATGCAGACCTCTACCTGCTGGATGCACCTTTCACCCACCTGGACATTGTGACGGAGAAAGAGATCTTTGAGAAGTGTGTATCCCAACAGAGAGTCTTTCATATGGTGGTGGTGGTGGGAGTGGTTGAGCTAATGATTAAGTTCAAGGTCAAGGTTATCTCTTGTTGTGTCAGACACACTCAAGTTGACAGTGGTGAGATGCGGCTGCTTCATCACACTGTAACCTTTTCAGGAAACGGGAGTCGAGCAAAAGGGAATTATCCTTTGATGGAATGTGGACTTTGACAATCTGTCAAATGGGAAAAGCAGGCAAAATGATTCCTAAATGAATATTTTAGTTATGTAGTCAAAGCCTATACACAGTCGTGATAATAAACACATACAGTAGCTTGTTTATTTCAAGTGCTGGTTTGTCTTTTGTTCTTGTTTTTTTTATACATATAAACAAACACAGATCTTTAAAAATATGTAAAACTTGACATAAGTTGACAGCTGATATTTGTTTTCTCTCGGTGTCACTGCACAGATGTGTCTGTAAACTTATGGCCTCCAAGACACGTATTGTGGTCACCAGCAAGTTGGAGCATCTCAAACGAGCAGACAAAATCCTTCTGCTGCACAATGGAGATTGCTACTTCTACGGCACCTTCTCAGCGCTGCAGGCCCAGCGCCCTGACTTCAGCTCCCTCCTCCTCGGCATGGAAGCTTACGACAACATCAATGCAGAGAGGCGCAGCTCCATCCTCACAGAAACTCTCCGCAGGGTCTCCATAGATGAAACCGCTGGCTTCCGAGGCCCAGAGCCAATTCGCCAGTCGTTCCGCCAGCCACCGCCTCCGGTAATAGTCTCTGGATCCCAAGGCCATGTTGGAGGTGATGGCTACCCAGAAAAACGCAAACAGTCCCTCATCCTCAGTCCCCTGGCAGCTGCTCGCAAGTTCTCCTTCATCGGGAACTCCCAACAAACTGCAAATACACCTCAGTCCATGACGATAGAGGACGGGGTTCGTGAACTTTCTGAGAGGAAATTCTCTGTAGTGCCTGAGGATGATCAAGTAGAGGAGGTGCTTCCGAGGGGGAACTTGTACCACCATGGGTTGCAGCACCTCAATGGGCAGCGGCGGCAGTCTGTCCTGGCTTTCATCACCAACTCTCAGGGCCACGAGCGCAGAGAGCAGATGCAGTCCTCCTTCAGAAAAAAGCTATCCATCACGCCTCAGTGTGACCTGGCATCTGAGCTGGACATTTACGCCCGCCGCTTGTCAAAGGACAGCATTTATGACATCAGTGAGGACGTGGATGCAGAAGACATGGAGGTAGAGCTTTTTTAGATCCTTTTTCAGGGCACAATAATTGTATAAGATACATTTTTATGTTTACGCTTCCAGAACAATGACTACAATTCTTGATCTTGTGAAGACCCACAAAATGTTCTTGATGTGTTATAATAAAGTTTAGCTGGATTTTCACAGCAGGTCATTTTACTTGGGTCCATATGTAAAAGAGCAATTCTGTTTCTTCACAGAAATGCTTCGTTGATGAACGCGAGAACATCTTTGAAACTACCTCATGGAGCACTTACCTACGTTACATCACCACCAACAAGAGCTTAGTCTACGTCCTTATTTTTATTGTTTTTGTCTTCATCCTTGAGGTAAAATCACTGCCGTTTTATACTTTTTTTTTTTTTTTTTAAACGTTATGTGAATTTAACTGGCAACAAATGTTTCTGTTTTTCTTTACACCAATAGGTAGCCGGTTCAGTCATTGGTATTTTCCTCATCACTAAGTAAGTGTCAGGTTTTATGTTCCTTGAGACACTGAGACTAAACAGCAGAAGACATTAGTATGGGATTAGAGCAGTCTCATAAACATTCACAAACAAAGGTCAAGATTGTAACTTGTAAAACACATCACACCAACAAATGTAGAGGGATTTGTTTTTGGATCCGTGTCTGCCTCTAATTTACATCTTGTGTATATATATATCATCATTTTTACATTGACTTTTTATATCGATTTCTCAATGGAAATATATTTGTGCATCTCCACCTAATTGTTTCACACAAAATCCACAAATGTGACAATCACATTGCACAGGTACGGATCCAGATACAAATCACATCACACAATTACAGACATGAGTCACGTGACATTTTACAAGTCAGGCATTTTGTGTGAAACAGCACAGTAGAAGATTCTCAAAAGAATCCACACAAGTAGGTGGAGATGCACAGATATATTTCCATTGTAAAATGCTACGTTGATGTACAAATGTTGAAATACAAGTTGTGAATTAGAGGCACAGATACGAATTATGCTTTTGTTGTAATTCTTATAATAAAGTTCCACAGAGCTTTTTGTCCCCTCTACAAGACTAACTTTTAAACAATACCATATATGTTTAAATATGTTAATATTAAATATGTTAAAATAGGTTTAAATAGTCAAGTAAATATTCTGAGGAGCTTGTGTTTTAAAATGTAGGATTTTCTAAATAAAAGATTCCTTATGAGTCGTAAGTTCAGTGTTTGTGTTTTCCATATTATGCATGCATATGTCCATCATTAAGTCTTTTGGGAACTGTTATATTAAAGATTCAAGTGCTGTATGTGCCTCCTGACTGGCAGGGCTACAGTGTATTTTGTGTCTATTTTTTTTTTTCATTCAGTCCATGTTTCATTCCCAATCCTTTGCTCTGTTCTATCAGAACGATCTGGAAGGACAGCACCAGCCCTTCAACACCCAACTACATTGATGGGCAGCACTCCAACACCTCGTCGCCCCCCGTCTTCCTGGCGATCATCGTCACACCTACCAGCGCCTACTACATCATCTACATCTATGTTGCCACATCGGAGAGCGTGCTCGCCTTAGGATTCTTCAGGGGTCTCCCATTAGTGCACACATTACTCACGGTGTCCAAAAGACTGCATGAACAGATGCTTAGCGCTGTAATACGAGCCCCCATGGCTGTGCTCAACACTATGAAGACAGGTGATTTTCTCAGTTTACTTTCTTAAAATAGCCGAAAATGTAAATATCGAACATGTTGTGGTATGGTATCCTTAGTTTTTTCTAGTTTGGTTTTTTGTTTACCTGTAAAACCACATCTGTTTGGCCATATTAAATGCCATATTAATGCAATCCTTCACTACAGTGCTAGAGTTTTTCCTAATTTCTTCCAGGCCGGATCATGAACAGATTCACCAAGGACATGGCTACTATAGATGACATGCTGCCTCTGGTGCTGTTTGACCTCATACAGGTATTTAACCAACTCAATGGATGACGGAGCAGTGTTTCAAAATAATAATAGGGCTACATAGCATAAATGTATCAAAGTATTTCCCAACTCCACTACAAATGTCACATGGAGGTAACATTAAGGCTATAAAGTTAGCATGCTGCACTTTAAAATTTTCATCTGTGTATCTTATTCCCATATAAACATGACAAACAGCTGCCACAATGAGAGTATCACTAAATGTTTGTTAAATGTGAAGCTGGTGTGAACTGATGTTTACTGATTTCAACATTAGGTTACGTGACTAATGTTATATACATCATAAGGCACTTACCTGTGCAAGAAATATAACACAAACCATTGAAGCATCAGCATTGAAGTTTCAAAATCTCCTCGGTCTTTCAAATGTTGCACCGAAGTTCTCTCAGGTTTTAAAGAAAGAAAACAAATTATTTTCTTTTAGCTTATTGTTTACTCTTAAAACTCTTACTTCTGTTGTCCAAATCAGGTCTGATTATTCTTCTCTTTTTTTCCTCCTCACAACAGCTGACATTGATTGTTACGGGTGCCATATTCACTGTGTCCATCATGCGGCCTTACATCTTCATCGCTGCCATCCCATTAGCTGTCATCTTTGTTGTCCTCAGAAAGTACTTCTTACGGACTGGACAGCAACTCAAGCTACTGGAGGCTGAAGGTGAGAGTCGAGCAGGAATTGTGGATGTGTGACTATTATAGGAATAGTGCAATGACTTCTTTTTGTCAGTGCGAAGAGACCGAAGGGACAAGCAAAGGAAATACTGTTTCTCATCATAGCGTTGCATGAAAAGTAGAGTACTGATTAAGGAGACTAACCTTCTCATTCACAAGACAAATATGCATTTATAATATGTAAATTTGTCCTGCTGATGCGTTTGAAGGAAGCCATCTTCCCTCTTGCGTAAAAGTCTGAATTTCTGCCAGCATCAGGGGCGTTGTTCTTTAGCTCTAGAAAATCTACTCCTTAAATCAAATTACATAACGTATTTTATTTGACAACCTTAGAGAGCGGAGAAGGGATCGGCAAATATTCAGTAATGAGTAAAAGTGATGAGTAAAAGTGAGAACATGGTAGGAAAACCAATAGACTGAACAGAGGAAGCGGGACTTGGGGGGCAGACACCGCAGTCATCATAACTGCCTGTCAGCAGGCAGAGTTGGTTGATGGCCCAGGGCCAAGAGGGCCAAGAGGGCGAAGAACAACAAAAACAATGACAGAGGAAAGGTTGAAAGAGAGGATGAATGGGCTGCCTCAGAGGGGCAGGAACATTTAAAGGAAGTGAGGCGGGGTAAATAAAATACTCCAATTAGCAAAGAGTTTGGTATCTCAGTGAAAAGAATTAAGATATTTTTTAAAGCTTTTACACATAGATACTTGAATTTGCTTGTTTGAGCTCTTCAGTAAAGATTCTGGGCGGTATTCTGTCTGTGTGGCAGGGGAGTATCTTTACAAAAGTAAATGTGTGATGTGCACCAGTAGAATGGGAAGTGGAGATGTGCAGTGATGAGATGAGCAGAAAGTCGAGTAACATTTTATCAACTGCTGAGACCAGCATTATTGAACCGTATTTAGTTGTAGTTGACGCTGTCAAATCTGTGGATGCAGGACAATCTCATTAACAACTAGACCTGCTCCCCAAGTGAGAGTCTTGTAATAAGTGCTGTGTTGCAGAAATAGTCTGTCTGCTGGCATTGTTTTTTGGCACTAATGAGAAAGGTGATGTGGAAGCTGCTTTGACCAGTTTTCCCACAGTTCAAACCCCCAAAATCAATGTTTAAACCCTTCATATGGTCCAGGTTATCTGCCAACCAGGATTGAAAATATTAATCTCTAAATGTTCTGCCTCCAGCCCTGAATAATGGATGGATGAATGGAAATGTGTGCTGTTCAAAGCATTAATGAATTATTTAAAAAAAAAAAAAAAAAAAAACTGAGATCAAGATTAAATTTTATTTTTTGAGTCTCAATAACTACATAATTTAAAGATTTACAATATTGTATATGAAGATACTGAAAAACGGTTACATACATTACAGCACATTCATCTAAAAAAACATCCCTCTGATCAGATTTCAGTTCAGAAGTCATAGTGTGGTAGCCAACAGGACATTGCAGCTGTGTACAGCAGGAGGATGAGAAAACAGATCGCTGGATTGCTGACGAAGACACCACTCTGTGTTTTTTGGACTTCCCCGCTTTGCTCTCGATTCCGTCACCGAATGTGTGTTTTCGGTGATGACGGCAAGGTCTTTCCGGAGCCGCTGAGAGCATGCCGGTGTCAGACAGATGAGCCGAGCTGGGATTTCCTCCAACCCCATCCTGGCGTCGCTCCCTCTGGTGTCACAAGCAGCATGTCGGACAGTGGAAATGATGTGTATTAGTCACTCAAATGTTTATTAGAAAGTTTTAGCTTTTTGGCAGCATTGTTTTATTTACATTACTACCTCAAGTGTGTCCACAAAAAGTCCAACTACAGAGGATTATTGAAAGCAGAGAGAGACAAAATTTTTAAAATAAAATGACTCTAACTTAACTGTACCACAGAGCCAAATCAGTTTTTTGCCCAATCCTTCAATTAGTGCTGTCCTGCTCCTACTTTTGCCCTTTCACATCTCTCATTATCTTTAATCCTAGTCTGTTTTGCTCATTTGTTCTTTCTCACTTCTCTTCAGTTGCTTTATTGAAATTGACCAGCTGAACTAATATTTGCAAAGCATCTTAGAAAAAACCTTTAAACTATATATATATACTCAAACCTTCCAAACTTGTAAAATGTGTCCCTTCTCCTCTTCTGCAGCTCGAAGCCCCATCTTCTCACACCTCATAATCTCGCTGAAGGGTTTATGGACAATTCGGGCGTTTGGGCGTCAGACGTACTTTGAGATGCTCTTCCACAAGGCGCTGAACACTCACACAGCCACCTGGTTCCACTACCTGGCCACACTGCGATGGTTCCTCTTCCGCTGCGACATGATCTTCGTCCTGTTCTTCACTGCCGCTGCCTTCATAGCCGTGGGAACCAACCGTAAGTGAAGGGATGACAATGGGTAGATGAATGAAGGGTTGCATGTATGGATTTAGGATAGATTTTTGGATTCTCGGTTGATAAACAGACTTAGTTTAGAAGATTCAAGAATTAGGTAGGCTTTTCTCAACTTATAATGGATTTCATAATCCTACCTGCAAAGAGTATCTCCTGAAAATCTTGTCTTTGCTGACCTCTAGTGGTTTAACTCTTCACCTTGCTGCAGTAAAGTACAGGTGTGCTCCAAGACCTGTGACATAATTGTTGGGTGTGGTTACAGGTCTAACAGAGCACACCTCTGTCCATACCCTCTGGATGTGAAACATACGTGAAACTTTCAACCGGAGAGGGCAGCACTGCTTTTCAGCCTGGTGTTAAGTTAGTCTTTGAAGAGCAAGTCACTCAATTCCCAAAAAAACAAAGGGGAAACATTTCCTCAGTTCCCCAATAATGTCTAGCCATTCAATAGATTATCTGCCACCAAGCAAATACAATGGTAGTGAATGAATTTTACTTCGTCGCTCAAGGCACTGAAACATTGGAAAATACTGCTACTAAACTTTCTACCAAAGAAATAGTCCAAAAGAATGTTTTGAAACAAACACATATTTATTCACCTTCATTTTGAATATCAAAAAAATGTAAGTCTATAAAACTGAAAGTATCCAAAATTACAGTGAGTGTAATGGCAGGAACAAAAAACTGTAGTGTGGGATTTTGCAAAAACTGACTACATTAACAAAAATCGAGCTTTAGATCAGGCAGGCGACGAAGTCGAGCTCAGCTCAGAGTATTTGCTGCTGCTCTCTCTGCCTCAGGCGTTCCATGTATGCACATGGATGGGCAGGGAGGTGCGCTCTCCCTGTCTTATGGCTTTTCACACAGGCACGTGGACGGGCAGAGATGTTCCAGAACAGAGCCACACCTACCAAGGAAATCAAAATAACACAGTCACGTCGTTTTCATACAGCAGGGATTTATGTTCTAAATGAGGTCAAACTGAGAAAACGGCAGCAAACCTCAGTTAACAAGGGTGCTGTCATTGTGTGAGTGGGGCCTTAAAGGGAATGAGAGTAGAAGTAGTACTTTGTACACATAAATCTGAGAAAGGCGTGAGGAACATCTCAAAATGCCAGTAAGTTAGTCTGCAAACATGTTAGTATTTCCACCGGGCCGATCTAATGAAGAGGTCTTATCTGTGTATTACAGTGTGTGGAGTCAGATATCAGGATCATAACAGACAGTTTGTCTGTGGAATCTGATCAAAACTGTTGGAATGCCACAGGATAAAAAGTCATGTACAAAAGGAAGTGTGTGTGTGTGTGTGTGTGTGTGTGTGTGTGTGTGTGTGGTTTCGATTAAATAAATGGGAAACACAAGTACACACAGACCCGTGCGCAAACAAACATGCATGTTGTTTCATCAAACCCTGTGTTTATTTTGAGAGTAGATTATAGGGTAATTTCACAGCTCATTTGTTTCAAATAGAGCCAATAGAAGAGCTGTAGTACTTGAGTGCTGCTCTGACATCAGAGAGAGCAGCTTTGATTGGACAATACTGATGAGTGCGTACGTGTGTGTGTGTGTGTGTGTGTGTGTGTGCGCGCACTCGACAGAGGACAAACCAGGGGAGGTTGGCATCATCGTGGCCCTAGCCATGCTCATCCTGGGGACTTTTCAATGGGCTATCATCACCAGCATCACTGTAGACGGACTGGTATGTGGAACACACACACACACTCAAGACACGACTAGCATTAAAATACCACACAACCAATGGCCATTTAAGAGTGTGTCAAGCGTTACAAAAACACACATAGATGAGGATTTGCTAAACATGTATGGGTTCGTTTTTTAACACCTGTGTCCACAATGAGATCTCTGCAACTAGTTCAGAATGTTTCTGCCCATCTGGTGTTCAACCTTCCCACATTTTCCCACACCACACCAGTTCATTCACTGTTCATGACACCGACTCCCTGTTGAAGTTTGCATGCAGTTTAAAACTTTGGTGCTGGCCTTTCTGCCCCCAAAACACAACAAAAAGCCTCTCTGGACATTTGGCTGCCCCGCTGCAAAAAGGATCCTGTGGTCAAAACTCTTCTTGGTTTTGGCCCCAAAATGTGGAAGGAACTCTCAGTTGAAGTTAGGATAGCAGAGCGACTGCACATCTTTTACTGTAGACTGAAAACCCAACGACTACACTTCAAAAACCCTTGCTTGTTAGCCGTCTTATTTCCTAAAGAAAGGGCGAAGGCAAAACGCAACTCAGACTTTCTACTGGAAGTCAATGAGCAGGTCCTCTGGATCAGTGGATTTCCCCCCATATTTTTACACAATTTGGAAACACAGTCCCCTCCACTCTGCAGTCTTATCACTTTTTTAAAAACTGTTGGCCTTTGAATGATACAGACAGTGTGCTACCTCAGTGACACAGGATGTCACCAGACGCTTATTTTAAACAGCCAGACAATGACAGCCATGACAATGAACCCCAAATTACTTATCATATGTGCTTGGGGTCATTTTGGATAAAAACGTCCATCAGAGTCATTTAGTGTAATGTAATTAATACAGATATGAGGGCTTTTGGTAATAGAACGTTGCTTTTCTCTGTCTTACAACCCCTTACCATTATTCAAGGCGGATTGTAGAGGGCGAGGGTAAAAGGAAGAGCAGGGTATCTCAGCAGTTTGCAGCAACTCCCTGTGTTTAGTTTGCTTTTGCTGAAACATTACTTGACTAAGTAAACTATCTGTAAAATGTCAGTCTTTCATGATCTAAGTTAACAGTCCTGTTTTCAGCCTTATGAAAATGTATGTTTCAGAAATTTCAATGGGTTTTAATAGGATTTATTTAGCAGATTAAGCTGGAAAAAATTATCCTTTAAGAAACACCTTATCTTTCATTTGGGAAAATAATTCAAACTGGTTTCACAAGAACTATATTTCAGTCAAAACAAAAAGACGTACAGCAGGATATAAACAAGGTGCTGATTTACAACAGAAAATCAGAATTTATTCTACTGTTGAATATCAGGAGCAGTGGTGATCTGTGGTTGTAGAAAAGCCGTCATGTGATGGAAAACTTCACCAGACAAGCTTAGAAATAGTTTTGGAAAGGTGCCTCAACAACTTAATGGAGAAGAGTAGTAGACTGCATTTATAATGGGGTAACTCCCAGCAATCCTCAGCTCTCCTCTCTCTCTCTCGCTATCTCTCAGATGCGTTCAGTGGATCGGGTGTTCAAATTCATCGACCTGCCATCAGAGGAGCCGCTGCCTGGGAAATCCAGAGGTAAAGGAGGCCCAGATCTCATCATTGACAACCCTCATGCCCAAGAATGCTGGCCCAGTCACGGCCACATGGATGTCAAGGGCCTCACTGTCAAATACACGGAGGCTGGACGCGCAGTGCTCAGCGACATCTCCTTCTCTGTGGAGGGTGGGCAGAGCGTAAGTCCATAGTGATGGGTAAAGAGTGTGTGTGACTGGATTTTAATGAAACTTGGCAGAGTGATACATGTTAGCTCTGCTTCGGGTTTTTAAAACACAGATTAGCCCAAGAGGGGCGCTGCTATTAAAGGGTCAAGCAGGGTCATAGAAAGGTTGTAGCAAGGTGACACGCTGTCCAGCTGGAAGGCTGTGTAATGTGTGGAGACATGTTTACTGTTTGCTTGTTTTTATTTGTTTAAATCTGCTATAATCATTGTTTTTATTTTAACACTAGATCAAATGACTGTGTGTGTGATCATTATCACCACTTCTGCAGTTCTCTTTAATTCTACTGAATGATTCAGCGACTTGCAGCTCATTATTTTGGTATTCTGGCTGCAAATTTATGGTTTCAGTCTCACTTTGCTCATCATTGTCATTTCCAGATGCAGCTTAGTAGCTTCAGTAAAGAACTGATTAATTAAAAAAAATAACTGGAAAAAAAAAATTTTTTGGCAGAGATTCCAGTTTTTATTATCGTTTATCAATATTCAAATAAACAAAATGTCATTCCTGTCTGGGGCCAAAGTACAAACAAAACCACAAACCATGCAACACAATATAGACAAATTGGCAAGACCATAGGGGAGTTATGTAAATAACAACAAAACGTGATTAAAATTAAATGACTAAATGAACAAGCACAGCGTGAGTAAAAACAACAGCAATAACATTAGTGACCAATGCTTAAATTATTTCTGCTAGAAAACACTTTTTTTCAAACTCATACATGCACTCATACATGCACTCATACTGACACTCGTATATCCCTTGTATCTGGATTTCTAAAGCCTTATGCTATTTAATTAGGGCAGATGAAGTCAGGTAGTAGTGGCCAAATAGCTTTTCGGTGGAAAGAGAGAAAACACTTATTAACCGCTCTCCCCCTCTCTATGCTCCTGGCAGTTATTATAGTCCGTATGAGCTCCTCGTAATGAATCCTGGAGGACAGCAGAGTTCAGTAAGTGTCAGCACTTTAGGCTCATCCTATTAGCTACTGTATGGCCTCTTGATAAATGGGCTAATTGATGCCGCAAGAATAAGGACAGAGCTTTTAGACTGTTAAACACCTCAAGGCAGCAGAGCCATTAGTGTACACAGTATTCTCCAGGTATGCATACTTTGATAGATGCATGCACACAAGGACACCAGATGCAGCATTTCTAGAACATTGTGAATTAGTCAGAGGTCACATCATGCTTTTTTTTTTTTTTCTCTTTCCTTTTTTGTGTTATATATACCTAAAGTCTACTCCCATTGGGAGTTACAATCAACAGTTCAATTGTAGCCCAGCCTTTACTTCCGTAACTTATCTGCTTCACTATGTAACGCTCGCCTAGTGGCTAGTGTGTGTGAGTTGCAACACACACAGTGACGAGACTTCATGTTTGTTTTGGATCACACTACTTTGCTTGTCAGGACCCGCCCCACTGTGCTTCTGACTGACTAATTTATGTCTCCTCGTGTCCTCAATCCTCGATCCTCTGCCTGTGATCTGGAAATCAATCTCGCGCCATCTTGAAGGACATCTCAATTCCTAAAATGCACCTCGCGGATCGAAGAGGCGAGGAGGAATAAACTGAAATAATGAGAAAGGCCTTTGTAGTCCTTACATAGGTACTGTCCATGTGCAGCTCCCAACAAAGATTGAATAGAAGTGAGATGTCTCACTCGGTAGCTAAAAGAGAGCATTCAACACAAAGGGTGAAAAGAGATGTTACAGCAATGTGCAGTATGAAAGAAATATGGTGTTTTTTGAAAATTAAACTATGTAAACCTGTTCTGGTACAACCCTAAATAAAATTATGAACATAATATGACCTCTTTAATTAAGCTTTTTAATTACCTAAAAAGCTCTAAAGGTAACATTTATCAATTTTTTCTGTTCTGGGTGTGTGTGTAGATGGGTCTGCTGGGTCGAACAGGTTCAGGGAAGAGCACCCTGCTCTCCGCTCTGCTGCGTCTCGCCTCCACTGACGGAGATATCTCCATAGACGGCGTCTCCTGGAGCTCTGTCTCCCTGCACACATGGAGGAAGGCCTTTGGAGTGGTGCCGCAGGTACGTCTATGACTGCAGAACCGCTCTTCAACAAGCCACACGTGGCAAACACAGTTAAGATAAACTACAAAGGTGAAGGTGAATGAGAAAAGCATTTCAATCATATTTCAATAAAACTAATATCATTATGGCAATATATCTTTTTTTTATCTTAGATCAGAAACATAAACATCAAGAGGTCTTTAACCAAGTAAAGTTGATTCCATTTTCACTGGAAAGCAGCATTATTACTGCCATTGTAACTGATCCAAATTATTGTTATGAGAGTTTTAATTTCAAGGTAATTTTTCCAATCAAATCCCTTGACTGTGTTTAATTGTTTTCTCTGGTCTGCTTTAAACAGAGAGTCTTTATTCTGACCGGCACGTTCCGGATGAACCTGGACCCACATGGACGTCACAGCGATGAGGAGCTGTGGAGGGTAGCAGAGGAGGTGAGGTTCTCTTATATTTTCCTCTGCTGTCTGCTATCACATTGGTAATATTAGAGTACAAATAATGCAAAGAGATCAGTAAAGTATAGTAAAGTATTAAAAGTAAGAGGGTAGCTGAACAGGTCTTATAATGTATATCCAAACCAAAACAACACTAAATATGTCCTGCAGTGTCAGAATCTGCTTATTAAATGAAACCACAGTGTCAGTAGAAGAAAGGCTGTCTTTAACCTAATGGTTCAGGTTTAATGCCACATTCTTATTCAGAGATTTTTCTCTAGGAGTGAACCTGACCTCTGAGACAAATCTTCCCCTCCGTGTTGGTCAGTGGAGTGAATAGAAATCTGTCCTGTGTGTCCTCAGGTCGGTTTGAAGTCCGTGATCGAGCAGTTTCCAGACAAGCTGGACTTTCAGCTGGAGGACGGAGGCAACGTGTTGAGCAACGGACACAAACAGCTGCTGTGTCTCGCCCGCTCCATCCTCAGCAAGGCCCGCATCCTGCTGCTGGACGAACCCTCCTCCTACCTCGACCCCATGTCAGTATTAACGCAAAACTCTCTAATCACTGTGTGTGTGCGGTTATGTCTCAGTCGTAAATGTGTGTACAATAATCGCAAAATTATCTATATCTATATATTGGATTCAAAACCTCTGCTACTTGTCTAACTTTAATCAGAGACTTAATACAGCACTTTGTTGTGAGAAACCTGCAGACAGTCTCGGATAGACTGAGCGTCTGCATACACCTCCTGTCTGCCTGTGTTACTGCGGTCTCTTGGACATTTGTCTTTTTTGCTCCCTGTGTGGTTTTGTATAATGTACGTATGCACTTTATGCAAGCTTTAACAAACTGTGTGTGTTTGTGTGTGTTTCATCCTGTGAAATAAGGTCACAGTGCGGAGTCTGTCCGAAGTCACCCAAATCCAACATGTGTGGCATTCTTGTCATTGCATATGGTTGCAATCTAGAGTGCTTACAGTAATTCTGACCTACTGTATGGGGGTGGTGTGTGTGTGTGTGTGTGTGTGTGTGTGTGTGTGTTTGAGAGTAAGCATACGTGCAGAGGGGGGTCACAATGGTAATGAAGCTTATAATGAGCAATGTAGTTTATCCTGAGGCCAACGCTGCCTGCTCTCTTTCATGTCAGCCTCAAAAGGAACAGAACGCTAAGCTAATGTGTTAGCAGTAGAGAGAGACGATGAGGATGATCATGTCTGTTTGTGTGTGGGTGTGAGCAGAACGTTACAGGTCCTGAGAAAGACGCTGAAGCAGGCGTTCTCTGGCTGCACAGTCATCCTATCAGAACACAGAGTGGAGCCGCTGCTGGAGTGTCAATCATTCCTGGTAAGTTTCAGATTAAATAGTCATTTTTGCAGATAACTTCTGCTAAAATCGAGTGTCTGGTAAAGTCGAGTCTATTCTGCCCAGACAGTTTTCACAGTTTTATCAACATTTTAATGGTCAGGTGTTTGTAAAAGCTTTCGAAACTCAACCAGCTTTCATTTACGTAGCTTGCTGAAGTGATAAGAAATTAAACAGCACTCCCTTTTGATGGGTGTGGGTGTGCACACGTACGTTGGAGTATTTGTGTTGGAACAAGCAGCTGGCGTGATGGTAACATGAGGGAAGTGACCTCAGTGTTACTACAGAGTGAGAAGCGGTCACCAGGACTAAGAGCAATGTTTGTATTTATGTGATAAATATTTATATATGAAAATCTACCACCGATACCACCAGCTAGTAGAACCAAAGTACATTTTAGTACAGATGCTTTGGAGTCCTCCTGGTGTTTCAGTGGTTCAAGATGATTCTATTCAACATGTTTACACTCAGAAAACAAAAAACATTTTGACTTTCAATGTCTGGTTCAACTCCAAGGACCCTTTATCTACTGTAGTTCATGTTTCGTGTCACTCTCTACTGTCGACTCTGTAAGGCAAAAAAACAGTAAAACAAAGTAGGTTTTGCTTCAGATTACCTGAACTAAACCTGACAGCTGTCTTACTTTACTCAAAGACTTTTCTCACAGAACAGAAAATTCTGCAGTTGCATATTAGATGTGTTTGTTTATGGCTGTGAATGTAAAGTGGACCTAATGTAGGGAAGGTTTGATTTGTTTTGTACAAAGTGAAAGCTACCAATCACATCACAGCCCTCACACACTGAACACTGCATTTCCAGATTTCCAGTGATATTCAGATTTAGTATTTAATTTATGTGACTTTTTCCAGATATTTGAAAGCAAACTGAAAAGACCAATAGTTTATGCCAGTCATGACGTTTTTCATACAAAGACTGGAAAATAATTTACTTTACAATGAGTATCCTGCTTTATTAAATCTTAAACATCATATTTTCCAACAAAACTGATTAAAAGCCAAGATAAACAAATAACCAACTTCCCCTCCCTCCCGTCTGTCCAGATGATCGAGGGCAGCTCCATGAAAAGCTACGACTCCATCCAGAAGCTGCTGAATGAGACGAGTCACCTTAAACAGGCCATGAGCCCCGCGGACCGGCTCCGTCTCTTCCCGACCCTTCACCGCCTCAACTCTAGCAAGAGGGCGGCACCGCAGACCGCCAAGATCTCGTCCCTGCCAGAGGAAGCTGAGGACGAAGTCCACGACACTCGCCTCTAACTGGCCAGGCACACCAACACACACGCCAGTAACTCTAAGCAACGATTGAACTAGTGATACTGATAATTTGGGGTGGCCAAATTACCCCTGAAACAGCATGTAGATCACTATGGGATACTAAAACTCTCCACCAGTGCTCAGACAAATACTTTTATTCAATAGACAAAAATTAAATGTGTAAAGAAAATATAAATCCAGCTCAGGTTTTCCATCATTTTGACATAAAACAAAATTTAACTATTTATACTTTATAAAAATACACTTTTGACCATTATATATTTTTTTAACCCCCAAACACATACAGTATATTGTACACATGCAAATTAGCATATGGAGACACAAGTACAGATGACACACAGCAAACACATACATTAAAAAGAGCAAAGAGCATCTGGCTTCACACACAGCTGTTTGACATCCACTTTACTGTCCGATAACGAGGTTCATGTATGGAGCTCATTTACTGAAAGACATTTACACCAATATACAAGTGGTAGAGGGTGTTTTGCACATGTGTAATAAAATGTTCTATATCTGAATGTTTGTATGCTAACAGCCCTGCATATATATATTGAATGAACATGAGTCAGGTGTGTACAGTGCAGAATGCGGAGGCTGAGGTTACAGAAATAGAACTTTAATATTACAAGTGTGCGAAACTTAAGAGCAACTCTGCATGTTGACCTACACAGTACAACATAGCTGCAAGTTTAGAAAAGATATTAGTAAAAACATTTGTATGTCGCAAAAACTCTGCAGTTTGTCAAATTAAAGCATTTGTTGTAAATTAGAAAAATAATAATAAACCACAGTGTGTATGTGCTGCAGGATCTTGCTTCCAGAAGCATGGAAGATAAAATCCTCCACGTGAAAGGGACCCTGGGAGCAGAGCAAGATGTCTAACTAATGTGCCACTGACAAATTAAGCACATGACAACATGCCCCAAAATCTAATTGGACGCCTTGTTTGTTGAACCATTTCAAGTGCCTTTGCAGGTCGGGTGTTTTTGGGTCCCAACAAACAGTGTGAGGATTCCTACAGTTCAGTTCCAAACCATTGTATTTGCCTTGAAAAAGCATGACTTGTGTTGTTTATTTGCAATATTGTTTAAAAAAACATTTGCATTGGTTTGAACTAAGGGATTATTTCACTTCACTGAAGACTTCAGTCTCTTTAGATTGTTGACTGAACACAAAATAGCAGCCACTGTAGAAGTCTGACTTATTTATGCATCTTACATGACGGTGTGATCAGATTTGGAGCTTTTCTTATCTGTACAACTACAAAGTGTAGCTATGAGAATGACAAGCAAACAGACCAAAAGAACTCATCATAGCCATAGCAAGAACTTTACTGTTAACCATTTTAGCCTTTACCCATGCTAAAAAACAATCCAAAGCAGGAGTGGCAATAGAGCTTGCTCAAGGCACCCTGTACAACCATCAACCTTCCAGTTTCATTGAATAAGAATTGAATTGAAGTGAAGACAGCCTGTCTGTCACGTTGCAACTAGGGATGCATTGATCCGATATGGATATCGGATATCTGCCCTTTACTGACTCAAATTGTGTGTGTACTATGCAATGCGTTACACATAAAATAATGATTCCTGTCTCCTCCTCACAGTGAGGAATACTGCTTAATAATATTGCACCGGTAGAAGCCCAGGTACTGGTATCTGAATTGGGACTGAATAAGTTGCATCGGTGCATCCCTAGTTGCAACATAGGCTCGAGTCATTGTCGATTAAACAGATTCAGTAGTGCTAACTGTACTTCCTGCTGGCGAGTGTTCTCAGAAACAATGTCCAATTTGAATTAAATATCACACGACTTTGAAACATAAAATAAGTATTTATTGGATAAGGACAAAAATGTAATTGTGAGTTTCGCTACATAGTGAAACTGCTGCTACCAAGTTGCCCGCAAACTGACACAGAGACATAAATCAATCACCATATTGGTATACAAATCGACCAAAAAATTTTAATGCAAAAATCAGCTCTTCGGGGAATTAAGGCTGCAGCAGCAGCAGTTCTGCAGCTAAGAGTATGACTTCTACAGTGGCTTTATGTGGATTGTGCTAAAATATCTTGTGATTATTTGGTTTGATTATGTTTGGTTAGTCAGTCTGACCCTGCACTAACTTCACTACCGTCAACACACATAAACAGGAATAGTGACGCTGTTGGCTGACACTAGTCGAGTGATGACTCAGATACCCTTATCTGAATGCACTTTAGAGACACCCTGAGGTACTCATCAGCTTTCACAGTCAAAAGACTAAATGCTGTACAGTTTCCATTTCTCCATTAAATTAAGTATAAATGTAGAATTGTGACCTTTTGATAAAAAAGAATGCTTTTTACATACACTTTTCAGCCTCTGTTACTCAATGAATTATAGAGGCCAGTAATTCATCAAACTAATTTACATTCTATTCCAAATTAAATATATTTTTCCAGAGCCGCTGCTGTACTGTACAAACGCAAAGCAAACATTTAGCATTTCTTTGATTTCAAGCTCTATCTGTACTCGAAACTGGAAACCATTTTGACTCTTCCAACATCACTTTTATTTTCTTCGGTTGAGTGAAGAGCGTGTTGCTCCTTTCATACTGAATAATAGTTTTGTAAATCAGTGATGCAGAAAATTAAGGTACCATGTGTTAATGCCTTGATGTGTTAACTGTGACGATTTTTTTTTTTTTTACAGAGTATATTAAGTACTCATAGGAAAGTGTAAAAAAAAAAAAAAAAATGTATTTGTTCAATCAACTATATTTCCAGTAAAACTAAAGATTTTGAGAATGTAAATGTAGTTGTGTCATTTTTGTTAAACGCCAGCATCAATAATATTAAAAGAAAATGAACTTGGGCCTTGTTCACAAGGTATTTGTGGCTCAATCTGTGATGTAACTATTCTGACATTAATTCCCATTTCTTTATCATACACAACATGGCCAAAAGTATGTAGACACCTGAACGTCACAGCCAAGTGATTGTTGAACGTGAGATTCCCAAACAGTGGGTATTTATGTGCTGCTATATTAGCCTCCACTTTTCTGGAGTGTCAGTCAGGGTCAACTGTGGTGTTGGGTGATCAGGTCTGGCCCGCAGTCGGTGTTCCAGTTCATCCCAAAGGTGTTGGATGTGGTCGAGGTCAGGGCTCTGTGCAGGACAGTCACGCTCTTCCACAATAAACTGAGGAAACCATTTCTTTATGGACTTGGCTTTGTGCACAGAGGCGTTGTCATGTTGAAACAGGAAAGGGCCAAACACGAACTGTTGCTATAAAGTTTGAAGCACACTGTCTAAAATAACATTGTGTGGTGTAGCATTATAATTTCTTCTTCATTGGAACTGAAGGGCCTAGACAAAACCAGCCCCAGGCCAGAAGGACACAAATGTGTGTGACATTGCTGTCCATATATATCTGGCCATATAGTGTATATCTTGCTTTTCTGTGTCCGTGTTTTGTCTTGGTGATTTTAAACAGTGGTAAACGTCAAGTTTTGGCATTACAATCAAAGCACGACTGATGTTTTTCTATAGATTTTCTGTCATGAGAAAGATTATAAACTGTTATAATTCAATACTTAATACCAAGTGTACAGAAATTCCTCTATACTAATTGTACACGAAATTATACATTACATGCGCTCACGGACGACAAACACTGCAAACTTTGGAATTCCAACACGACTTCCCAACGAAGCAGTCAAATGTTTAACTTTTTTGTTTTTTTAAAGATCTTTCTATAGATGTCTCACCACAGTCAGTAATTTATTTTTGACTAGCTCCTTCATTTCCTTTTATGCATGACATTTTGTATGTGTATGCTGTACCAACAAAACACTTAATTTTGTCACTTTTCCAGAGTGAATGCACTACAGTCTCAAAACCTGCTTTTTATTATTATTATGTTAATTAATTTGTGAAATAAGCTCGATGATCATGTCCATTTTCTTTCCACCTACAGTTCTGGTAAAACTCACAGCTGAATGCAAACATTCCACATCTCTTCTCTGCAGATAGATGAAAAGCATTCTGGGAAATGTTTCAAATTTATTCAAGCCAAGAAAAAGGGAAAACTGGTACCACAATTTTTTTAATATAAGAATGTCAAGAAGGATTTTTACTTTATCCAAGAGAGTACTTAAAGATTACAACAAAAGATCCCAAACTTGTGCGCATTAGTAAAGAAAAGTCATCTTTTGGCTTCGGGGGCTCTGTAAGGTCCCGTGTTTGGCTAAAAATGAAAAATCCAGAAGAAAAGAACAGAAAAAGCCGGCTGGGGATTTTTAACAGTGCCATTTTAATGTTTGTGTTTGAAAGACAATTCTTTAAACTGCAAACAACTATCGTACAGATTAAAATCATAGGTTGACTAAAATCTCTCCTGTACATATGTATAGATATATATATATAAACAATGTCCGATTTAAAATAAAACTTGTCCTTTAAAAGTAAAAACATAAGAACAGTGATAATGGAAAGCAAAAAATAAAGTATGAATTACACAGTAGGGCTCAGCTGGGGTAAATTGAACATGACTCGGAAATGATGGACATTTAAAATATTTATTATGGCTTACAGTTGATTGAGGACATCCTGTGTTTATACAGTTCTATTACTTATTGCCACAACTCCTTCACTTTGAAACAAGTGAAGGCTTCAGAACCAAACTCATTTTACAAACATTATGTACAAGTTTTCTTTTTTTCAGCAGTTTTGCTTTAAGGTTTTGTCACTGTACAAGCGTCATACCACATACACCAATCTATAGAGCATTTAAACGTACTAATTCTTATTTACAAATATATTTGGTAAAACCCTGATTAATTTCAACAGTATTTAAACCAACCTTGCTATTTAAAGATAAAACACTTGAATATCTCAAATACTTAATAGCAAAAACAACAAAATAAAATAAAACCCAGCTTGTTTCTTTCTTTGATCCAAAAACACTTAACTAAAAGGCTGTAAGTACCTTCAGTTACTCTTCAATGTCCTTATACCAGTAGAAGTACAGTATTTCACTTTAAGTACACAAAAACACTGTCAATACTGTTTTGAGGCAGTTTCCACAAGTCAAATACTTTTGATCTCAACTCTTATTTCAGTAAATTCTTACACTGTATCCTGTCTGCTGAATACCATCACATAATATGCAGGTTGATACACTGGAATAAGGCAACAGTAAAGTAACCTGCTGCTTTACCTTCTGGTTTCCCCCCCACGTATAATCTTACCAAACCTAACGGTCAAATACTTCAAATACTGTAATTGAATAAAACTATGGTCCCCAAGTACACAACTGTAGTACAGTGTAACAAGTACGGATAACAAGTACAAATACTAAAAGTCAAAGGTCGTCAGGTACCAAGTCTTTACATCATGGAGGGAGGTTCACAGCGAGTCAAGGGGGAGATGTGGGGGAGGGGGAGGGGGGTGGGGGGTGGAGAAGATGTCTACTTGCTGTTGTTGTTCTCATGCAGGTCTCTGTGGAGGATCCAGATGTCCTCATGTGATTGGTTGTTGTCGTTGATGTTGTTGCGGTAGTAGTTGTTGCTGCTGCTGCTTGGGGGAGCCTGCTTTGTTCTGCTGCTGCTGTTGGTGCTTCTGCCGCGGCTGGGGGGCGTCTGGGTTCGGCCAGGGCTGCTGCTACTGTTATTGTTGCTGCTGGTGGCAGCAGTGGAGACTCGTGTCTGCTGCCCCCTGCTGCTGGGGACCGGGAGCTGTGATTTGGCACGAGGGCCTGAACGCCGGTCGCTGCTCTGGACGGCTGCCTGGGTGGAGCTGTGGCTGGACTGACGGATGACAGTCTGCACAAAGAAACACAGAATGGTGAGTTGGAGCCATTTTAATTGCTATTTCAGTTAGCTGCAGTTCTGTACATGCCAACTAGCCCCGTGTACACAACACGGAAGACATTGTATCTGTAGACATGCCCCAACTACAGGCTGATCAACATTAAGGCCGGGCTCCGTTAGAAAGAACTACTTCATATGATGTGTTGTCCGACCACATGTGATTGTAAAAGTGTATAGCTGGTCCAACACTCCCACTTCACGCAGTGATTGGCCAGGTTTGCTTGTATGTTGTTCCTCAAATGTAAGTCCCTTTGTATAAAAGCGTCTGGCAAATGAGTAAATGTTATCTAATGTAGTTGTTCAGAAATGGAAAAGAAATGCAATACAAATAATTCAACTGACTGTATTTTACAAGCCAAACCATGTTGTCAATTTCCTGTAACGCCAAACCAATGGAGCTAAAAGAGGTAGTAATGACATATTGTACAATCGTACAGTCTTAAAACTGCTACTACTGGACAGGTTTGGACAATTATGTGTGAGGTAACACCAAACACACCAGAGACACATGATTAAAAGTTGTACAAAACAATATCACACATTCATTTTAAATATGAGTCATCAGTTTGTGGCTCAGTCAGGTTGCTTAATGGAGAGATGATGATAAGAGATTAGTGGAGGGTGGTACTTTGGTAAAAAGTAGCTAAAATACAAAATAGCTGCCGGAGACAAAAATAGCTGAAATACAGTCTTGTATCTTTTGAAGAATAGTTTTGACAGGCAGCTGCCAGTCATTGAAGTATTTGCACTCATTTTGCCTTCTCACCGTCTGCGGTCTTTGCTGGACGGTGATTCCCTGTGCCGTCTTGTGGGGGGGCGTCTCTTGGCCGGGAGAGTTGGAGAACATTATCAAGTCGTCCTTGGCCTGAGAGATCTGTGGGAGATGATCATGAGCGATTGTTAGCAGCAGGTAAAAGCTCGACTGAATGAGTGTAACAACACACCGCTTAATCAGTGCGAGTTATTGTACAACAGGTGAGGACTGTTATTATTTAAAGTAAAATTACAGGGTGGGAATTTGGCGATGAGGTGTCATCAGCCTCAGGGTCATGCAGGTGAAGGTGCAGGATTAGGGGATTATTTTTAAAGGTCAATTGTGATACCAAATATTTAAAAACAAAGCTGTCAAGAGATTATGTTTTTGGCATAGTTGGTGAAGTACGTCTTTGAGGGATGTTTGCATTTCTCAATAACTGCAAACATTTCCAACAAAATCAGTGTTTTTCATTAGAACATGGGTGAAAATATATCTGAAACAACATTTAGATCAGGACACTAAACTCTACACCGAATGTCAGACGGATGAAATACTTTCAGACCAGTTAGCAGTTTTTAGCGCAGGTTTTAGAGACTCTCACCCCTGAAGCTGTTGAATAACTACAGTGGAATCATTTCTTGTTTGAAATAACCTATTTAATTGGGTTGATTTTGTCCAAATGGCTAGTTAAAGATAAATGTCATTACTTCGCCAGTGGCGTGTAGCAGACACACATGGTCTCTATATTTAGAAAGACGACAGTGATGAATTAAAAAGCCAGGCATGAGTCAAAACATGTGACCTAAAAGAGTGTTATTAAGACCTGTGTAGCTTCTGAATGGCAAAAATGTTTTCTGAGGAGTAAGTATTTTGCTGGATGACAGAGACATGACTTAGTCAGAGGTCCATCTTTATGTGTCACCTATGCTGAATCTATACAGCTTTAATCCACTTTACTGCTGATGTGAGTTTGTCATATCAAACAGTAGTATTAGATTAAATAGTTTAGTCTATTTTAATTTGTTTACACTGCTATAAAAGATGCTATTACAAACTCTGTATATTGATAACCTGACATATTGGTGTATGATTAATTTAAACCTGCAATAAAACGTTTTGGCCACTTGGGGGCAGCAGAAACAAGTTGTTAACAGATAAGATTGACATATCGTCACCTTTCACGTAGATATGGCGAACTTGTAAGCAAACAGCTGTTTACTTACACATTCAGCAGTTACGGAGCAACATTATCATTAATTTGGAGTCATGTTTGGAGAATGTAAGTCCAATGTTCACTCCCTTTTAGCTCTGTTTTTGCTCTCCACTAACTCTTCAAGGAAATATCTGACTCTTCAGCTGCTAAATGCTCCACTATGTACAAGCTGGTCTCTAACTTTGTCTGGCTGTTTGGTGCTGAGCAGGTAGTGTACAGTAGGTTTTTAGAGTGTTTTCTCTGAAAATAGGCAGAAAATAATGCTATGAGAGCAGAGGGTGTGAACCAAAAGAGTTAAGTTGTGCAGACAGACAGCTAGACAATGTGCCGAAACTCACTTTAAAGCTCTGTAGAACCGAGGGGAGGGGATATTCTTTGTAGGTTCATCACTACTTTAATATTGTCATTTGATGCATTATTCTTATAAAAATATAGACTATGGGTTCTATGATAATGTGTTTGTGTCAGCAGCCGATGGATCTGTACTGCTGTGTTTGTGCTAAATTTCTTACATTTTTTCATAGCACATTTATTATAACTGTACACTTCAAAAAATCTATTGTCCTTTTAAGTCCTTTGCTGCTACAGTACAGAAAAACAATACTTAATTTAAATCCACAGCAGCATCACAACATGACACCTATAGCTACATCACTTAAAACACAAGGAGAGAGGTGCTGACAGTGTGTGTGTGGGTGGGTGGGTGTGATTGACAGTACCTTGCTTATGTCTGGCTCTGACTTGCTGGAGCACATGGTCTGCAGCTCTCTGATCAAATCTGTCTCATCATCAGAGAACACAGACAGACCTACAGGCTCCCTACAAATTAAGAAAATTTAATTTAGTGTCCTATTTTAGCTTTTAGTACAGAGACGTGAAACATCACAACAAACTAACTCGGCTATTTAACATGCTTATAATTACTCTTGCTGGTGCTGTGAGAGTCTTGTTTATTTGACTAAAGCAGACAAATTTCATTAGTGAGGAAAATTCTGCTCTCTGCTGAAAGTCCTACTACAGTACGAGCGCTACACTGTTGGACCACTGCTACCAATACTAATAATTATCAGAGAGAACACAAACCTCTGGCCATTGGCGATGAAGCTGACATCAGTGCTAGACAGTGAACCTGCATCACAAGCATAAATGAACATATGTATTAAAAAAAACATCACATGAAAAGGTCAGTCAATTACAAAAACATATTTTCAGATGTCTGCTTCCACATACAAAGATGGTGAATGAGATTTTGATTGCTGTACTCACAGCATTGATCTTAATACATTTGCAAAAAACTAAACATGTCTTTACACAAACAAATGTCCCGTTCATCAGAATAATCCATCAACCTTTCTGTAAACAGTTTTAATTAGAAATTAATTCCTATCAAAATGTAAACTATGGGGTAAACTATCCAGTTTGTTTGTTTATTTAAAAAAGGGACAATGCACATTAATGAACACAAACACACCGAGCCAGATTTAGCCGTACAGACTAATTTTCACCTGGAGTTTTGAGGTCTGTGGATTATCCTGAGCCACAGGGACATTGTTTGAATGACAGCAGCATGCAGCATGTTAAGCCTGTTAAATAGCGCCCCCTTGTGGATGCTGCTGACACAAAGCTGGTGTCCCCAGTACAGGGCTGGACCCTCTGAAATCCAAATTTCTAGACATCTAGTCTTCACTATAGATGAAAAAGTATCCTTCGAATGTAGCTTAAAAATCCTTGTTTATCTGAAAGTTGACACCCCTGGTGGATTCTTTGCAGCCCTTAATGATTATAGTCATTTGTTGCAAGGACATTTAATGGGGCATTGAGGTCGTCCTGTCCTAATGTCAGGATTTTATTACATAACCATGCCATATTGTAAAGTTGCAGGATGTAAATAATGAAAGTCAAGATTTAACTGCTCTTTGTTTGCACCCTGCATGTGTCATTGATTTTTAGGTATTTATGTGAAATGTTATCAGCCTGCCCAAGTTCTGTTTTTTACACAGATATGAGGGAAACTTCCTGTTGACAGACATGGAATTTTCTGACTTTACAAAATTTACCAGGCGTGGCTGAAAACACCATTACTCAATTTTCAAGTCCTCTGTGAGGCTGTACAATGTCATTTGGGGAGGAGGAACAACTGGCTCAGCGTGAGTTTAAGGTGATTTGAAGGACACCGCTTCATGGTGCTTAAGATGGTCCAAACCCTTTGAACTGGGGACACAGCTTGTCTCACCGCTGGCAGAGCAGCCGTCTTACCCTCTCTAAAGGAACCGCCACAGCTCCAGTTTAAGGCGGGGCTTCCCTTCTTCCGAGGGCTGGTGTTGGATCGTCTCAACTTGCTGCCGTCTCGTCCCTTTCTTCCCCGTCCGCTGCAATTTCCTTTATAGGAGCCGATGGCTGTCAGAGGGAAGGTCCCGCCCCGAAATTCCAGCAGGTATCTGTCTATCTCTGCAGGAGGTGAAGGAAAAAAACCATCAGTTTCTGTCACACTTTTGTCCAATTGCTTTTCTTTGTCTATCGTTTTGTTCCCGATTGAAACAACAGCTGTTGAAACACGTGAATGAACCCTCCTCGTCAACTGTGACACACACACACACACACACCGTGTCGAGGCAGAGGGCAGCCCAGGAGAACAGCCTTGTTGACCAGGATGCTGAGGGCGGCTTTCACCACAGCCTGCTGCCCGGCACTCAGCCCACAGTTGCTAGGAGACTGTCGCTGAGACGACGGCGATGTGGAAGTAGTAGAGGAGGAGCGCTTGGCGGTTACCCGAGAGATGATGGCTTCTTCCACGCGGGGGACGACCACGGCATTCCAGAGCCGAGCCAGCCACCTGAACACACACACACATCAGCCTCATAGTCAGACTGAAGGTCTCCTCTTCGTTTTGTGGGATTAACATTTTTATTAGACGGGCGGAGGTCTGCGTGACACATATTAGAGTTACCATTGTGTCTAAGCCTTTATATTCATAGCTCCACGGGATTCTGTTTCCCAAGGAGGTCCTGGATAGACAAGTTGATCTTTGACTGTGCCTGGACAGTCGTGGGTCTGGCCTTGTTAAGGCGTGCAGTTAGTCCTCTCCGTTGTTTATTTCCTTGTCGTAAGCTGTTTTATAAACTATTTTCTGGTTTAGCTTCACAGATCATTATCGATCTTAAACATGGACACTTAACTCCCAGAAAAAAAAAGGGAATGGCTGTTTTTTACTATTATGTAATTTAATTGAAAAGGTGACAACAATTAAAACAGGGTTAGAAAGTCCCCGTTTCCAGGCTCTAATTCCAAGATATACGCACAGAAACCCCTGCTTTTACTAGAAAATAAAGGCAGATGTGCTGAGTTTCTCAAATAGGAAATATTTGAGACATTAGACATCCAATAAAACAGTATTTATCTTTTCTTTTTATTAAGTCAACATTCCAAACAATCATTGGTTCCTAGTTTCTCAATGTGACAATTTGCTTGTTTTCTCTGTTTTATATATCATAGTAAACTTTAAGACACACTTTGAAGATGTTGTCTTGGTATTTTTCACTAATTTCTGGAATTTTAGAAACTAAATGATAAAAACATTATGCAGAGATTAAACAACAATTGCAGTAAGTTTAATAGCAACTAGTTAGCTAAGAAAGCTTTATTAGTCTTGCTCTCACTTTGAGTCCAATATTTTCTCATGCTTCCATCATATTAGCTAATCTAACACTTAGCCAGACTGACTTCACTAGCCAGTGTCTGCCAACACTGCATTGTAAACTATATCTGAAAGAATGAGATCATTATTTATTCTATGGTAACATAGAATAAATAATTTTATAACATGAGCAGTTTTGTTTATCACACAGGAACACACCTGACGATTGCCTCTGTGTTGCTTGGAACCACAGGGCAGGACAGGAAGAGCTGCGGGCCTAGCAAAGCCTCGTGGGTCCCCAGACGGGACAGACAGGCGTTGAGCTGCTGCCAAACCTGGCTCACCCACAACACCGAACGCTCCATGATGCCATCAGGTAACCAAACTCCAGTCCCCGTCTGGAGGAGAAATTAAAGTTTTTACTTTTTGCCTTTGTCTTGCTGATAAAACACTACTGAACTGAAATAAGAGAGTGACGCAACAAACAGATTTTAATTGACTTTCTTGACAGTTTAATCAATTAAAACACTCCGCTTGACAACAAAACAGCTCGTTATGTATTCTTAACGATTTCTCCCTGCATATATTATTCATTTTATCGCTCTATTTTAAAGTCACAGCACTCTGATGCTGCACTATGAATACTGATAAATCTAAAAGTCTTTTGGAATTACAATCTTCATAACAGCTGCTGTTTGACATTAATTTTTACCATTAACCATTTTAAGTTTGACTTTTGTGTGTTTATCTTTTTCACTAAGACAATGAGAAAGATGGTAGATACATGTTTATCAATCTTTGAAACAACACTTGTTTTATTCATTTTTGTGGAGTGAAATTTGCCACATGGTTATTAACTACTAAAATCAGTCTAGATGTGATTTTACATATTGCGTGTGATAAGTTTCCAAATGTCTTTGCTGTGTTGATTTATGGTGTCTGATCACATTTCAACTACAGCATTTATCATTCTGATCAAGTTGCCTGCCCTGTTCTGCTGTCTGAGTTCAGCCCTATTTCCATTCAAGATCTCTCTGATATTGTTTCTCACATATCCATGATCCTGCCCTACTGACATAATCTCTACCAAATTTCCTGCCTGTCATTGCTCTCTGTCTTCTCTCTATTGTCTATCCATCTCTCGCCTCTGACTGCATACCAGACTATTTCGAGAGAGCCAGTGTCTTCCCACTCCTCAAAAAAACCTCCCTAGATGCCACTATTTTAGCCATCTACAGGCCCATTTCCAAACTTCCATTGATTTCTAAAATCTTTTCTTTTTTAAAAAAAGTCCCACCAGCTTCTCCAACTAGTAGATAATCACCTACCCATTTTGTTAAATAAATCTTTAGTTAAAAGTCACGTGTTCTCTCCTCTTTGCCCTCCCTTTTTGCCGGGCTGTGACACCATATAAATTACATTATTATTATTATTATCATCCCAGTTTGGTAACTATAAAAAACAAAACAGCAGTGAACACCACATCCACAATAAATGATGTTGTCTCCGTCTTTGACAGTTGCAACTAAATTGTCTCACTGACCTTATGAAGCAGCTTCCTGCGAAGGTGCCTTCCCAGCAGGCCGTGCAGTGGCTCCTGGTCCCAGCGCAGTGTTACCCAGCGGAAGTGCTGCTGCAGGCGGAGCTCTGATCCCTGCAGACGGTGCTTAGACAGCGTGGCAATCAGGAAGCTGCCTTCACAGAAGTGGTGGAGACCTGGGGGGATTGATAATCAGGAGGGAAAGTAGAACAGGATGTCAATTAATTTTCTATTATTCTGTTAGTTCTTTTACAAACAGATCTATGTCACCAATAAGCCCAATTCCTATATATGTTCTGATTCTACAACATATTTGTATGGTGTTATTTTAATGGCACCACAAGACCTTTTAAGATCAGGTATGATTAAGTATTAAAGCAGACTAAATATTTGAGATTTATCGTTGCATGAGCAGATTTTCTACTAATGCTCAAGCTGTATTAAGCTTAAAGTGTCAACTTTTTAATTAGTTTAACGTGGTCTTTTCCTATTAAAATTAAATCAACTTTAATTTTTAACATTGCTCTAAAGTTCTTAAGGCTTATAAGAAGAAATAAAAACATTCGAACATTTTTGACTTTGGTGCCCCCTAGTAGTAAACATTGATAATATAATGTTGTAAGCACATAAATATTGCACATAGAGACTGTATAAGCTGTATAAGTGATTATGATTCAAATCAAAGCCTGGCTGCAGTCATACCAGTGTTGAGAACCAGCGGTGAAGCAGAGCCCCTGTTGTCCAGACTGTGGCAGAGGTCTCCCAGTAGGCCTGTTAGGGATGAAGCCTTCTCAAGTCCCTCCAGGAGCACTACCACACATTGACCAGTGTGACCACCAGGCTCCCTGACCCCTGACCCAACTGCTGGCACCAGGAAACCTGGGAAAGGAAGAGGCACAAGCCAACAGTCAGATTTCTAATAATAACTTGTGAAAGTAAAGTACAAGTGTTTCAGTCATGTTGTGACAGTTATGTGGTTGTTGGCAAAGAGGACAAACTGTATATGGTTTTAAAAACAGGACAGTGATGGTTAAGTGCTAACAGAGGCATTCTATATAATTAACTCTAACTTCTGAAATTTCCCAATTCAGATTTCAAGAATGGATTAACCCAAGAATATACCTTGAGAAATATTGTTTTACTTCTGACAATTTAAGCCTTGATTTATGCACGCTCAACACATTTCATTGTGCAAAGCTGTATTGTATAATGACAGTAAAGCTGAACCTAGACATTAGCTGCTGTACTTGTTTTACTGTAGTTTGTAGTTTTGTACTTATTTTACAAAACTACATGTTTTAAACTGTATTTGACTAACCATTTTGTTTAAGGTGTTGTAATTTATGCTCCAGGTAAAGCTGAGTTGTTTGTGTATTAAGGAACCTTAACCAAGGAATTATTTGAAGAACTGTTGTCAAAGGGTTAACAGGAATCTGTCACAGGCTGTGTTCAAAACCGCCTACTACACTAGCAGTATGTACTTATTTGGCATGAAGTATACAGTATGCAAAAATCTGCACTATGCCAAAAATTCCCGGGTGTTTTTCGGGGAATTTCTGGGCAATCTTTGAGGAATTGATTTAGAAAAAATCTCCAGTATGCATCAGACCAATCTATCTTGTGTACCGTTTCCAATAATGCAAAGTGCTACAAAGGTCACAACAACCGGTCAGTGTTGAAGTGGTGAACTGCAGCATCCCCGCATCAGTGGTGGACAAGGAGGAAAATAACTGCTCTGTCCTTGAGAGAAAAAATATAGGTCGACATTAAGATTTAAGTTATGCATGTTGTGTGTTTTCTATTTGACAATCACTAAAGTAAAGTGTTGTGGGTAGTAGAACAAATGCAGCTCTATTTAACAATTTCATGCTGCATGCTACTATGAAACACTGTATGCAGTGTGTAGTACATATCGCTGTTAGTATGTACTAGGAGGTTCTGAATACAGCCACAGTTTCTAAGAGCCCATGACCTTTTCAAAGGTGCTGTTTAGTCAGACTAACAGGCTAACTAAATATTCAATATCATAGGAGACTAAGAAAACAAGCAAATATTCACATTTTGAACCAGAATGGACGTTAGAACCTGTGAATCTTTGGTATTTTTGCCTAAACAATCGATCAACAAATGATTAATTATCAAAAGTGTGTGTGTGTGTGTGTGTGTGTCCGTCCCTACCACAGGTGATGAAAGTCTCCAGCAGCTGCTCTTTGGTCAGGCTCTCCTCCACCTCCACCCTCACCACGTCACAGCCGAGCCCCCCCGCCTCCCGCTTGGCCTGGTGGAGACAGAGAGGGGTGAGAGAGAGAGAGAGAGAGAGAGAGTGAAAAGACAGAGAGGTAAGATGGGAGCACGTTGTCATGGAAACAAAGGAAATCTACTACTACTATGCGCCGAGAGAAATGGAGCAAGAGGAGAATTTGAATGAGCAGAAAGGGCTTTTCCAGGCACATCACTGCTATCAAGGAGAGTACAGTCGAGTTGCAGCTGCGGAAGACATTTTTCTGCCTTTTATTTCTTGTTGAGTTTTGTCGTATATCAGTATAATACACAAGTTTAAAATGCAGGTGAAAAGGGAGGCATGCAGCACTAAAGCTGCACTGTGGAAAAACAGAGAAATCAAGATGAGAAATTAAATGTATACAGCTGTTCTCTTTGACTGAATTCATATTAATTAAACACCATCTTCAATGATCTGTTTAAGAGAGGGCCAACAATCTGTCTTTTCAAAGAGATCAGTGTTATAAATTTAAAAACCTAATAGTCATGAAATGCAATCAAAGAAAAATGGTGTACTTTTTCAATTTCTGTTTAAAAATGCAAAATTTTTTTCATACTACCACATTTTCTCTATCTGCTCATCCAATTTCTGTGCCACTGCAAAAACACCACCATGCATTAACCATGGTAACGCATCAGATTTAACGCCGCAGTGACTGATCAGTATTTGCCTGACAGTTACCAGTGTGCTGGCCGTCATCACTATTGATTTATCAGCTCTTCTCAGTTATCTTTCTTCCACTCAAATCCCTGACCTGTAGATGCAGGACCAGTGGCTGACCCTGCAGTATGTTTCATCATGTCGTAGGGAGAGATTTCATTGCATCATACTGTGCAGCAGAGCCAATTTTTTCTTCTCTTTAAAAAGGGAGAACTTGTCCTTGTTTTTAATCTCACTGAGATGGTAGGGCCATGTGTGAATTTGCTTTGAAGAGACATCGCTGTAAATAGGGTTTGTACGACAGATAACTGACAGTTCTCTCCTCCATTCACACATCAACATGAACCCTTTCTTCACTTGAATGGACAGACGCACCACTCAGTGGCATTTGCCTGTATGGTTTGTTTAAGGTTTCAAATAAAACTCTACGGGTAGCTACAATAACCACAATTTACAATTGTTGACGTACAATTTACTGACAGATTTCTCTCTCATTTGCATGTGGGCCGAATTATTCCCTCTAAACATGGCATGTTATGCTCAGTCATGGAAGATGGTAGCTTTCACCACGATTAGTGCTTGTGAACTGGTGGATGTACCTTGATGCAGCGAGCAACCAGATTGGCGATGTACTCCTGACAGCTGCCCTCAAGCCCATGAAAGATGAGGCTACCATACTGTTCCACCTGGACAGAGACAGAGAAACAGGTGGATGAATTAGTTCGGTGAACTGACAAACAAGAGTATTAATAGTGAGAACAGTTTAATAATGCATGTAGCGCTAATGAGGTTTTTATACTGCTGCAGTTTTTGACAATCTCTCTGGTTTAGGGCATAAACTAAATACTTAAAGAGAACATGAATGAACGAATAAATAAATAAATTGGCTTAAGGAGATAATTGCTTTCTAGATCTGTTGACTATGTAAGAAGAAAACTGACCTTTAATTAGCTATAATAACTAGCTTTACTGATACTCTCTTACATGGGGATGGCACTGATATATTTAGATTTTTCCACTCACTTCTTTATCATAAACTGAAACAGTTAATTAATCAATTAGTTGATCTATTATAATTAATTGTAAAAACAGTAGGTTGCAGCTTCACAAAGAAATGGTTTCCTCCTTTTTATATATTCTTGTAAATAAAACTTTAACCTGCACAGGTTTTGGCTTTAGATCAAACTTAATATCTAAGACATAACTTTGCGCTCTGCTGAGTGAAGTACATTTGTCATTATTTGTGACATTTTATGGATTAAATGAATAATTGATTAAATGGAAAATAATACATGAATTCATTAATAATACAATAGTTGCAGCCTAAATGCTACAGCAATGATCTAAGCTGTGAAACAGATTTCACTGTTAGACTCTCAAGTCACTGTGGATTAAAGCATCAGCTTACTGTCAAAAATGTAAATCAGTAATGAAAAGGGCTTGAGATTCTGCAGTTTCTTTGCGTGTACTGTCACTGTGCTATCATGCGTTTTATTGCTCGTGTAAAATGTAAAATTCTGATGACAAAAACCCACTTTGATTCCCTTAAGCTCTTATTTCTTCTCTTCAGCCAGGAGGGGGCACTGTAGCTGTCAGATCACTTTAATCCTCCCAGTTTCCTTTTATCTGCCCATCACTTCATCTTCCTCTTCCCTGCCTCTTTCTCTACCATTCTCTTGGTGCAGTCTTCTAGCTTCCTCCCTATTTTTGAACGTCTTACTCATCTAATCCCTCGCAGTCCTTTGTGTGTGTTTGCATGAATGAGTGTGTGTGTACGTACCAGGCGGACGTAGTTGTGCAGCAGCGGCAGGGGGAAGAGGTATTCCAGAGCCAACTCATCGAGACACGACTCAGACAGACCTGTCAAAAACACACAAGCACAAAATTCACACAATAAATCCTCAAATCCACTCTGGTTTACATGCTCAGTGTCAGCAAGCTTCAACTCCAGATACATCCCACAGCCACAAAGCTCAAGGTGCCCTTGTAGTTAGACTGAAACTTAAAAACAACACGTTCAATGCCCAGAACATTAAGCAGTTGTTTGCTTTTCAGCTAAGTGCCTGCAATATAGAAAATGTAAGCACTAATGTCAATTAATTAGAACAGAACGAGTGGTCAGTGTGGTTATTAACTCACTTAAGAGCTCTTAATGCTTTATATCAGTGAGTAGGACGAATTACAGCTATAAGAGGTTTTAATCTATGTCCTGAGGAAATGCACACTAAACACACACATTTACTCATTATTCCTCAAAGATTGCCATTAAAACAACATTTTTTCTCAGATCCCCACAGAATCATTTCTAATGATTTTTAATGGTGAACATCAGTTTGATATGGAGATCAATCTTACTGCCTCAAAATCGTCCATGTAATTAAATATGACAATAATAACATAATAATAATAAAAATAATATTTGTTGGAGGAATACTGTTGAATCAAGTGCAATTTTCCTGATACAAGCAGGGTAATTTGTCCAAACTGCCTTCCAGTTTCTCCTTAATTTCCTATTCCTTCTTTATAGATTCCTTAGAGACAAAAAAGAAAAAAAAATCCAGACATTTTGCTTGTTTTTAACTAAATGTGGGGACCTAACAACAACAATAAGTGATTTCCACACAGTACAAAGGGAAACGCATACCGGCACCATCTCATATGCATCAAAACATCCATTGTTTCTATGTAAGACCACACGCCTACAGCCCTTTGAAATGTGTCATCACGAATTGACGCACATCAACTTGTCAGGAAACGACACTGTTCTATTTTCCGCCATTGACGCGTGACAACTCTCCCAGTAAGTTTTGCCTTCCTAATTTCCGCACCCTGCCTACTACTTCTTGCACTTATCAAATGTAATGTTAATGTTTTATTTTACAGGTTATTACCCGGGAAGTTGTCTGGAATGAATTACGTAATTTTCTCACTAATTATTAGTAAAATTGACACTATTATTACAGTTTTTTGAGATTAGTCAGTTGTGTTGAGTTTATAAATGGTTATTGGTTAATAGGAGACCTTTTCTTAAGAGAACAGCTGAATTTAAACCTAAGAAGATATTAATTTCTTTCATTATTAATTAAAATGAGTAGTAGTAAAGTTACATATTAGCTCCTTTCTTGGGAATTTGAGGAAAGTATGACAAGAAGAAAGCGAATATGAAAACTTGGGGGTTCAATATGTTGAGTACTAGTAACCATCAACCAATTTTCCTTGTCTCTTTATCAAATTTAGATGAATTTATTACAGCTGTTATTGCATTCAGAAATAGATTTTTTCCACCGAAGCATGTGAATGCTGTGAGTGAGAGACAGTTGAACAAACAGAGGCTGAAAGCCGAAGCGCTGGATGTTTCCTGGCTCAACGCCATCACAGTGATGGACTGACGGACATGCAGGTCGATATGGACCTCTGAGTCAGGACGAGAGGCAGAAAAACAGAAAACTGATGGAGTGAAGAGGAGGTGGGCAGAGATGGAGAGCTTGGCTGCTGCTAGCCCCGATTTCCATGGTGCCAGACTATTGTCTTTTTTTCCTGACTCACTGAGAGGAGAAAGGCACTAGATAAAGCAATTCAAGCAACTGAGGCAGCTAAAAAGCAGCAGCAGCAGACAGAAAGAAACATTATTCCAATATCTGTAGAGCGAGACTCATCTATAATCATTAACTGTGGTGTCTTCCATGACCCCGTTGTGGTTCCAGTTATGTCTTTCAAAATGGTGTGTGCTATTTTAAGCAGGTTTTTAGGTACTGCTTGGATATTTCATCATCATCAAAAAAAAAAAAAAAGGCACAGCTTCAACATTCCAGTGCCAATATTACTGAACACCATCATTTCATATTACAGATCACCCTTAAAAGGGCTTTTTTTTTTTCTTTCTGCGCCAGTTTTGATAATCTTGATAATCATCTTTATACATAGCTAGCAATCTAGCTACATCCATGAAACATAACCCCTGTGCAGGTTGTTAAAATAACAACTCTTAAATCAACATATCATGTAAAAAGGCAAGTTAAACGGTCCAAGCAGCCGTTACTACAGCTCCTTATGAATTACTGAATTATTTCCAAATTATTCCTGAACTTTCATTAATTTAAACCAATACTTTTATGATTTTGTCATTTAACCATCATGATTCTGCTCTTTCGCATTAATCTTGGTTAGGCAGCCACAGAACTATCAGTAGCAATTAAAAATGTGAAGAAAAAAAAAAAAGCATGTAGTCTGCAACAGCTGGCTGAGGTAACCCATATTCTTTTTTCAGCAGCTCGGTACCGATTGCACAAAACTAAATCAGTGACCACATTGAATCTGGAATGGAGCGACATCCGTTTGACTGTAAGTGCCAGTCACACTTGTGAAAAACATGGTTCCTTGGCACCATTTCCTCTCAATCCTTGCCTGTTTGCTTGATGTGCCTCGCGGCCACAAAAGTGCCCATTCTGTGCAAACGTGTCCGTATGCCATTATTTTTTGCAAGTGGATAGTGTGTTTTGCATCTTGACTATGGCTCTATTTTGAATGGATGATGGACTTGTGGGTCAGCTTTGTTAAGATTTATATCTATTTACACAGTATGTGCAGCACTATTACTTTTTTTGAAATACTACTTTTGCTGCATTTTATTTGGCTGAATGGATGTGTTGAATGTGATTGCAGATATGTGGACCCTGAGGACATGTAATTGTAAGCTGGGGTAATGTACATGTAAGTGTTACGTATTTGTATAGCGCCTTTCTAGTTTTTTCTACCACTCAAAGCGCTTTTACACTTTATCTGCATTCACACACATTCATTGAGCCAAAGTGCCCAAACAGAAACTTACATTCATACACTGGTGGAACAGCCACCAGAGCAATTCGGGGTTCAGTCTCTTACCCAAGGACACTTTGACATGCAGCCTGGAGGAGCCGGGGATTGAACCGCCAACCTTCCGATTAACGGGCAACCCTGCGACATACCTGCTCTGTCACAGTGGCACTGTTGGCGTAGGACTATTGAAATAATTAATTTGATTAATCACAATAATTTTTTAATTCTGATTTTGTTCAGATTTAGACTGATTATTAGCCAAAATACTAAAAATGTTCTGGCTGAAATTTCCCTTCATGCAATGTGGCTCAGTAGGCAGATCCTGGTACATCACTGCCCACGTCACAAATGCATCCAAACTGATTTGTAAGGCCCTTTCATCCACCAAATGGCATTTGTTATCAGAGACAATAGCTCTGATTCTGGTTTTGGCTCAGTGCTGCTGAATGAACTCAGACTCTGGTTGCCAGGTTTGTACCTTTGAGGCGGATGGTGATGCACTGGCTGAGAGGCTTTCTGACCAGGTCCCAGGGGGATAGAGGCAGCTCCTGACCTGGCAACCACTCAGTATCTCCTGGAAGAGAAAAGCAGGGACAGAGACGCATTAGGACAGTAAGTGTAAATGAGTTCACACACACAACAATATGAAACGACAAATGGGGTTGCTGGCTTACAAAAAGACATAAAATACATACATTATATGCATAAAATATGGTATATGAATAAACTATATGCACTACAATGTATAATTTATCTGCATGATATTTTACATGTCTCTTTCTGCCACACCCTCATTAATAATACCTGAAGCACAGAATGTACTTCAGGTAAGGACTGCTAAAGAGATACAACATTAATATACAAATTATTCTCCTCTATATGAAGCTGGTTAAACAATATCCCTGCTTCTCTCACAGAGTCTAATTAGAGCAAATACACATCACATTAAGACGATGCATCTTGGTGGTGTTGTAGAAATAAAGTGCTAAATATATTTTCTGGACAGTGGAGTAGGTCCCTACTACATGATCTAAAGAATGCCAGTATGAAAGTAGAGCATAAAGTTTGAGAAAACCATAACATGCTGAGAACATTGTGCTGTGTCAGTACATTGTGTACACCGTTTTCTCCTACTAGACTTCATGTCTTCTTTTCCATGATACTTATACGTTTGCATCAAGCATTCTCTTTAATAGGATAGCTGCACCTGAAATCAAATCTGATAGGTACAAGTTTTTCCCCTCTCATGCACTTGAATGCATCAACAACAGTGTTCAGAACAGCCCCTGCTCTCAAATGCATCGCCGTGCAACACCACAACAAAACATGATGTTTATGGTTTCCACTCTGTTGTTTCAATATCATACTGACATGTCTGATTGTTTTCTCACCAGCACTTTTCACATATGTATGAGAGAAGAACTATATTTCTAAAACCTTTAAAAATGAAATGCATCGGTAAATGTCCAGACAGCTTCTTTGGGCGACATCACTTCCTCCATAGAAATAAGTTTAATAAGTTTAACAAACAAGAACGTGCTGCTAGGTGCTTGCAGGTCATGGTCAATCTTTAAATCATTTCTGCTTATTATAAACAAACCAAAAAAGCTCACTTCGTATGCTGCTACAATTACAGTACTATGCAGCTAATAGATTATATTAAAACAGGAAAAGGGGCTTAAGTTAATCTTATTACAACACTAGTTGAATAAAACTGGAAAAGTCGAACAGACCGAAATGTCGTAAACGAATAAATATACCAGCAGTGTGACAGTGATGGAGACTGTTATTCAAGTGCTTCCCTCTAACAACCTGTCACATATTTGTGTGTGAGGAGACTGTTTTGAATTGAACTGAGACCTACAATAAAACACTGGTAAAGTTTTAAGTTAAGTCACCACATACTGTAGAACAAAAAGCCTTTCCAACATAGTTCTGTGGACAATAACAATGGAACAATGGCAACAGAGGTGCTGACGATTCAGCAAAAGGCTCACTAACAGATGACTTAAAGTCGCAGTTTTAAGGGGGGGCAGCTCTACACTCCCACAGTAAAGTCCAAAAGTAGGTTTAAATTCCCCTGCGGTAAAATACAGTAGAGCGTCCTGAAAACTTACTAAACTATTGCTACACTTTTGTTTCATCCCCAAAGAGAAACTCTTAAAAAAGGTAGCGGTTTTTCTCCCTAATTGAACATCCAACTTTATGAGAAATTTACTTTATATTTCATGTTGAACTTCCCTTTCTACAAAGAAGTTATCATGTGCTACCGCTCCACAGTAAAAGCAACACAGGAGCAAAGGTTGCTGGTTGTATTCACACTGGAACCAGCCATGTAGAAGCTAGGGATGCAAATCATTTTTATTATCGATTAAGCTGTTTATTTTTCAAGAATTATCAATTGATCCTCTAGTCTATAACATGTCAGGCCATAAACCTGAAGTTACTCCATTTACAGTACTATCATAGAAGATCAGAAAATAAGCATAAGTATTCCTATTTCAAAAGCTAGAACCAGTGAAGGAGGATTGCAACTAACAATTATTTTAATTGATTATTAGTTGAAGTGTAAAACACCAAAAACAGTGAAAAATGCCCATTGCAATTTCATCCGGCCCAAGATGATGCCATCAAATGTCTTGTCTTTGACCATCAGTCCAAAACCTAAAGAGAATGTGGGAAAAGTCTCACATTTGAAAACCTGGAACCATCTAATGTTTGAAAGTTTTGCTTGAAAAAATTTAAAACATTAATTGATAATCAAATTAGCTGCTGATTAATTATTTATCCATTGACTTAATCACTGCAGCTTATCAGAGAAGTTTTGGCAAACTGACTGACTACTCAACTAATCAACTTATTGTCTCAGCTCAAATATGTTTAATAACCTCAGTGTTCTTTGTGCTGCTGCTCTCTTGGTCAAGACATTCCTGTAAACAAGGTGTTTATTCTTAATAATGATGCTTATTCTTGGTGAAAAACTATATATCGAATTTATTTGCTTAATTTTCTGGCGATTGACTTTGGTGTTAAGAACTAGTTGAAACATGTGAGAAGTTTTAGTGCTGTCAAAACACTGCCGTCAAACTGCCTGAATCAAATGTGAATTCCCAACAAAAGTATACTGTACTGAGCAACACACACACACCCCCCAAAGATTGTCTGGATGTCTGCAGTTTGATCCTGTCTGCCTCAGAAGACAGACATTTTCTCCTAAATTGGCATCTTGCAACCCAGCCCCACCCCAATCTCATCCATTATGCATCTCTTCACCGCTAGTGCTTTCTTTTATCATCATCCCCATAACACACACACACACACACACACACACACACCTATCTATGTTGCATGGATGTAAAGATAGACAAACAGGAGAGACAAAAGCAGAGAGAGTGAGTCCTTGTTGTTTGAGGACATAGAGTTCCTTTCCCCCCCCCCCCCCCCGAGTCTGGACCAGACCTGCACTGCAACACACACACCTAATCCAACACACATGTAACGCTAAACTTAAACCAGCCAATCACACACTGGTGAAATTTGATCACTAGAAAAAACAAACGTAAAGGCAACATATGCGCTCTCCACATGTTCCAGCAAATTAATAATTCATCGATTCAAAGAAAAAGAAGATCAGTATCGTGTGTGTGTGTGTGTGTGTGTGTGAGAAGCTCTGACCATCAGCCAAACAAACACCATCTCATCTGACACAGCACATCTTCTTCCAGCTGAAAATACAGGAAGCAGCTTTCCATTACAGTTAAAATACATACAGCTTACAGCCAGTCAGTAATGTTAAATGACAGGAAACTGTCTGAGATAGAATTTAGTGAAATTGAGAAAACCAAATTACACAATGCTTTTGCCTCAGTACATCAACATACACACAGTACACAGGAACACCTAGCTAAAACTAAGTCTAATACAGCTGCCCTTGCCTCAATCCCACGAGGTTATAATGGTCAGATGTTGTTTTAGAGAGGCGTTGATTGAACTTTATGGTCATTCTGGGAGCTGTACTTCATGGTGCTGTTGAATTGTATTGAGTTATACTGACAGGTGAATCAAAAATGTTCTCAGCCCCGTGTATAGCAATTATCATAAAGAGGAATAAACACCTCTGTTGAACAGTTTCAATGAAAAACATTATTATACCCTTCATGGAGGGTGGGTTTATTGCAGGACGGTTGGATTACACTGCACTAGTTTTAGATGTAGGTAGTTAGCTACTGGTATGTCTCCAAGCTCAACTAATAAGGTAGATTTATTTCATTGCTTATATCAATTCAGTAAAGCTTTGTTACCTTGCTATATAAACAGATAATTAAAGGCAAAATAACTGGCACAAACACTAGTCCATGCTAAGGCTAGTCTCTAGTAGGTTAGCTAGCAAGTACAGACCCTTTTAAATCTATGCTAGGTGGAGGAAGTGGTCTCGGAAAGAAAAAATGGAATTAAGATCATAATGTTTATGGGGATATTGTGAACATTTAGGTCGACACATTTAAAGTTGACTTCAGAAAAGTGTGTCACTGTGTACCATCATCAAGCTAATAAAGTACACCTCCCAGCTCTTCAATAGGATACTTTTCAGGATTTTATGCTACACATTTTAAAATAGTTCTGTATCTAGACTTCATCTGTACTCAAAGACTTAACTTGTCATGGTTGGTTAGCTATCTAGCCTGCCAGTTAAGCCAAATGACTTTAGAGTCAACACACTGCTGCTTTTAATATTGTAGCTGGTAGATTAATTTATGTTAATTTAGGTTTCCTGGACCTATAGGTAACTTTATATATATACATACACACACACACAATCAACCAGATGAATCCCTGAGCCGTTCTCCATCAACATCAACACAGAAATTAGCAATTTAATTATTATGTGACAGCCTCATTTACACTGTTGTCCAATTCATAGTTTTCATGTGACGTCACATTCCAAGGAAAACGCTCCCTTGGAGGGCAAAAAAAGACGTTATTTTCCGCTGCCTGCCAACCAATAAGCAAGAGATACACGGTTACTTTGAGTTTGTTACTTTTTTGTGTTGCAAAAATGCTGGATGGTTGTTGTGCTTTCGGATTTACTAATCCAGGAGGAGACAAGCCTGGGCTGTGTAAGGTGAGGGATTCCCCAGAAGGTAAAAGTAAACACTACCGCAGTCGAGCAGCGGCAGGGACCTGCCGGTTTTTAACGGTAGAAATGCGACAGCAGATGCCGTTGTTTGGATCAGATATGCCAACACTTGCAGTTTGTGTTCATATCTTTCTTTTTCTTAAGTTGAAAGGTGATACAAATAAAATGTGACTACTTTTGCGGCGTCTCTACCGGGGCTTCGCGGTGTTGGTTTGTCGTTTTGCCCTCTACGTCATCACGCATGTCACGTGACTGAAAACTATGAATATGGCCACCACAGGCTACCATACACAATGCAGGATTCTATATGCTACAGTCTATTTACTTAAGAGGACTGTTAAGTTTACATTACACGGACAGGAGCTGGCAACATTAACCTATAGTTAAGAGTGAGAGAAGAGGAGGCAATGACTACTGCCAACAAGCTACACTAGCTTACATGAAAAGGCTCACAGTAATCTAGGAGTAGAAGTTTTCTATCTGTTGATGTTTAAGCATGTACTTAAAAAAGGTAGTAGAAATGATTATCAGGAGGGGAATAAAAGTATTATATCTCCTAATTAAAGATTAGGAGGGAAGGAGTTAAAGAAGAAGGTGCAAAATAAGAGATGGTATGGGTGAGAGTGATGAAAAGGCAAGACGGGAATGGCAAATGGGAAAAGAGATTAGAAGAGATAGGGAAAGGAAAGAAAGGAGAGAGAAAGGAGGAAGGAAAGGAGATGGAAGGGTGTGGAGGGGAGAAAAAGGATTGAAAGAGAAAGAAAGGGCCAAGGAAAGAAAGAAGGCATAGACATAAAAATAAAAAGATTCTCACCTATAAGGATGGAGGCGATACTGGTGGGAGCAAGGCCTAGCGGTGGGCGTTGCTCCTCCTCCCTGGCCGTCTGAGATTCTCCACAGACTATCTGGAGGTAGGAGGTGAAGGCATGGCTGAGGGTGGAGCCCAGCTGAGACCAATGCATCGACCGGTCGACTGACACTTTGCCAAGCACCAACTGGCTGCTGGTGACGCCCTTCGCCTCCTCCTCCAGGGCCTCCACAGGACACACAGACCCCGCTCCTCCTCCACCTGAACACTGGAGACACACCAGGACCCGGTACAAGTCTGGAGGAGAAGCAAGGAAATGGACAGAAAAGGTCTTCAGTACGATATGGAGTAAAATATAATACTGTGATTGCAGGTACAGTGATTTATTGTTAAACCTGCCAGTTCTTGATAATAGTCTGGGACCAATCAAGGCATCGATGGGCAAAAGGACTGAATGCTGATCACCTCAGGTTAAATGTATGTAAACATATTGTGTTACAATACTCAAAAAAAGCAACATTCAGTTTATATTTAGAAAACATACTCTAAACGTAGGCTTTCACTTCCTGTGAAAAGCCATGTCATGTTACAGTTTTACAAAATTTAGTTATTTAAATGTAAAAATAAACTATTTCAAGAAAATAAATTATATGTGTATTATATATGTCTACACATTAATATTGTGGTATTGATTTCATCCATATCTTGTTAATCTCCTACTTTGAAATCCTTTTTTTAAAGCAGGGGTAGAAAACACTGGAGAAACTAGCCAGAGACAATTAGATTTTGAAAGTATTCGACAGAAAAAATTCCACCTTCTCCATTCAGGCCTCCCTTCAAAATACATTTTCATGCACAGTGAGTCAATGGGCGGAGTGAGCGCGAGTAGGCAGGCAGGCCAACCAATCATTTTATTTATTCATTTTATTTATTCCGACCTTGGCTGTGCTTATTACAGACCTGCGACAGCCACAGATACTTGATTGTTTTCATTTTTGTGTCAGAGCATTTGATTTATTGATTGCTGTCAGGATGTAAAAAGAATTTCAATAAATATAACAAAAAATGCTTCTGAAATAAATTACCCCCCCCCCCCCCCCAGCTTTAAATAATGATAATGAAACTGTGCAAAAATAAAATTTGCAGATAAGTTATTATATTACGTTAATTGTCCTGGTAATCACAATGATTAGTCGTTCACCTTAATGGCCTGGGAGACTTGTATAAAAGATTATTAGCCCATTGACAATAAACCATCTGTTTTGTCCAATTAGTATCCAAGATGTAAATGCTCCGTATTTGTATAGCGCCTTTCTAGTCTTTTTGACCACTCAAAGCGCTGTTACACTACATCTGCATTCACACACATTAATACACTGAGCCTAAGTGCTCAAACTGAAACAAACATTCATACACTGGGATTCAGAATCTTGCCCAACACTTGGACATGGGGCCTGGGGGAGCCAGGGATTGAACCGACGACCTTCCGATTAACGGCCAACCCGCTCTATCTCCTGAGCCACAGCTGCCTCATATATCAATTTAGCAAAGTATATGAATTCCCAACAAAAGTATACTGTACTGAGCAATCAAGTATAGATGATTGACACAGCTTACAAACCACTGTAAAATATAACATCTTCTCTATCTTATAATGGGGAAGTTGTAAATATGGTCATGACTCATAGATCCTGTGATCTCAGCATGTGGACATCCATCTTTGTTTTGCAGTGTTGGACTACGTTTGATATCGCCATGTCCCCAAATCACGTGAGTAAAATTACATTGTAACCAATAAGAATGAAAGCCAAAAATGATAAAAGAAGACCCGAGTAGATAAAAGGCAGAGTTTGTTCTTTAAGGCATAAATCCATGCGCAAACACAACCACACAGACAGACCGACTCACACCAGAGGCCACTCACGGAGGTTTTCAAGTAGATCTTTGCAGTCATCAGTTGCCACATCATGAATAGTGCGATTACACATATCCCTTCTGTCGACGTCCTGTTCACTGTGGCTGCACAGCACCTCCAGACACTCCTACATACATATGCAAAATTAACAAGACAAGAAAAAAAAAGGACAGGTTTCTTGTGAGTAATACATGTGCACAGTATGCGCATAACAAAGCATGAATAACCAAATATTTCAGTATTTCTGCAACACAAGCTCTTGTGTGTTATGAAAGCACGTATCAATTAGTGGTCTTCATTTATATTCAAGTCAGACACTCAGTCTAGTCTAGTCTGGTGTCTCCTGCATTCGTTTAAGCTGAGCGGGGCGTTTCAGCCAGCAAGGTCAGCTGTCCCATTAGCCTGCCTCTGTGAAGACCGATGGCAGGGCTGGACATTAGTGTAGGACAGAGTGGACCGATTATAACAATTATAGGTAGAGAATCAATGAAGTGTACATAAATGCACATAATAGTGGAAACATTATAACATTATAACATTATAATATGGACTGTAGAACAGCAGTAGTAAAAACTGGAGGCTGATTAAAGCTGCTAAACCATTTTTTGGCCAGTATGGGACAGAAGAACTCCAAAACAAGCAGACAGACATACAGCACTGATACATTATTGCTTTATAAAGTTATTGCTAACATTGTTAGCGAGCAATTGCATATTCACACATCGGGTCAGTTTCTCAGAGCTTAAACCACACAGTAAATGAGCCTTGAATCCAACACAAGGATCTAAAAGGGTGAAAAGCTATGCAGTTTTGTACAGTACATTTTTACATCAAACATAGTCAGTTAATTCACTGTAATCACATTTTTTGACAGCTTATTCTCACCTTGAGGCCCAGGGCAGCAGCCATGTGTGCAGCAGTCCAGCCGTCATTGTTGGCCTGGTTCAGCAGGGCAGCAGGCAGAGCCAGGATGGCAGGGGGGTCAGGGTTTACAGTGGGATCACCGTGACACGGGTGGCAAAGAAGGAGACGCAGCGTGTCCACGTGTCCTGAACGCACTGCAGCGTGGAGAGCCGTGCAGCCGTCCTGCGGAGAGGCAAAGGTGATTTTACGTCCATGTGATACAAAACACAAAAATTTCTCATTGTTAATCAGTCATTAAAAGTTCTAGTGAGTACCTTTTACTTCATGTATTTTGCATTATTAACGTTTGTGTAAAGTAGAACTAATATGGTTTTGCTTTTCATGCTGCCTTTCTGGAAAGAATGTCACACAATAATTTGATAACAAGTCAAGAAAGGTTGAAACTTGTCCACTTGTGTCCCATGCAGCTTCATACAAGGGCTGCAACTAACAGCCATGTTCATTATCTATTAGTCTGCCAATTCTTTACTCAATAAACAAATCGTTTGGTCTATAAAATGCCAGATATTTATAAACATCTCTAATAGTGAAAAATGGCCATCACAATTTTTTTAATGTCTAGTTTTCCTTAACCCCAAAAGATTCAGTTTTCTATAATATACTGACGAAACCAGCAAATAATCACATTTTAAAAGTTGGGACAAGTAAATTTTAGGCATCTTTGCTCAAATTTTTAAACACGAACCTCGCCTACACTGGCTCTGGTAATAGAAATTGAAAATAAATAAATGTGAGAAAATGCAAATAGCAGCTGAGTAATTAAAAACTGAGAAGTAGATTTTTTTTTTTTTTACTACTTTTACTCCAGAATAACAAAATAAAAACTGACAGAAATGAGCTCTAAATGTACAGCACGTTAAGATTCTACTCACTTAACCCAGTTTAGAGCACCTCCTCCATGTTAAATCATTACATTTGACCCAACACACTGGCCAACATTTTCTGGTGTCTGAAAATACACCAGTGCGGAAGAGGTCAGACTTGCAATAGAGACTCTTTGGCTCAGCAGGGAAGCCAGGCTAAATATAGAACAAAGCAGGTAACTAAATATAGGGTCTCATCGCATGCTGCCAAGCAACTAACTGACCCCTATGGTTACCATGGAGACCAAGGAAGCAGATACATCAATTAGCTTGTGCACCAATCAGACAACCGAATCGCTGAGAATGCCAAGATCCTTTATGTGGAGTAAGCGAAGTTTGAAACAATGATGAGTGTTAGTGACGAGTGACAAAATATCAGAGAAACAGCAGGTTAAATGAGGAAACAAGAGGATGATTCTGTTTGGTTTTAAGAAGGACTTACATTCAGCGGAATTTTTAGCCTAATTGTAGAGTATAGTCTATCAAATGTATTTAAACTCTAGAACTAATAAAATAAACAGGGAAAGTTAGTAAATGTCAACAGCAGGTCACAGTTACTGAACAAAAAAGATCCATAAAATTTGAATTGCCAAGCTACCTGCAGTCCCCCAAATGTGAAATCTGCTGTAAACTAACTCTGGTACAAAACATTAAATGGTAACATTTACAGTATGTTTAATACTGTACATGGTCCCTTAGAAATAAAAAATTATATACTCTGATATATATCATCACTGTGTGGTGTGGCAGCACTACTGCTATGGAGCGCAAACACCTGCAGACAGAGATGAAGACCGCTGAAAAGATCACCAGGACTCCACTGCCCTCCCTGCAGAGCATCTACCATCAAAGAGTCCACAGGAGAGCTGCCTCCATTATCAAGAATACCAACCACCCCCAACACGAACTGTTCACACTTCTACCCCTGGGTCAGAGGTATAGAAGTCTGAAATGTAGGACTGAAGGACTCTTTCTTCCCCACTGCCATCAACAGTTAATCGGCATGTAGACTCTATAATCATGCCCATCGTTACACTGTACTACTGTTGTAGTACTCGAGACCGGTCTTGGTCTTAAGACCACATATTGATGGTCTTGGTCTTGTCTCGGTCTCGACCGCATTTGTACTCTGCCTTGTCTCGGTCTCGGACATTGAAGACTCGGGATTTTATTTCAAGACCAGTCAAGACCATAACTTTGGGAATATCAATAAATTGCTTTTGCATCGTCTGATTTGTTAACATCCTAACTTTGATTGGAAGTAAATCATATTGCTTCAAATGCAACCAATAACCCTAATTAACGACTGTCACCCCTCCCTGCGATGCTTACGCTGATTTCAGCTCTTAGTGTTTGTATGTGGAATGTGGATCTTTCAGATCAATTTGTGAAGCACCTATGATCTCGTTCCACATTTTATTGCGTGCCATGCAGCAGGGAAATGGTCTCGGTCTCGACTGCTCTCAGCCCCTAAGAAGTCTTGGTCTTATCTCGGTCTAGACTTGGTCTCAGTTTGGGCAGTCTTGACTACAACACTACACTGTACCATGACATGCTAATTGCACTATTAGTGCACATCTGGACATTGCTCCGTACACAATTTCCACATGTATGTAATTCATCAGTTGCACAACTGTTTAATTTGTCTGCCTGCACAACGACAAAGCGTATATATTTGTTAAATTTTTTTTTACATCTGATATACTTTTTACATTTGAAGCTTATTTTATATCTCTATTTATCTTATTTTTCATTGTATGTTTATTTACACAAATATTTCATTTCATTTTTTAATGTAGTTTGATGTGGACAGCAAAGTAAGAATTCCAGTGTACAGGAAAACTTGAACATCTGACAATAAACACTTTGAATCTTGAATTATGACTTACTGTGGTGGCGCGCGAGCGATCGGCTCCGGCGCTCAGCAGGACCCGGACACAGTCCAGGTTTCCTGCCTCACAGGCAAGAAAGAGGGGAGTCTGTCCCTCCGTCGCCACGGAATCCACAGCAGCTCCTGCAGCCAGCAGCATTTCAACACAGCTGAAAGGGATGGAGAGCGAGGTTAGAAACACACATGTACCAACATACATATAAATATACACATACAATGCACTCTACAGTATTAACTCATATATAGGAGGAGGATGAGCTGAACAAGACATCCAATATATCGTTTTTATTGTAAGAAGGAATGATAAGATGATTTGTTCACTGCTCTATCTGTTATGACAGTGACTCACTGTTATAAGGCAATGTGAACACTTGGGAACACGTCTTTTTCAACTTTTTATTTTATTGAGCTGAAAGGTTAAAATTAGGATGAACATAAAGATTAAAAATATATTAGTTTATCGTATGTGTCTATATTGGTGTACATGTAGGCAGATGCCAAAGAAATAAAAGTAAACTGTAGCAATAATGTTTAATAGGGTGCATTTTTGTGGTTCTTGATCTTAAATTTTGATTATGAAAGTTACAAATATTTTGTTTTATTTGTGACCACATAATTTCGATTTATTGTTGAATATTTACAGTCATCTTATATGGACTGAGTGTTAGTGACAAGTGACAAAATATATATATAATTTTTTTTTTATTAATATGAAAAAATATTGTTTTTATTATTAGTTTCACTCAAAAATATAAATAGCAGCTCAATCACTGTTAAAAGTTTTACATCATTCTTAAATATCAATATCGGTTTGGGCATAAAAGACAAAATCAATTAAAAGGTCAGGCTCCAAAGCTTAATACATGACATCAATATCACATACAGCTGCATACACTCATTCATACAGTTGCTGAACTCTACATGCATATATGCACGAAACATGCAATGATACACAGACACATACTACAGTTGAGTCCGAGCAGCACCTGTTCAGAGACAAGGGAAGACATCAATCAGCCCCCCACCAGTAGTAAGAGAGAGTCAATCATCTGAGGAAACCTGAGCCTGTCCAACACGACCACTGAGTCACAACCACCAAAAATAAATAAATAAATAGTTAACCCCATAAAATAAACTCAGTGCTGGGTGTGTGTGTGCATGTCAGCATGCTTTCTGGATATCCCCACTCTATAAATAACACTGTGATCAGATATTACAACACTGCACATTCCCCAGCTGGTCCTGGGCATCGAGATTTTGGCAAGCACTGACACACAGACACACAACCCACTATAGTTGACAGAGTCTCACTGGCTGTAATTGCTTGGGATTCATCCTGCTAATACATCAGGATCGATACGTGTGATCAGAACTGACTGTGTATGCAGAGTAGGTGCAGATGTTTCCCCTCATCGCTGATCATTAATAATGAAAGCTCTGGTGAAAAATCAAGCTGCGTACATTAATGACAGCTGCCCAGTTAAAGTGTAGCTGTGGGAAATCACCCCATAAAGCTTCACAAGTGATGCAGGGCTGTCAACCTGACAGTCTATATACAGTACTTTATGCTACAAAGCCACAGGTTCATAGTGATGTGGTGACGGTACTGAGCAGACATGATGGCATTACTCTTGGAACTGAACATGGCTACAGGCATTGGTCTAGCAGTCACATGGGAGGTTCCAGCTATGCTTGTATCTCAGCAAAATATGTGTGATGAGTCATCAATTGAAGCCCATAAAATAACATTTAATGTGATACACTAAAAAAAAAGGTCAAGTCCCAAAAATGTGAGTCAAGAACAGCATTAAGGCTCTCATACAACAGTTAACACTAAAAAGGTACCACATGCCACTAGGTTCAACGTGTATTTTGTCGGTGAAGACCTAAATCTGAAGAAATGCATGTTGTGAAACAATTAGCTGATTAATCGACAATGAAGCAAAACAACGTTTTGATAATTGTTTAACCATTTCATTCATTTGAGTAAAACAAACATTTACTGGTTCCGGCTTCTCAAATGCGATGACGATTGTCTCGGTTTTAAATAATTGCGAATAAAATATCTTTAGGTTTTGGACTACTGGTCAGAATAAAACAAGCAATCTGTAGATGCCAGCTTGGGCTCCGGGAACCAAAACAATTAATTAATACAAAAAACTGACAGAATTGTGGCAGCTTTAATTTAACTGGTTTTGCTTAGAGTAAAGATAAGTGTCAAATTAATTTATTAAATGTCCCCTCTGCATAATGAATGTCTTTATGTAGTAGTGGGTCCTTGGGTTTGGCTTCCCATTGGTTCCCTGGGTCACATAATCCCTGAATATAAAAAGATTTATTTAAAAAGAAAGAAACAATTTCCTCTAATGTCATTTAAAACCCTAACTGGTTTGAAAGAATGAAAAGGACAGATACAACAGGTAAAAGGAATAAAATAAGGGAATTCAGAACAAAGGGAAATGTTCAAAAGGATTTTCTTGGAGGAGGTATTATAGGTTAGACGTTGGATTGGGCATGTAATGGTTTTGGTGAAGGTTAGGGTAAAAACTCTCTCTCACTGTGTGTGTGTGTAGCAGTTACAGTACAAGGAAAAGACCCATATGAGCTCACCTGCTGTGGCCGTGGGCGGCAGCAAAGTGTAAAGGTGTGAATCCATTTTCATCTGATACATCAGCAGGTGATACCGAAGACAGCAGCAGCTTCACACAGTCTGACAGGAAGAATGACAGAGAAAGAGATAAGATGATTGATAATTTAGTCACCTTTAATTGTTGTAAAACCATCAATCTAAACTCTAACACTAGATGTGATCAGGCAGCTTAACTAAATACCATGATTATAGCCTTCAACATCACAAAAACTACTAAAACATCCCAGAGTAAACATACACTGTACACATAACGGAGCATAGCAACCACTTTATATTGTTGCCATGTGCAGTAGGTATAGTTACTGTGGGGGGAAAAAAATCTGTCAATTTATGAAAGAGCTTCTTTTGAATCACAAGTTTCCATAAATGAAGGTCATTTTTGAAAAGTCCTGCCACCGTGTTAACAAAGCTTCTGTTCCACAAACCTCAGTCAGAGATTGAACGGAGGGTTTCTTTCCCCGATTGCTCTGTAAAGATGTAACATGATACAAAGCTGCCTTTTCTGCCCAATATGCTGAAATAAATACGTATCTACTTCTGAACTGGATAGCAAAATCTCAGCGTGTCCTCATTTTAAAGCAACAAAGAAAAACAACAATATCAGAAGTAGGGTGTTTTATCTTTGTTTAAATGACAAGTCGTCCCAATTTTACTCGCTAGTGTAATAGTACAGTAACCATTTATCGTAGAATATAAACAGAAATCCCTTGAAAAATATTACAGATTCTTACAGATACTGATAAAAGAAACCTTTTATGAGAAATTGCACTAAACATTAAAAGCTAGTGGAACAGAGGAACCAGAACTGGGGCAGGACTTCAGCTCTCTCTAGTGTATGATGTGACATGTACAAAAATAGTTTCACATGTCACTCTACAACACATCAGGTACTACAGGCCCACCAGAAAACGTGCACATCTAGTCTCAGTAAAAACAGCCTGGTATTCTGCTGAGATACATGCATTACTCTGTCATAACGGGAAGATGTGTGGTATTTCATGTTTGCACATGAAACACCCAACCATCTATGTCTCAGATGATCGGAACAGATGAGAAGGAAAACTCTTAAAAAGAAAAAGGACAATGAAATATTGATAGGAGAGAGAGTCTAAAGTAGGTGTGTTTTTGTGTGTATCCTCTGTCCACTTATAAACCTTCAGCACAGCTGTCCTTCAGCTGACAGTGTGTTACTAAACATCTCAGCAGGGAAGCGAACCCTGACAGACCTGCAGAGTGTATGTGTACATCAGTCTACATGCATCAATTATTGTGTGTGTGTGTGTGTGCGCGCGTGTGCTGCCATTGTGGGTAGTTTTGTTTGTCAAATGAACAAGCATGTAGTCGACACCTGTGCTGAGGTTATAGCCCTGACATGACAGTCTCATCTAATGGCAGCCAACGTAATGGGATCAGCCGCAGCTCAAACAATTACAGGCTTTACAACGGCACATGGAGTGTTTATCAGCACCAGGTCTTTGTCCTCTCACTGCATCTTCATCTAGCTCCAAAAAGCACATCCAAGTAACTGCATGGCAATACTCAGTCTTCAGGGGTTACTTACAAGAATTGGTTTAACCGTTTTGCCATCAGGCTGCACAAGGAGAGTCAACATCGCATAACTGACTATCCCAAAGTCAAGAACAATCTTATTTTTTGAGGGACACATGTTTTAGACATAACTCTAAACAAGCTATTCTGATGCTGCGTGTTGCATTCCAGTACACGTGGTGATATAAAACTGCTACAATCAATATATTCATATTAACAGAGGATCACATGACAAATTTTGTGTGAAAGGCGGCGCTCCTTGTGACAAACCCACAGAAAATGATCACCCAACTGTCCCCAATATGACTCAAAATGACTGCTCATGTTGTTCCATATCTGCTGGGTGTGTAAATAAGCAAACAAATACTAATACATTTGCCATATGAACTTTAAAAGGTGGTAATATGTTACCAAGTGGCAAAAAAGTAATAGCAGGTTTAAGATAAGATGAGTTATGCTCAAATTCACAGAAGAATCTACTGAGACTGATGAAATAAATGTTTTTCATTGTGTCCTGTGCCACAGGAAAACTGGTGGCATTAAAATCCATGAATCTAAGTTTATGAGATGTTTCCTTTGCCTAGTCAATCTGAGCACTTAATTCCTCATGCATATATCAGATGCCAACCTTTAACGACCACTGGTCTGCATTTTCTTCACTAAAGCACATACTACAAGTCAAGCTACATGAAAGGGGAATCTTTTATTCAAACTGATCATTTGCATATTTTCTTTTCACTACAAGTACAACAAAAGCCAATTTGAGGTCTGAACAACTAAGTCAGGTTCCTTCAGAAAGTTTCTTCTGCAAGACATTCAACCCTGTATCATTCACTGAGTTGCTCTAGAAAAGGGCAACAACTATATGACTAAAAGAGAAAATTTGCTTTTTTTGAGGCATATAGTGTTTAACCATTGTGTCCAGTCTCTTATCAATGTATACCTTTCTACTCTGAGCAACTGTCTCTTCTTCAGCAATCTAATCCATCAATCTGCTTTATTTTCATGCAGTTCCACATGGTCGCACCTGAGAAAAGAACCTACTATAGGGCCTTCAAGGCTGTGATAGCTATTGACAAAGGGAGACGCATTATCACAGGTATGTTTACTGCAGTTAACTCACACTTTATAGCCTTTACACAGTTTGTTTGTTCAGGTGAGAACATAAAAGAAGCTCATGCGGCACCTATGAAGACACAACTCCTGTGAAATGTGGGTGTGTGAAAACACATCGTTCGCAAGATGGATGATGCAAACACTGGAAAGGTGGACGTTGTCTTCAGTTTGTTAAGATAACTGTTTAAGGAAACACTTCAAGTTAAAGTTATTTAACATGCAACAGAAACAGAACTTATTATTCAATACCTAATAGATATTTAGTAATACGTTTGGCTTGGCATAATCAAACAAGAGTAAACTACAGTTAATGTACTTATTGAGTGCAGAGTTCATTTTCTATTTTCCTTTAATGTGCAGTAAAAGCAAAATATGCTGAAAAGCAGAAAAAATACACAATGTAAGGATGTGTGTGTGTGTATAAAATATATCCTATTTATTTATTATCATGGTGGTGTCTTATGATCCTTTAAGAAATACATCATGTGTCATTCAATCATGCCAATCAGCCATGATCACATAAAAATCAATCCTGTGTGAAAACTTTTTTTTGATGCATCACCCTCTTGCTATCAGTCAATTTAAATCAATAAAAGCCTGTGGGCGTTTCTTGAAGACTACTCTTTAAAATCAATCAACCAGCCAACCACTGACCAAAACCAGATTCCCACCAGGCTCACATACGCTTTAAAATGTTCATACACATTGGTGCACTGGACAGGAAACACAGATGTGTGTGCAGAATCCTTCTGCAACCTCAAAAAGGTTAGTTCACCCAACACTAATACTATGTAAAGAGTTTGAGAATTTGATGAATTTGTGAGGGCCACAAGTATATAATGGCTTACTTAAGAAAAAAATCTGCATTAAAATGAAGTCTGTTCAATGTTTTAATTAATAATTCATTCAAGTTTAAGATCTACAGAACTAAAGCATTTAGGTGTAGTTCCAAATCCCTCTAATATGTCAGGAATTAGATTCTGATGGGAAAATGTTATAATAATTTCTTTATTTAATCTAATTAATATTTCCGCTGCTGGGTGGTGATGGAGCAGTGGATAAGACGCATGCCTTTGGTGTGAGAGACCACTTCCCCACTGTGACATCCACCAATGTGTCCATGAGATGAACACTTAACCCCTAGTTGCTCCAGAGCCGTGTGAACTCTGACGTATATAGCATTTGTAGGTTGCTTTGGATAAAAGCGTCAGCTAAATGTAAAAGTAGTCAGATTTAAAAATACTGGCACAAAAAAAACTGCAATAAGTAAAAACACAAATGTGATCTTTTCTCAGGTTGCTAAAAACAACAAATTTCCTGAGGGAAAAAAAAAAAAAAAAAAAGGGAAAGCACATGACCTCACTGTACTTAGCTGCCTGTCTGTATTAAAGCAATAAGACAGCAGCAAACCTTTGTCCATTTCTAGCTTTAGCATGGACAATAACTGCAGAACCTTTAATTTTACCACGTAAATGTCAACCAGCAAACCATTATTGATTACTCAAATCTCAATTACCTGTGTGTCCATTCTGAGCAGCAGCAAACAAGGCAGAGGTTTGGTTGTGGTATAGGTGGTGGTCTTGATCAAGATGATTGGGCTTGTTCTCCATGGCGGTGATAGAGGTGGTGTTGGTGGTAGAGGTGGTGTTGGTGGACGTGGTGGTAGTGGTGGTGATGGTGATGGCGGTCGGGTCTGGTTGGTTAAGCAGCATTGACAATAAAGTGACATTTCCCTGGGAAGCAGCTTGGGGGAGCAGGGGGCGCCCGCCGTCCAGGGCAGCAGGCCCTCCGCTGCTTAGAGGGGAGACTACGGAGGGACACCAGCCTGCAAGGGGAAGGAGGAGCAGGAGCAGCACAGGTTAAACTAGGAGGAGGAAGAGCAGGAGGAAGACGAAGCTTCTAGAAGTACTGATCATAGGAGAACGAGGGTGTAAGAAGGTGGACAGGTTGGAAGGGAAGGAGAGCACACTTAAGTTCTGCAAATATTGTAGTACCGTCTCTTTTGTCTGAGCAGCAGGCGTAAATAAAGTAGGAGATTGGAGTTGTAGTTAAATAAACACTTCCAAAGTAGAAGAAGCCGTGTTTGTATTAACCTCAGCCTTCGGCTGCTTCTTAAAGTGAGTACAAGCTCAGGTTGTTCAGCCATCAATGTCTAAACTCCCATATCTATTTTCTAAATTCTAGTTAAGATCCCAAAGTTTCAAATATACCAGGTAAATCATGCTGAATTTGGGGGAAATGTTTATAACAAAGGATAGCTACAATATTTCCATTTGATGGAAAAGTTTGATCTTAAACTAAACATCACATAACTTTGATGAAGTGCTGGAACTAGATGATACAGAACGTACAGCATGCAGTGTGACATTGTCAGTGTGCAATAGGATGCTTTCAGCAACCTTAAAAGATTCTTGAGACACAAAGAAGAAAAGTGTCAAGAGTCAAAAATGTTAGCTAACTAGCAATTCTGCATCTGGGCACATATAATTTTTGAAGGGCAACTATTTAGCACTGAAGCTAGATGCTTGAATAACTTTCACCAGACACAACTAACACACACACACACACACACACTTTGATGTAATATATGATACTCAAATTGCAAACTACTTTGCTACTAATGGTAAGTGCACTTATTTCAGTCCATGAGTACCACAGAAATCAAATATTTAACCTCTAAAAAAAAGGCACTCAGATGGTTTCTGTTTCTGTAGCCTGCAGCTACTCCTGGTTAAATCCAGTGTGGTGGTTAGTTGTGTTATGAACAAATCAGTAGGATTATGGGAGGATTATAGGTAAAGCCGGCAAACAGGTCAAGTGACATACTTAGGTGTTGTTTCAGCCGTAGCTGGAAGTGGAACTCTTCCAGCAACACTATGGTTAAGGCGCCGTTCCCTTTACCGAACCAGTTAGATTATCTAGGCTATCCCTTCAGATCCTACTAGAAATATCTGTTCAACCACAAATCCAAATGCAACTCTCGGTCACTTCTTATCAGACTTCTGAAAACTCTTGATTACCTCCTTAAATGTCCTTTAAATGTGGAGAAAAATAACATTTTATCACACTGCAGCACAGTATCATATTGTGATTGTGTACTGCATATATTCATTATTTTTTTTACACATTGCTGTGAAATTTAACCCGACATATCTGGTATATTTGGAAACTTTGTGATCACCACTCGAACAAAAAACAAACTTTTTACTGCACAACAAAGGCTTGTAAAGATTAACCCAGCAGGGGTTTGACGCAGTTTAAATGTTAAAGGAAAAGTATCTTAAAAATGTTGAAACTTGAGTAAGATGTTCACCGTTTTACTTGTTTATAAAAATATTTTTAGATAATTTTTACATCCATTGTTTACTTGGGTAATCTGTATTTTCTATCCATATATTCTCGAACTTTGGAATATGCTGATTTTTTCTCTCGCCCTGGAAAATGCAATAATTTAACTACTTTTTTAACTTTAATTTAAATCTTTTTGTCTCAACCCAGGGACCCTCTGATGATAATTTAATCAACATGTGAACCGTGCAGCAGCCTGGACAAAAGAGTGTGTCATCGCATCAGATAAACAGGTGAGGATAGAGTGCATTCATCTGTCAGTACAATCATTCATCCACAATATTCACACAGTGGATAAATAAAAACATGTACATTATTTAGAAGGATAATGTTGCAATTATACAGCAATATTTTAAATGATTAAGCAAAACAAACAGATGGAGTAAAGAACAGAAAAAAACACCTAATTACTAAACCCAACAACAGCTTAAATTACTAACTAAACAGCTTTGGCTCTAAGAGGTGTAATGCTAAAGGATATAGATGCTACTTTTAACCATGGTTTTAAATGGCTGTTGAACTGGAAAGGTTAAAATAGGTTAGAAAAAGGCAGAATGGAGAAGTTTGCTGCAGGAATTTTCAGACTGATAAAAAAAAAAAAAAAGAGAAATACAAAACAAAAGATAAAGTGCAGGAGAATATCTCAAGGACATAGATAATGGCAGCCGTTATGGTTGCACTGTCTGAGTGGGTGGTGCTGGGGAATAGGAAAAGTATAAAGGCTACAGAAACATATCTGGCTGCTGTCAGGTGAGATTGTGCACCTGCTTTGAAACTGTGATACATAAGTCTGGGAAGTAGCAGAATTTCCCCAAACACTGCACAGCTTTATCAGATTTGTCGGTGGGAGATGATGCAATCAAATGCAATGAAACCCGAAAGGTTGGCAACACTGGTGTTAACACTATTATTACTTGAGATCAGTATGCAGTAACAAATACATTATTTTAGTCCTAAAAAAAAAAACTGCATCTGACCTCTAAAGTGTTGGTAAATAACACTTGGAGGGCATTACTCCTCAGATGTCCTATGTTTTTTATTGATGGCAGCATCTGACGACTTTTTCAGAGGAGCAATAAAATAGCCCTAAGAAGTCAGTTCTTGGCAAAGTACTTGGTTGTTTGACTAGATAGAGCACCTATATATTTTTCAATTAGGATACATCTGCAAGTAAAGAACAGGACTTTAAAAAATTCAAATGCATTTTGCACATTTCACAGGTACATTTAAGGATAATTCCAGTTTATTACAACTTTGGTCTCGTTTTCCTAGGTTTTAACGTAATTTCTTTCAGATATGATAACAAGGAACACAGCAACATTACTAGAGAATTAAGACAGACTGCACAATAACGAGATGGTCAGACAGCAGACAGCCATCAGTTTAGCCAAATTATCTAAACGAGTTCATTTAGAGGAAAAACCTAAAGTGAGCACAACTGAAATGTTGGTATATATCCCCCATTGTGCAGTGTGCACGGTAGGTAGAGTAAGTTGAACTAAGACTTCATTCTGTAAACTGTGATGGATATTTACAAATACAGTTTGGATAATAATTTATGTTGGCCTTTGATTTCTCTTCCAAACCTGTCTGACCATCTGACTGCTCTTGATGGGTTTTTTTTTGCCACAGTCCAATGTTGTCCAAAACTATGAAAATAAGAGCAAAGTTACCAGTAATACACTGGAATTATCTTTTAATAATCCCACACAGTACAAACAAGCATAGCACAATAAGCACATCACAAGGTAAATGTAAATGCTAACATTTATATAAAAACGAATATTACATACATTACAGAGAGCTGTCAATGACACAGGACAGAAGACCAGTGGGAAGAGTTAATGAAAGCTCAAACAGGAAGAGTGCAGGAAGTAGAAGAGTGGTCATGGCATGCTACTGGAGGATGGAAAAGGGAAGGGGAGGAGAGAGCAGCCTCTGGCATCAGCTTCAGAGAGGATAGGGGTTACTGGTAGGAAGGCCTACAGCCATTCAGCATCTGCTTTGTTTCAATTCACCCTGACATACTTCTCCTGCTGTGGGATAGCTAACCTCTAGTTTCTGAGTAACAATCAGCCCCATGTTGGAGACGTGTTGTCACTGTCTGCTGTTGATACCGATTCCGACAGGGCTAACGTGACAACATGTGAGACTAAAAGGTGCCCAGAGGGAGGACATATTAAAGGGCAGAGAAAGAGAGATGAGTAGAGACAGAATGCAGTGGGCGACATCAGATCTTGCAAGGTCATTTAGGTTGAGGAATCAAGTCAGTGACATAAACTGAACTGACTCATGCGCTATTCTGCGTTGCATTCTTGTGGTTAGACCAGTTTCCCTGTGACCTGATAGCTATGCTATGCTAGGCTAGTGCCATGGAAAGAGAATTGAAGAAAAGAGGTAGTAACTGGAGGGAGATGGAGCTTCGAAGAGCCCCTTTACCTGATGCTGTTGCCAGGGGGCTGCCTGCTGAGGAACGGGGACTACGGGAGGATGGAGCACTAATGGAAGAGGAGGTGGAGGGGGGGTTTATGGAGGAGGGGCTACTGACAGTGGTGGCAGGGCTGATGACTGGGGGGCACTCTGCACATGCTGCTGCCGGCTGCTGTTGAGGGCCCCGGCCAGACCCCGCGGAGCGGGAAGGGGGGCAGGCACCCACCTGAGAGGCCGTCAGGGCTGGGACCAGGTCCAGGGCGGGTTTGGGCGGAAGCTGGGGCGTGGCCGGTTTTAGCCCACCCGCGGGGGAGCGGCTGCTGTCCCCCACCACCTTGATCGGGGGATGAGGAGGAGAAGGGGTTTGGGAAAGCCCTGGCTTTTTGGGAGGGATAGGGGGAGGGTTTCCCCGGTCAATTCTGGCCACCGTGGGCGACTTGATGCCAATTGGATGGGTCAGGCGGCTGGGAAAAGGGCCTCCCTCTGAGGCAGAGTGGGGCAGGCCTGGACGAAGGGATCCGGCACCTCCTGCGGGAGGGCTGGTGAAGCGTGAAAGGACCTGTGTGACGGTGTGGCGTGCTTGCTGCTTGGCGGCAAAGTTGTCCCGGTTGGTGGGTGAAAGGTCACGGGCTGGAGGACTCTGGGACGCCGTGCCATTTTGGTCCTGTTCCTGGAACTTGTAGCGGGCCGCCTGGACACGGGGGCTGACTCCGCTGGGTAAGCCGTGGGGGGCTTGACCCTCTGAGCCATTCTCTGTCTGTGCCAGTCCTCCTGAGCTGCTGTGGACAATACCCCGGCCCGTCGTCTTTGGCAGACTCAAGCCCACATAGTTAGCAGGGGTTGGTTTGACTGGTATAGTGAGGGGGTTCTTCTTGGGACCTTCCACCTCAGTGGGGGGCAGGTCCGTTTGGCAAGACGCCGTTCGAGAGCTGATAGGCTCTGTGGCTACGGAAACAGAGATCAGAGCTTTAGGTTTAGATGGTGTGCTGGTGGCAGCAGCAGGTTCTGCTCCGGCAGCAGCAGCAGGCAGGGCGACAGCGGCGCCGTCCTTCCCATCGCCCTGTTCAGTCCTGAGCTGCTCCACCTGCTGCCGCAGACCCTGGCTCTCGGCCTCCTCGCGGCCTAGCCTGGCACGCAGCTGTTCCCGCTCCGTGTCAAACTCCGACAGCTGCTTTTCCATCTTGGCCTCCATCTGTTGACTACGCTGACGCTCTGTGCTCAGCTCCTCCTGCAGTCGGCCAGAGGTGCGACTCTCCTCGTCCAAGCGAGCCTGGAGCTCATCAAAGCGCTGAGACTCCTCTACCACCCGTGTAGCAAGCTGCTTGCACTCACGCACCAACATCATGACAATGTGCTTGTTCTTCTCACGCTCATCTTTCAGCTGCGCCGTCAGCTTGCGGTGATCCTGCTCCAAACTCTGGAGCTGCAGCTTCTCCATCTCCAGCTAGAAGAAAAATTACACACAGAGTCAGGGGATAGGAGCAAAGATCAATCCCATCATTTATTTCATTTAATATTTTATCACTATATTCTGATATTTTATAGACTCAACAATTGAAAAAGAAAATCCATAAACCAATGTGCGCATAAGTTATCTTCAGTTACAGAATTACCTATGAATGTTAGACACATTGGACACACTGATATCATCCCCTTTCCTCCACTTTAATACAGATCATCTGCAGTCAATCAACCCACCATCCATAAAGATGATACATACTGTTCAAGCGACAAGAAACTCACATGTATGTGAAACATCTAATATCTTTCACAGACATTTTCCACATACATCATTTGCAAACATCAAGCCACCTGTGCACCGGCAACCCTCCAGTGAAACAATGCTAATCTTAGCACACTGCGCATCACATACATCCTGAAACTATAGTCTATTACTAGAATAACCAAAAACCTTGGGTACAAACATTCTGTTTCCATTAGTCTGTAATTGAGTATTAGTTAGAAAATTGCATTCTGGGGAAATGCAACCATCCAAATTCGAGTACTGAGTCATTAGTTAGTCACAAAGCTAAAATGAGCCGGAACAATTTTCTGAAGAAGAGCATAGACAAACCAGATTAACCAAATGAGCCAGACCAAATAGCTTGATTAAATAGACAGGCAAGATAGATTGATAAGCAAATATTTACACAAAGACACTTTATTAATCCATGGGGTGGCTTAGGAAAAAAAAATATATATATAAAAAAAATAAAGAGTTCAATTTATCTTTTCAGAGAGAGGCAGTGTCTCTGCATACTTGAATTTCGATGACTTGTCAAAGCCCTGGCCTCTATATCTGGAGCCTTGCTGCTATTGTTAGCTCAGAGCTGGCTTCACAGAGGGTAACAAGGCTTAACTGGGGCTCTCCACCCAATTGCCAAGACCCCATCTCCCTAACAAGCCTCAAACAAAAGAGTCGACACCCCTGTCCCAAACGAGACTACCTCCCTCCCCTCCTCCACTTCTCCTGTTCAAACCATCAGGGAGTAAATATCACCACCAGCTGATGCTGAGGAGGAGCGAGGGGTTTGTAAGCAAGGGGGAGCGCCAAGGGAATGCTAGTCGTTACTCAAAAGGAGGTGCTACGACTAGCTGCTAATTGGGTGAGGATTATGTGTGTTGTGAATCAGCCTAATGCCTTGGAAGAACAAATTTAGGGATGTTGTAAAGGGAGTGACACACTAAGCAGTGTCTGCAGGATTAAGAAGAGTTTAAAATGTATATGGCAATTAAGAATTGCAAATGATGACATTAATTTCTGAAACTTTCCGAAATCTTGAATCTGACATTCAGACATTAAACAATTAGCAGGTCTCACTTTTGACTGTCGGCCTTTCACCCCGCCTTTGAGTGTGGTCATTCAGGACAAGATGTCATTCACACTAGTTCTTCAAGTATAAGTCACCAGGGCACACCAAAAAAATTTTTATCAGAAAAGTGCATGAAGTTCCACAAATTCACACTTGGACATTTCTTCCCTTTTGAATCCAGGACAGGGATCTGAAATAGCAAACTTTTAAGCTGCAGACATTTTCAGTTTCAAAATCCTATTTAGGGGTTGTACCAGAACAGGTTTACACGGTTTCCTTTTGAAAACATTATATTTTTTCGTCATACTGCACATTGCTGCAGCTCCTCTTTTCACCATGTGTGTTGAAGGCTTCGTTTTAGCTATGTAGTGATACATCTTACCTCTACAAGATCTTTGTTGGGAGTTGCACATGCATGTCAGACTAGCCGCTTGGCGAGCATTATGACACGCCTTCTGATGTGATGTCACAGGGATCAAAGGTAAGGGCTGGACTACAAACAAGTTGTGTTCAGGCAGTTCAGAGCGGAGTTTTCTGTGGGAGATGGGAACTCCCTTTGGGGTGGAGCATATTGAAGTGGTTAACCTTCCTTACCTAGTGTGCAATGATAACCACAGAGTGCCATCCATATGTATAAGCTCATTCTGCCATCATCTACAGAGTGAAATAATAATGATATTAAATTGAAACTCTTTAGGTAAGGTACCTTGGAGGCACCCCAGATAGCACTGGTGCTCCCTGGAACAGAGATCCCACACTTACCGCTTAATGAAATATTTAAATAAAGCGTACAAGCAGAATTTCTCTTTAAAGGTCTGTCCTTACATCTGAAAAGCTGCAGTAACGAGGTATCAGCTAGCAGCACGGCAGAATAAAGCAGCCTATTCAGCTACTGTGGAGAATTGGGGATGAGAGTAGAAGGAAGCGAAGGAGGAGGCCTGAGGACTATTTTAAGAGAAGGAAATTTCAGCACCATAGTTTGTGACCTTCCTTCCAAATTCAGCCTCACAACACAACGTCAACACCACTTTGGCAGCATGTTTACCCACAAAACCTAACAAGTACAGTGTTTCTTCGTCACTGTTGGGTGCTGTTGGGGTGTGGGAGGGGCTTCCTCCAACTTCATGACTGATTCATGGAGGAGGAGATGAGGGAGTGGGGGTGTCTTCATTATGCCCATAAACCGATTCAGAGTGTGTTACGTATAACTGCCTGCCTGCCTTCAGCTTGCCTAAGACCTCATGGATAATTCAACAACTTACTCACAGAAGAACGACAAGAGTGGAGGGGATAAAGATAGCACGGACAATCTGGGTGAAATTCACTCTACCCAGCAACCAGAAGATCCCTCTAAGAAATAATTTATCCCTGCCTGACGGGTTCGTACCCTGTTGTTGACAATTAAGGTACAACAGTACACTTACTGGTGACCTGGTGATTTATTCTGTGCTAAAGAGGGTAAACTGTTGTTTTGTGGTGGCTGCTTTTCCTTTTCGCACAAAACCTCTCAAGGTCAAAGTGGCCTTGCCTAGCCTTGTTTTCAAACAAACATCTATGATGGGAGCCCTGAACAACCCAACCACATACATCCAAGTCTGGTTTCCCATCATCCTGGGCTACGTCCACACTGATGCAGATGGAACTGAACTGAACCTGTTTTAGCCTTAAATGGCACTTTATAGATGCTCTTTAAATCAAAAATACAGGTCTCAATATGTAGTATGGAAGGAGAAAATTAAGTTTTTTGAAAATGACAACATGGCTTTCACAGACATGGTGTAGTAAAAATGTTATGACATCTCCAACTCTCGCTTTTGTTTGGGGGGATTTTCTTGTTGTGTTGTCATTATAGTGTGAACTATAATCAAAATACAAGACACAGTGAAATCAGATCCCATGGCTTGGTAAATGTCATGCCTCCGCTCATCTGGAACAAAAGGTAAACATAAAATATATGATGTATGGCGTATTATCTTTTAAACATGTTTAACACTAGTGCATTGAGCACCTTTTGTAAAAATGTATTTTTTATTTCCATCTATACCCAAACTAGGGTAACAAAATCATTTTGCTATCGTTACCCAGCATGAGTGAAAGTTCCATAATAAGTGGTCATAATCAGGCCGAAACTCAAACTGCAATAAAAAGTGACATATTGTACACTCACATTTGACGGACGGAAGCAAAACACACACACTAAACCACAGCCCGAAAATCTATTTAACCAGCTTTCCTGTCAAAACAGACCACTTCCTACCCTCTCCCTTCCTTCTTCTATACCTTCCTATCCTCATCTGTGTGTGTTTAAAAGGCTCCATTTGGCACACAACTAGATCATCTCTGTTATTATTACAGAGTTCACGGACAGGACACACACACACACACACACACACGCATGCACAAATTCACACGGTATTTTCTTTTCTGTTACTCACCCACATTCATTCTGCCAGCCTCTCATCCAAACACTTTCACACATCCATATTCCTCTACACAGAGGGAGAGAGAGTGAGAGCAATGGGACAGGGCCAAAGCAGACATCTGGCTGCCCAGTTAATCATGGTCACATAATCCTAAAGAGACCTGGAACAAACACACACTTGTATACACACATAGTCAACCAAACAATCCAAAACAGATATGACATACCAGAAAATGGGAATTAAGTTCACACACACAACATACACACGCTGGTATTCCCATCTTCCAAATTCAAATAATGCACAAGCATACACCAAAAACATTAACGCACACAGAAAAGCATACAATTTTCTCTTTCCCACATCGTCCTCTGGAGAACGTCAACCAGAGATTTGAGTCATGTGTAAACAAAGTGTGGTCAAAGACAAGAAATCTCTCTTCCAAACTGGCATGTCTTATTTTTATTTACCTTTGTTTAATTTGACTACTGATCTACAGCAATTAAAATGAACTTAATTATAAACAAGTTCATAAATTATGTATTTTGTAAAATGTAACTGATTTGTAGCCTGGTCGCTGTGGCTACATGACTAAAGATTGTGATGTTGGTTTCTCTGTTGGTCCCATTGAAGCTATTACTTTCACGTCCACAGGGAATAAATCCTAATAATTTTGGTTATCCCCTGACTTTCCTGTAGCACCACCACCAGAGATCCCTTAAAAGACTGAATTAAAATCCTGCTAGCCTCAGCTGCACTTAGAGATTAATGCTCTAAGTGTAACATACTAACCAGTATGGGATTAATGTTGACAGGGAACTTATGTGTGAGTCAAACAACATCTGGATCTTCAAGAAATTAATATTCTGTATGTCTATCTCAGAGACATTAAATTCCGTCATTGGCACCCTGTGCCCCCTATCTGTTTCTAACCCGAAAACTACGTTTTGTCTTGTAAATTTACAAAAGTAATCGACATTGCTGATAAACGGAAATCCGTTGATTTGCATAACGCATGTCGGTGCATTGCAATGAAGGGCTGAAGCGCCTACGAGTACGACCACCCAACAACATACATTTGAAGCAAAATCATCCAAGTTCTTGCCTGTACCAGTACCAAGATGAAAACAGACACAAGAAATGTTCACCTTATTTATTTATGTGGCAATTTGCAACCTTGAAAAATATCAATATTCGATACCACGGGGGAAAATTGACATTGATTAAATTACTGAATATAATTACTGAATTACCTTGTCAACGTATCTTAGTAAGTAAAGTTAGTAGTACTGTGTGTTAAGCAGAGCTGCATCGGTTTATTTTACTTCCGACCTAGTATTTCCTATCAACTGAAAACTCTGCTGTCTGAGATTCCTCAGGTCTGATAGCTCTGAGGCAGATTAGATTAGTTTTGACAATTATAAATGTCTGTTAGGCAAACAGGACAGCTATCTTATCAACAACAGTTTACTGGGCCATCTTGTTTAATACTTTAGTGTTGTTGACAGGAGTGACGTCTCCAACTTCTCCAGGTTCTTTATAGAGGACTTTCATATGGGCTTGCTTGAATCTTGAATCTAACTATTGGCCTAACAATTATAATGTGTGCCCCCATCGGAACTTGCAGAGTATTTGTTGGTCATACAGACTTCAATAGAGTTTCCACTGACATGAAGGTTAAAAGCTGACAACATCCTTTTGGGAATTAAATATTCAATTGACTTCAATGTACAAATGATGTTTTAAGAACAGCACTGATAGCTAGACTAATGACAATTTAGTTGAAATGAAATTTCAAAGCTGGAATTGTCTTTCACTCCAAACTCCTTGGTCTCTTACCCTTTTCTGGCGGCTCTCGGCAGCGGCCAGTTGGGCTGACATGCGTTCCTGCATCTTCCTGCAGTGGGCCATGACAGCCTCCAGAACAGAGATGGGGCTGGAGCCCAGGGGCCGCCGCTCCTTGTCTCCTCCTGGGACCCCGCACTCAAAGTCCCTCTGAAGTGCCAGGAAGGGGTCGGTCAGGCTGTAGTGACCGTATCGCTCTTGGAGGAACACCTCCTTCCTCTGAGCCTGAAGAAAAAAGAAAAGGGGAGAAAATATTATTTAACTTGTTTACTATATGGATAAAAAAAAAGATTGATGATTTTGTCTCCAGACCCCGATTTGGTCTTGAATATTAAAGTATCAACACATTAAACTGGAATGTTCGTGTTTATACACTTCTTACGTTTTTAAACTAAGATCAATCTTTATCACTTTTTTTCTAACTTTCTCTAATTGTTTAATTTTTCTTGTGATTTGACAGTTTAACAAGGAAAAGTATCTCTTCAGCTGAACTGCTCACAACTAATTAAGACACAAAACTTGTGATGAGAAATGACAAAAGATACATCACTGCGTTTAAAGTCCCATAAAAAACTTGCTTTCAGTATTTAAATATTAATGACTAACTAAACAACAAAAAGTTAAAGTTAGGAAAAAAACATCCTTAAAAATTACTAATTAAAAAGATTAAACTCTTCCTTTTCCCAACTCAAAGTCGCTAACTTCCAACCAGTGACAGGAGCACAGACTCATGTAAAACAACCACAACTATTTTAACTTTGACAGAGATGTGCGTTCATGTATGATCTCGTCACTTGTAGTAAGACAGCATTTAAGAAGTGTGTTTTCGGGCCCTTTAAGGAGCTCAAAAAGGTTGGGAGCCACTGAACTACAAATACTTGCACACAAATATGTGGTATACTAACCAAAAGTAATTACATTTCAGTTTCTCCACTTTCTCAAGCCATTCCACGGCTTCAGCTCAAGATGTCTGCAGGCTGTCATAATAATCCTAATTCAGTTCATGTCCTGAACAGTTGCAGTGAGTGCGTATGTTGACATCAAACAACAGTTAATGAGAGAGCAAGCACATATTTATGGTTATTATAAGGATCTAATGATGGTACTAATTTAAGTCCACGCAGCATCAGCACCTATCAACGTCGAGACCCAAACCCCCTTTCCTACTCAGTGGTTCAGGAGGAAGTCCAGTCCATCAGGCCGTGGACCCTGAACCCCCCACCACACACACCCCTGTGTGCCCGCCTGCCTGACTCCACAACCACTCAACACTGCAGCAGGCCCGGCTGCTCTCAGGTTACACAGACAGACGGAGATGGTAGATTAAGTTCTCTGAGCTGGTGAGAAGCATGATTATGGGAAAATGTCGATCTGGGTATCACAGACCAGACCAGGTATTGCAGTTTTCATACTAGGACTCAACTTAGCACCTTTTGTGGATAATTTAACTACATGATCCTCGACTGACTGCAAAACTTCACTGTGGCTGAGAAATTCTTCAACAGCACAGCTGCCTTCTCTAATGTTTATCATTCATCTTCTAGCTTCGACTTCCAAGAGAATGTAAATAAAATGATGTTCAGCAGATGAATCGGAAGCCCAAGATGAAAAGCTTTCCAAACAGCATATGAGGGCAACGTTAAATGTTAATAATGCTTCGGGCCAAAAAACAAAGAAAACAGCAACACTAAATGTATCATCTGTCAGAGATCAATGCGCTTACCAAATATCAGACAAATCTGCACAGACCTTTTTGTGGTGGAAAATAAAACTTAATCCAAACTTTCTTGTGTATTCATATGCCTTTTGGAATAACTACCATTGTTTAGAGCCTTTTAGGTTAGATTTTATACATTCCCACTGCACCATTAAACTTAAAGCAGATATAAAACAGCTCTGTGACAGTGACATACACTGGCTGCACACAAAGCAGTGGCATCATTACTCATGCAAACCTTTCCTCCTGTTCCTTAGATGATTGAATGTTTACATGCGAGTGAAACTTTGAATCATTCCCATGTGGCGACATTCAGCAGGTGCGACACCACTAAAATTAAAATGTGACAAAGATAACCGTAGACGCATTGGATGTACTCTGGTCTAGAATCAGGTTTGTATGTACAGTATGTTTTAATTATTCTCCTTTGTATTTATTCACTACCCAACTATTTGTTATGTACAATTTACTTACAGTAAAGCAACTGTAGATAAAGGTTGGTGGTGAAAGATGTGAATTATTTTGACCTTCAGTTGGAAGGTACCCCAAGTTAGTTTTAACATTTTCACTGCCTGTCCACCTCCCAAATTTTCCAATGTCCCAGCCAGGTTTCTAGATAGGTGCTCACCCTAAACAGCCGGAGGGATCATTTCATCAGATCCTGTGATTAGTAAATAGGATAAAGCCACTGTAAAGTCCTGCGTTATCCTACTACTGCTGCTCCAAGCATAAGCTGGCCCTGAGCACACTTCGGTCACATTAGCCTCATCAAACCTGCTCTTAATCATTCTGACCACAACCAGATGACCACTCGCAATAATCCAACTGTCAAATAATACCCAACCAAAACCCACTTGGCTGCAGTACAGCAGCTGCAAAGACACCAAAGTCTCTGACCATACGTGGTGGTAAGAGAGTTATAACTCTCTGAAACATCCTGTGAGGGTAATAAATCAGGATCACTTCCCATACATTTAAAATGGAGATGAAGTACTAATATAAAAAGGTAAATCAATAACAAAAACCATCAGAGCTGGTTTAGCTAATTTTTAAAATCTATAAAATCTTTCAGTCGAGTCACTTGTCAAGGCCAAACACGTATTTGATCTTTAAGCAGCGTTCTCTTTCACAATGTCAACTGCAGGCATGGATGAAACAGTTTTAGAAGATTTTCATTAAAATACTTATGATTCATATCCATCAGCAGCAGAAGGTTGGTGAAGGAGGAATATTTAATAACCGGGCGAGAGACATTTAAATGAAATGTGGAGGCGAGAAAAAGACAAAGAGCCATGAGTGTGAGAGACTGAAGAACAGACAGCAGGGATAAAGAGGAACGAACGGCGAGAAGGTGTTGCAAGATGCTTTGCCAAAGAAGGAGATGGAGTTTGGAGAGTCAAACGACACACACACACACACACACATAAAGAGTACGGAGGATTGATGGTGAATCCCAAGAAGACAGAGGGCAGCTCACGATACTGATGGCCTTCTGTGAGCAGGCCAAGATAAACACACCACAGAAGAAAGGTGTGCGTGTGTGACAGAGACAAACAATGGAGAAAGTTATTCTGAAGATGTGAAGTTGTGGAAAGATTGGAAAGACAGCAATTAAATTGAAAGCTGAAATGTATATCCAAATATATCTAATAAACACACACACACACACACACACACACCTTTCTCTGTGGTGTGTTTATATTGGCCTTGTCCCCGCACTTCTGCTCACAGTCAATCATTAATCACTTTAGAAACGTTTTAAACTGAACCAGCAGTTGTTACCGGCACTAATTAGAAACACGAAGAACCCAACTAGCGCGGCAAATAACCGACAGATTGCTACATCAATTAATCATTTGGCCTATAAAATGCGAAGAGTACTGAAAAGTGCCGGCTACAGTTTACTAAAGCCTAAGTCGATGTCTTCAAATAACTTGTTTTGTCTTTCAAAACCCTGAAATTATTGATTAAGTATCAAGTAAAACAAAGAAAACCCCATAATCCTCTCAACTGAGAAGCTGGATGCATGGAGGTTGTGGTTTTTGCTGGGAAAACTGACTAACAATTGTTCGATTATTAAAATAGTTTCAGCTCTGAACCCAACAGACAGATGACTCAACTCTGAAGCTGACATACACAGAAGGCACCGTCAACCATCTGAAGGGAATCCTCTGTAAAAGTAAATAATCGGGGGGCGACACAAGGCCATCTTTAAACTGCCCCTCACCTCCCAGGATCTTCCTGTAAATATTTACATAGCAGCAGAGACCATTACAGCTCTCAGTCAGCCAGCTGCTGCTCTTCACTCCCACATCTTCAAACTCATCAGATTTAAGGTGTTTGGCTGTTTTAAGTGTATTCCTGAGTGAGTAAGTCATAGAGAAGAAAAAGACATTTTCTACAGGTCTTAACTCAACTTCATCCTTGTCTGCTCCAGCTTTTTTTCCCATTTTTTCCCGGAGGTGTTACATCTTTAAAGTTATTCTCTCTGATTATTAGCCTTGTATTTTATTATTGTTTATTTTATCAATTTAGTGTTTCACTGTGCCAAATCAATCCAATGTAGAACAGAAAAATGTACTTTTAACTCAGAGATGCAAGTTTTTAAAGCGTATCGAATTATGTTATCTACTTTTTCGCTGTCTTCAGAAACAAGTCAGTGTCTTTGTTTAGATTTCAAAAGAGTGGTCTAATACACCAGCAATGATATTTAGTTTTCATGCTGCATACTTTTAATTGTTGAGTTTTTCTTTTGTAAAGATATTCAAATTTGAAAGGAGGAATGCAACCCAGAGTTTAACTTTTATTCTCGCTGACACTAAAATAAACTTCACCAATATTAAAGCAACAATTTCTCATACATTTACAAGTTATTCTTTCCCCAAATTCAGCATGGCAAGTTTCTCTTTGTATGGAGCTATGGAAAGCTTTGTCAGCATTTCCTGGTAGTGAGGCTCAGGGTCATGGGTCACCTTATTACAGAGTCTGGGTTAGAGCGAAATCTTTGAGATCTCATCAGCTGTCGAACGCTAAGCTTCCCTGAGGCTCTACCGATCCCATAGATCAGCTGCTCGTCAGGGGAAAGCCACATTATTCAGGAGAGCTTGCAGTATAGCTTTTGTAGGGTGATACTGATGTTTTTCTACTCAAGCTTCCAAAAGAAAACATTTCCTCTAGAACTCTTTTGTTGCAATCATTCTGAAAAGTTGACGTGTGCCTAAGATCAGATAAAGACAAAAGGAGCCATATAATCCTAAACACCGTCAATCACTTATAATTTTATTAAGACAAAATCTCAAAAAAAAAAAAAATTCTCACAATCTTCATCAGTGAATAAATCCATTCACTGATGCTTGAGATAGTCAGGACGTTTCCATAACAACTCTGGGGGGGGGGACTGGACAAATCGTCCTTTAGTTATGTTGGCAAACTACTGTTTTCAAGGTTAGGATTGAATGCTCAAATCACCATTGATGAATATCACATTCATTCACATTTTGGATCACCACATCTGGAAACCAGCATCTTGACTACTACATCTGTCTGTACTAAGCGTTCGATATAAGCTACAAGTGTCATATGAAATGACAGAATGGCCTGCAGCCCGTGGTTTGCCCTTCAAACTGTGCATCACTTAGACTGATTTAGAGATAGCTGCACTTAAAGGATACCCCAACGCCAAGATGTTAGATTTCTATAGCTCAGATATTTCTGATGGTTCAGTTAGGCAGAAAGGCAGGTAAACTCAGATTTATAAGTGAGGGGATTTAAGTTCAACATGTCCACGTTTCAGTTTTACAGTGTGAACCGCAGCCAACTGAGGCCTCCCAGCAATCACTATTAATAAAGTTTAAATAAGATGTTTATCTAGTGGTTTGGTGGGAGTAGTGTATTAACAAGATAGGCAATAGCAAAACTATAGTATTTACAAGTGCAGCAGTGTTGAGGGCTCAGTATTATTAGCATCAACCTTTACAGGCATGCTGCACTCAGTGGGTGAGAGGGTTCAGGGAACACAGCCAGAAAAAAATGGGAGTTTGCCTTAGAGAGACAGAGATGGATCACCGTAGGAGGAGATGGAAGAAAGTGAAAGACAGACAAGAGGCTGAGAAATGCTGCCAGAAAGGACAGTATACAACAAAGAAAAAAATAAAAGGAAAAAAAAATAAAGAGAGACAGACAAGAGCAGTGAAGCAGAAAAAAACCTAGCAACTGGGGCACAGACAGGCCCTCAGCATAAAAAAGCAGAGGGGTACTCCAAACTTTACATGGCGGAGAAAAGAGCAGCATGTATTCAAGTGTCTCATTTAACTCCTTTCATGATTGTGTGAATGTCAAGTCAGTGGCCATCTGCCAATCCAGCTGATGCAAAAATAATCAGGTCAAACAGAGGAGCCGTTGATGTCCGGAAAAATACACAAGCAAACATTAGATCGCAAGAGAAGGATGTGCTGGAGGGTGCTTGATTGAAGTGTGTGATGCTCAAGATGCAGCTCAGTTCAGTATCATACAGCAGAGGGTTTCAGAAAGAGCTGAAGAATTTGGGAAAACCTCGAAACACGGGACAGTAAACCCCCAGGAGAGGCAGAGTGAATGAGAAAGACTCTCCTCTTTCAATAGCCGACATCTTGATTGATCATGAGTGGTAAACTGCCAAAAAAGTGTTCACAATCAGCTGGCTATGCTTAAAATAATGAAAGCCAAAATAATTAAGAAATTAGACAAGAAGAAGAAACTCCTGCTTAATGTTGTATTCAAAAATGTCCCTCCTGATGTCCCGTGGGAAGCATAAAGACAAGTCGTAATTTGAGATCCACTCAGTCTAATAGGTGTCCTGTTCCAAACGAATGAATCACACCTTGACATCAGTTCCCTGCTTCTCTCTGCCAGACGGCTGTTCATCACAGCAGTTCTTTTTTCCCCCCAATGAGTCAAATGTACAGAACTCTTGGTGACATTGGTTGTAAATGTCATTAAAGTGCACATGGTGATGCGTCATCCAGGTCATGGTATATCTAGTCCAGTTGCCTTTGACTTCACTGACAAAGGCAGCTGGACATTTAGCTTTACAGCTATGTTATAACCAGTATGATTCACTGATTTAAGAATTAGTACATTGCCAGAAAATTGACAGCAATTTCAATAACTTTTAAGCAAAAAAAAAGAAAAAAAAAAAGAAGTTTTATATCCTTGTAAACTACATATTTTTGGAGTTTTGGACTGCAGTTTAACATTACAAAAGCAATTAAATTACTTTAAAAAAAATAGATATGATAATGCAAAAATATTTATTAGTTGCAGCCTTGGTTAATCCTCAAAACAGCAACCAAAAAGCCATTATAAATACACAAAAGACATCAAGACCCCTGTGAGACTGGTGCCTGTGAAAATATTGTTCTGTTGCTGGATGCAGACTAATGTAATAACGCTGGAATGCAATTCTAACTTGTGTTATTGTGACAATATCAAAAGAGACAGAAAGTAAAATAAGCACAAAATGACGCATACGGTACCAACAACGCTTTTCTGTTCTGTAAACTTGAACAAAAAAATAAATAATAATAATAAAAATTTCAGCATGATGACCTCCAGCAACTGTACTGGAAACATTTTAACGCATTTAAAAAAAACAAACAAACATACATTTTGAGTATTGACTTAATTTTGTCATTACATTAGATTAAATATTGTGTGTGCAATCATCCAACAGTGCAGGCAGCAGCAGTCCAGCAGTGCGATGAAACAACCTCCCATGAAGGGAGCACCACAGATTATGTTGGAAACTTATGGAATAAGCAAAGAGCCTTGAGGTGCAGAATCACAGCTACTATAACCAAGTGTTTTTCATAAGTGGTGCCAGTCTCCTGCCGTGGGGATCATAATCAACACTTTCTGTCAGTCGCTGTGCTGCCGGTTACGGCTGCGCTTGCCGGGAGGAATGTCCCATCAATATATCAACCTTTCCCTCTGCGGGTTCTTGTTTCAGCCACACAGGGTCGGGTCAGTGTGACGAGGCTGTCAACTACATCCTGTTCAGTCCAACCTCTGCCTTCAAGCAGAAGCCACTCTTACATTTGTCCCTTTTTGTAATGTCTTGTGACTGATGCGTGTGCGGCAGCATTGGCTCAGCGCCTTGCTCAAGGACACTTGGCATTTAAACTGTTCAAGTGCTGTTTTTCAGGTTATTCCTTATAATTTGCTTTGCGAGAGATTTTTTACTAGAGTTGTTTTTATTTATTTTTCCATAACGTAGACGGCCAAATATACTCAAAATTATGAATAATATAGATATTGTGGGATAGAAGGGTCACGTGTGATTTTACAGAAATACATTGTTTTTTTGCTTAAAGAGGTGGTATTATGGATTTAGGCTTTTTCCCCTCTCCTTTATTGAGTTATATATCTTTTTTGTGCATGTACTAGGTTTACAAAATGAAAAAGCCCAAAGTCCAGCACAAAGGGAGTTGAATGGAAGCTGTTTACCGTCTTTTCGCTGAGCCACCTTTCTCTGCTTCTGATTGGCAAGTAGTCCTTAACTAGGAACTGCGCATGTGCAACTCCCAACAAAGATCATTTAGAGACAAGATGTATCACTCCATAGCTAAAACGAAGCCTTCAACTCACAGGGTGAAAAGAGGAGCTGCAGCAATGTGCAGTATGACAAAAAAATGTTTTTTTAATGAAAATTAAACCATGTAAACCTGTTAAGCCTAAAAGTAACGTTGTATTGCAAGTACAATTTGTGTTTGTGTTAATTTCCTTAGTTCATGTATACAATTTAAGGTAGAAAGTGGACTTAATGAGAAAGGATTGATGTTATACATTTGTTTGAAACTGAGAATAAAAGACAGTTTAAAGACCACAGAAGTAAAGTTACTTTGTTGTGGTCTTAATATGATCTGGAAAGCAATCATTTAGAATCAAAAGTCTGAGACGTGAATGAACATTTTTGTATCAGTGGCATCAACAAAGAAAACTGAAACTAAAAATTCCTACAGAATCTGTGAGTGAATTTCCACCACATCCCCCAAACTGTGCAGATTAGAGCTGGGCGATATGGAAATCAGTATTTCAATGAAATATTAATTTACATAAAAATGTATACAAAATGTACGCAAAATCCAGCAGAGTCAAACAGATGCTCATAACAATGATCTGTGATCCACTGTGCATTGCATCAGACCTTGCAGTTGAAAATCCCCAACAGAGAAAGTGCATAATCTGCTTAGTCTAACATATACAGGGGAAAATTCAGTGTTCCCTCTATTTTTGCTGAATTTACAGACTTCCACTTTGCCTTGAGCCTTCTTTCACCTTTTCACAAACACAAATGTGTGCTATTACGACCAAGAAATTTCGGAGTACAAATGTGAGAAATTACACCTACAAGCATCAAGAACTCTGCAGCTTCTCTGCATGATAACTGACCTGATTTCTGTTGCACTCCTGAGGTGCCTCCTCATTGAACCAATCTTGATTAGATTTTCTAGGTCAGATCAGTGACAAGCTAACAAACAGCATTGAGCAAGAAGAGAATTAGGACTCCAGATTGGCTGAGGATGTGGAGGGGTGATCTTTTTGGATCAATTTGTGGTCTCTGGAGATATGGAAGCCTCCAAAACATTGGCGGACTCTCTCTCTCTCTCTGTATGCCAGCAAGGGGTGGATAGTCCCTCGGGATGCAATGACCCTGGGGATGTTGGCAGCAATCCGGAGGCCATCTGTCATTCACACACGTACACACACCAATTAACGCATGTTCGCTTCAACGCGCATCCTTCTAAATTATCATTGAGCTGTATTTGAAAACGACATTTAAACACAATAAACTGTTGAACATAAAACAATCTTCAGACACTTAAGAACTGTAGGTGACACCTTGTCAATCCTAAGAGCTGAAGCTAAAAAAAAGGTCCACTCTGTAGGCTACTTTAACTTGTTTAAAACTCAATAAAGATCTTGAAAAAAATAAATAAATAAAAGAGGTCATCAGCTACAACCGCAAGTCTCCTCGACAAAAGTCACAGCAATTAACAAACACAGAAAAACCTCCAGACAAACACGGGAGTGTTGGAGCTTTCATATGAAGACCTGACCTTTTAAGTGTCAGAAATTGTGAAAAACTGCCATCGTAATTTCCAGGAGCTCAAAGTGCCATTTGTAAAATGCTTGTTTTGTCCATCCGACAGTTCAGGTTGTCTAACTGTAAAGTATTTTGAATTGTTGCTAAAAAGTAATATACATTAGGGCTGGACCTTAATATTCGAATATTCCATCGAATATTCATTCAATTTTGGTATTCGAATATTGATTTTTTCCCCCCGCACGGCTGACCTCCGTCCACAGCAGTGAACTTAACGCTCCAGTTCACATCAAAGGGAAAACAAAAAGAAGCCCTCAGCCCTGTTAGCACTTTAAACTGAGTGATGACAATGGCAGTGTTGCAGTTATGGGGTTTAAGAACATTTAGTAGGCTATAAAAAAAAAGTTAAAAGCAAATTTTTGTTGTTACTTTCCGCTACCGGAAACTGTGCTCATCCCGTCTGCTCTCTCTGGACCCCCGCCCGGTTAATATATTCCTGTGATCTGTTGTGGACCTGCTCAACTCAGCCTCTCACCCTCTGGACTCTCAGCTACGGTTCCCTCCTGCTCTGCACTGCACCAACCTGGTTCTGCAGCATCTTCCAGTCTGCCTCGTTCCTCCCTGGCTCAATTTCCGATCACGTCGACCGTGAAATAAATATTCCTCTTTTATCTAACTCCAATATAATTATCTAGCCTACATATAAATAAAGAAACAAAAGGATCTCTCTCTTCCAAACACGCATACACAGTCGTGACCGCCGTTCGTTATCTCTCCCCCGTCAGGTTTCTCACTCATGTCATTGCCAGAACTTTTTCTTCCTTCTGTTGTTGTGCTTTAATCTATGAAATACATAGCTATATCTCGTGAAATTACAGCCTGCTTACAGCTGGTGTAACGCAAACCGGTAACCCTCCACCCCGCGGCGCCATCAAAGCTTCGATTATTTGCTTCGAAGTTCAAAAAATATATATACATACAAGAAAAGAAAAAACAGTGTAATTATTGATAAGAACATTGGAAACTTCCATATTCAGGCTGGCTGTGTGCTACAACTTGAGCCCTATTTTTTTAGCCGTTTACATTTTTGCAAAATTGGCGCCAACAAAAGTATGCTGAATTAGACGTTCTAGCAGTTTGCAATGTACCCATGGATGCAGAGACAACTATCACTGGATTACTTAGTGATACTGAAGAAAGCTTTAAAAATATTCACTTTCAAATTCTAAGTTATATGACCATCTCTCTTTCTTCGAGTTGTAACTCTGAGAAGGAGTACAAATTTTGACGCAATTTACGAGAATCGGGCGCCAATTGCAATTTTAATTGCCTCCCTAAGTTGCCACATCTTCTGAGCAAACTCCAACTGCTGACTGTGTTGGTGAACAGGCCAAATCAGCAGGTCAAAGTACAATAACTATGTTGTAGTTGTTTTTAGAACACCTGCACGCACCCGTCTCTCTCCTCACACAGTATCTTTGCATCGCACCTCTCAGCCTAAGAATGAGCAGCAAGGATCTTAAAGTAAAAAACCCTAACATTACTTTGTGCTCATGTGTCAACAGGGGCCCAGCTGCTCATTTTAACCCCAGGGTCCACAAGCAGGTTAGTCTGGCCATATATATCATCTCTTTGTATGGTAATATTGAGTTATTCCCCAGCTTTTCTTTGTATATGATTTTAGTATTTCAGTGTTTTAGTGTATACATAACAGTGCAAGGCACTGTGAGGCATCAGTCACATTTTAACACAGCCAGATCATATACATTTCATATGTATGCAGAGTTTCGATGGTTACATCCCAGCAGTGAGTGAGAGAGAGCATCTGACACTATGACCTGCAATCACGAGGGATTTCACTGTGCTGGAGGGATCGTTATGAGCAAAAGGGTTTGAATGACAAAGAGAAACAGATAACAGAGCGTGAGCTACGGTATGGACGGGGGGGGGAGGTATTGGACGTACAGTGTAAATTAGATTGAGATAAAAGAGACGAACGGAGGTTCAGAGGGGGAAACAGGAAGAAAAGGCTCGGAGAGACTGTAAGAGAGAGCGGTGGATGAATCGACGGAGAGAGAAAGGGAGGATGAAAGGGAAAGATGAGAAAAGGCGAGAACCAGCAGAACAGACGATTACCGCCTCCTCTGCCAGGCTGCGTTCACTCACAGCTACGTCTCCTCAGAGTTTCCAAACGCGTTGACTTGGTTCAAACTGTCAGCTAGCCTGAATGGCATCATCGTTTTATCACCTAAAACTTGCCAAAACAAAGATCCTGTTTCATTTAATCTTGTGCGAGTGGCAGCGGCCTAAATGTTAAAGTTGGGAATTCCTGGCTGGACATAGTGTTCACACAACTGTGGGGCCTTTTATTATCCTTTTGATTGATTCATGGATTGATTATATATTCTGATGAACAAATCATTTTTTTGAGTCAGAAAAGTAAAATGTTAATCCTGAACAGCGCAATGTGACATCTTAACGTTGGTTGTTCTGTCAAGACCAACAGTCTAAAACCTAAAGATACTTGAGAAACTGTCACATGTGAATATGTGGTATATTTGCTTGATAAACAAGTTACACAACAAATTAATTGATTGCTAAAAAAAATAAAAATCAACCACAAGATGTGAAAATGCAGGATGTCCTTAAGTTTAAGACCACATTAACCCTATAGTACTACTTTACTGTATTCTACTACTTTGTCATGATGCTCACTTTTTTCTATTACACCAAACTGACTTAAGTGGTCAAAAAATCCTGGCCTGGCCTTAGATTAAACAGGATGGAAAAAAAACTGTATGTGCCATATTGACATACAGTCAAAAGAGAGCATCCTCTCAATGGCAATGGAAAAATGGTATTGATGGACCCCCAGCAATGGGCGTGTCGCAGAGTCTCAGGTGCTAAGTTTTAGCACTCAGTATGGCTTTCTACAACAGGCTAGCTTAGGAAATTCAGTTTCAAGACACAAATGATTTTTGTTGGAATATGTGAATCTTCTTATACAGAAGTGTAGCCAACAGTTGGACGTTTTTTCTGAAAGAAAGAAAAAAGGATTGATTTTCTTTCATACTTGTGGTCGTACTGTACAAACTACAACCTCAGTGCCTGCTTGTGGCGTCACGTCTGCAAACTTGATTCCCCACTAGTGGAAGCGATTCCAAAATCCATCAGTCATTTATCAGTCTCTGTGGTTGGTTGAGGCAGGGGGGCTGGTTTGTTGTGTTGCCCCCGGGGCATCAGTGCTGTCAGCAGAGGCACACAGCTGACATCACTCTGACATCAGTGAGGAACCAGGCCATTCTTATATAACCAACCCAACAACAGCACAGGAATAGATAGCTTCTGGTGTTTCCAGCTGTAATTCAGCTTTGGAGACCAACAACGTGGAAGTTATGTGTTTTCATAACAATTTCTTAGCAGGTGCTAAGACAGAACTGTGAAAAAAAAAATGTTTGTTTTCCCTTTTCTGGCTATTGTACTTAGAATAAAGATGGTAGTTAGTGAGAATTTCATTTTACCAGATGGTTGCTGCACTGCTGCATCACCTGTGATATTTAATAGTTAGGAAAATGGCATTTGTTCTTTATTTCTTTTAGCAAAGAAAGTGGGTCACTTAAAAAGATGTGACAATCTAACCATAAAATTGAACTGTTCTATTTCAAAGTGAGAAGCAGCCACATCTCCTCAAGCTGATGGGTGTTAGAGCTGAAATTATTAAGCCATTGCAGATAGATAGAAAATTAATTGCCACATATAAACCAGTAATTTTTCAAGCAGAAATACAAAACATTCTCTGGTTCTAGCATGTGGTGATTTACTGCTTTTCTCTGTTTTCTGTCATTGTAAACCAAATAACTTTAGGTTTTGGATGGTTTTTTTTACCATTTCTGCCACTTTACAAACAAAACCCAAGTGTGATTAATGGAGAAAAGCATAGACGGATTAAATGAAAATAATAATTAGTTGCAGCCCTAATCAATTTGTTCCAGCCTTTCACTTGAGCTATAACAAATTTACACTATTTTTTCTTTTTCTTCTTTTAGACCCATTTCATCCAAATTCAGCTGGACAGCTGGTCTGATATCTTTTGAAACTTGGGGTTCTTCACTAAAATTTAAAATAACTTCTGTGGGGTTTAACAGTGTTTGGCTGTAAAAGTTTCACGAAACATCGGTGAGGTTTAAGGAGTTTGTCAAGAACAGGGTCTGTTGAAAGGTGTGAAACTCCAAATCTAAAGAAATTGGATTTGTTTTCAAAGGGAGGAGACGCAGCATCTTCCCAACAGATCATCCTTCACATTTACTGGTAAGGTGTTAATATGCAGACTAGAGGCTGAAGGAGAGCTTACATGGTGATATTTTTACCCAGAGTCCTACGGGGTGGCATCTTTATCCACTCATGTTTAATGAGCTCAGCTGATAACCTCAATGAAAGTTTGATGAAGCCCCAGATACTGTATACACACACACACACACACACACAGTAAACCCATACATTCACAGGTTGCGGCTGAGTTATCTGCTGCGTGAAAAAGTTGCTTACGATCTAAGGATAAGTAATTCTCATGTGAATGAGCACAGAGACCCACTTTATACTCTCATGTGATGTTTCATCTCTGCACACACTAATGCCTGGTGCACACTAGAGGATTTTCAAATCTTGACCGATTTTTGAAAACATGGAATACCACAGATATAACGGCAGATTTAACCGATTTTTAATATTTTAATCCACACTACAGGATTTTCTAATTGTAAATCTGCCCAATCATCCTCTAGAGTGGGGCCAGCATACATCTCTCTCTCCCTCATACACACAGTAACCAATGAAAATCACAATTCAACATTCCCAAGACTTCCTAACCCTGCCATCCGTAAATCTCTCTCTCACACAAATAAAAATGAATTTTAATTTTTTTAAGGGCGTCTGTCTTATGGTAGCGGTCTTTAATTGTCTGCTAGAATGGGTGCCATAGCTTGACTAAGCTCATATTTAAAATAATAGCTCCAAAATTTTGGGAAATACGATTATGTGCTATGTCTGAGTGAGATGAGAAGATTAATAACAACTTTGTCCTTGAGTGTGGAGATAAAGCCTTTTAGCTTAGCTTATCAAGACTGGAATCAGGGGAAAACAGCTAGCCTGGTTCTGTCCAAAACACTATGAGATGTTATTTACTGAAGATTAAAGATGTTGTTAGTATATGTATACAGTTTAGCCCTGTTCTGGGCGTTACACTAAGCTAGGCTAAATGTGTCCCAATTACAGCTTCATACTGAACACACAGGCATAGAATTGATATTGATCTTCTCATCTCACTCCCAGAATGAAAGTGAATAAGTGTATTTCTCAAATGGTTAAGTAATCCTTTAACACTGATGCATGAAGCTGTTCGCGTTGGCACTGGCATCAAATATTTTCAAACAATACTCAGATCTACTTATTAAGGTCGACGGTAACAGTAAATACAAAAAGACAGTAAAATTTAACAGCTTAATTGAAAATTCAATTAGAAAAGCTGTCAATAAAAGCCCAACTACAACAGAAAATATATGTAATCTTACCTGCAATTATGAACTATAAGAGTTAAATAAGGACTTTAAGTCTTTTTATGCATAGCTGCAGTTCAGGCACTACAACCCCCCCCCCACAAAGACACAAAGACACAACACACGCATAGCCACATTTAGATTCCATACACTTTTCAATCCCTTAGCTATATGCAAATGCTGTTTGTAAATGCAATAAATAAAACTTCAGACAAAAACATACTGAGGCAAACGCTTCAGAGCAACATACATTTTAGTTATTGTACATACAAACACACACAGAGCATGACTTGCAGCTGTGTGGCTGTGCTGCTCAGTAGTGTCAGCTCCTTGCAGCCTATTTTTATCCTTAATGCCACAGTAAACCAACACAGGCCTGCTGCTTGATTAAACCTCATAGTCCCTGTGGGCAGAAGCACAAAAAGCCCCACCAACATCTGATATAGGGCCGCAAGTGTGTTTATTACTTACTGTGTGTGTGTGTGTGTGTGTGTGTGTGTGTGTGTGTGTCTGAGTTTGTGGTGCAGTCATGCGCATGCATATCACTTATATCTTTTCTGATTAAATGTGTGTCAGCACTTTATTTCCGGCTGATTTAACCCCATGCTGGCAAAAAAAAAAATCCTGCAAGTAAAAATAAAAACGCACACACTGACATAATCACACAACTTTAAGCTGCGGTTAACCCCTGCTAGCACAGATACACATACAGAAACATGCAAATACACACAGTAATTGTTTAAAACCAATGTGGCTAGTTTGTGGATAAATACAAAATGAAAAAGGTACTAGACAGGAGTCACACACACACACACACACACACACCCCTCAGTACATGTAAACACTCGCACACTGAACCTGAATGTGTGTTTAAACACCGGCTTGGCAAGGGAGACGAGATGAAAAAGGCAGAGGTACAAGCCAAAGGGCTGGTATCCAACAGCTCCTCTGATATCACACATCAGTTAAAAATCACAGAGCTCAGCAACCCTGGACACCTGACCACACACACACACACACACACACACACTCACAAACAAAGACAAATATAGACAGAAAAACAACACCATGATGCTCCAGTCAGGAAATCAAATTGTTTTTCAAAAGACCACAGCAGCCAGTAAGTGCTGAAGTTTCATAATTTTACCAGAAACAACACTTTTAGACATCTGAATGATGGGTTACCTGCCAAAGTGGCTGGTAGGGAAGAGAAAATGCCACAGCCGCAAACAAACTCTTTTCACAGAACATTTTGGTTTTGGCTGGTGGTCACTTTTCACCCTGGGAAAGACTGCTGTGTGTTCAAAACACTGAGGTGTTTTCCCCAAGCCATTACAGGAGGGCGGGGCAACAAACAACTTTTTAAGTACAGATCAAAATCTGTGTATAAAAGCAAATATCACCAGAAATGCTTGGTTAGACTTGTGGTATTCTAATAAATTAAGATTTCAGTCCTAGTTTGAAGATTTGGTGACACACCTAGTTACTGATGGTAACAGCAAGTGCGATTTAATAGTACAGGTCTCAGAATTCAGGGAGCAGCAAAACAAACTACTGTTGTTTTAATAAAGAAGTCAGGCAGTAATTGATCTTTTTGTGAGAAACCATGATCTGATTTTATGCTGCATATTACATGAGTCTGCAAACAGCAGTGGAAGGAGTTAGTCACCACACTGAGAAGTTGGAGGTGTGCAGCCTGTTGCCTTCAGCTCTTCATCCAACAGCTCGCTCTGGCTGCTCCTTCTTAACTCCTTCCCACCTTGACTTTGATACTTCTGACTTTTTCGAACAATTTTTGGAAAAGAAAATTACATTATGCATTCCGGTACAATTACTCACTTCAAAGGAGGAAGCTGTTCAAAGACTTGAGAGCAGCTGGTGAAACTGTTTTTACTCTGCATACTTAACCTGGATACGTTCTCTGTGCAAAGCGGAAACAGAGACCGTTTTGTATTTTGGCTTGAAAAATTACTCAACCCAACAATAGCACAGGATTCAATCGATTCATAATTTAAGTCAAGACAAATTCTTGGGCTTCTTTACAAATTGTTTTGATATAATATTTCCTGAATTAGTTTATTAACTCACAGCAACAACAGTGACCTCAAGACTCTGAAAATAATTTCTTTTCACATCTTTCCTTTGTGCCTCAACCACAGGTATTTAATCAACACACAATTGCTGTGATAAAACTGCTTGCTTTCAAGCGTACTCAATCGTTGCTCACCACAGAGCAGTAAGTCGCTATGGATAAAAAGTCTGATAAACCTTAAATGCAAATATGCAAATGCAGAGAGGCCAACATTGGAAACAAAATCAAAAGAAAAGATTTTAGAATAACTATGCAGTACGAAAAAAAAGATGGATATGGAAGGGGTTCATTCCCTCGCAGCTATCAGCCATGATATGTCTGCAGCGATGGGTGTGGGCTGCCGCTGAAGTTCACAGTGACAAACAGCCCCAAGCAGACACCAACTTCACAGACTCTCATGTGGACTGACAGGATTATCTACCAGCCTTTTGCATTTCAGCCATTTCACTGCTTTTATTTAAAGTGACTCACAAGGAAGAGGAAGGAAGGAATTTAGATTATTGGCTCAGAAGTTTCTAGTTCCTAGGACTTTAGGAATTAAATAAAGGCAGTCGAACCAACGGGTATTAGGCTGCCCATTAAACATAGTCAATGCGTTGGAGAAAAGAGCAGCAGTGTATCAAGGGCTGAAGGCTGAGATAATGACTGAAATCCCAGCGACACTTTGAACTAAATGTCTCCATAGCAGTCTGCCCACTCAGATAAATTAAGCAGGTTGTGAGTGTGGGCACTCACATGACATATTGCTTTGGTAGAACATTTTCACTTTTATACACATGAACACATTCGCAGGAGTTCATGAGGCGCCAACTTTACGAGTTTGTTTCTCTGAAGATTGTCAGCCAGTGTTCACCAGATCTGTTTTCCTGATCTGTAAAATGTGATTGGCATCAATTCTCACCCAATTCTTCCATGTGCAACATGGTAAGTAACAGTAAGCAACGACATGGTGTTACAGCTGACTGCACTTAAGTGGCACAATTTGGTGGTTGACCATTTGTGAACTCCTACCCAGCATGTGCACTTAAAGATAGATTGAGCTTTAACCTTTTTAACAGCAAGATTTTCTCTGGGTTTTGGTGTCCCAATCATGAAAAAGAGACCAGCCCATTACTTCTTCATACCACCGCATGTTCATTAGATGACTGTTTCCCTTCCAGCTGAGCAGAAATGTCACACATACAGGAAATATTCAACCAATACTGTTGTGCACAGTAGAATATGCTTCAATTACTAGATTACAGACAGTACAAGAGTCACAGTGATGCTCCCTGCAACGCTGACATGACCATGTGAAATAAAGAGGTACAAGGACAAGGAACAAGAGCAAGAACAGCAGTGGAGAAAGGTAGATGCGATTCTTTATTCTAAGATAAGAGGTTATTAAGAGTCAGGGAGGAGAGAGTAGGGGAGATAAAGCGTGCAGACAGGGGAACATTTTTTAGCTTCAGGCGAGGTCACTCTCCAATTCTGTTGTAATGTCAAAGGGCTCAAAATTTTTGTTGGACAACAAAAAAAAAAAAAAGGTTTGGCAGCACAAAAGGAGAGAAAAACAAAGAAATGAATGAAAGAGAGAAGACACTTCTCCTTAAAACCTCTCCATTACACATCAGCGGAATATTTCAGCATTTGTACAAGGGGAGACACAATAGTCACGTCTGCACAAAATAATGCAATCAGTACAAAATCTCTGGAGTGATCACATTTTATTGCAACTAAGTCAGAGAGATTTGGAGTATTTGTGCAGCTTGACACCTTATTAAAACAATATAATGGAATTTAATTAAACAATTTTTTTTTAAACTATGACACCTTCAAAATGACCACAGAGATTAATAACCATTGAAGGAGTTTCAGAAATATTAACTTTTACATTGGCAGTTCTTTATGCGGGCCTAATTGTAATTTCCAAAAGGTAGGATTTACTGACTTTAGACCAGTGGTTCCCAAACTGGGGGTCCCGACAACAAATGATAGGGTCACATGCAAATTTTACCTCTTCAGGCACCCAGTGTCAAGGGGTCACAAGCAAAAAAAGATTTGGGAACCACCATTTTCAACTGCATTTTTTTGATCGATTTAATGTACCTTATAAACTGGTAACCAGGTTAATTGTCTTGTTTTTTTTTGTTTTGTTTTTGAAAAGTGCCGACTTGCATCAGCAGTCTGATATGAAAGGGGTCAAAAGGTTAAATATTTTTATGACACTACTTCTGGGCACTCACTCTCTGGCAACTTTAAATATTTTGCTCACATAACCCCAACTTTACATCATGTATCTCAACCTAATCTTACTTCCAAGTCCCATTTTGGCCCTGGCAGTAGTGAAGACTGGCCAGAACTTTCATCAGTTTGCAAAAATGTCTTCACTCTGCAGGTTGAAAACCCAAATTGGTCCGCACAAAGATAGAAATACTGAAACATTGGTAGACAACTCTTGGAGACTCCCCCCTCATCTCTTTCTAATGCCTCCTCCCTTCACAAAACCTCTAATGTACATACCAGGGCTTCCCATAAAGAGACCACACTGTAATGAAGCGTGCCTCCTGGCACTGTTAAAAACAACATCTCACAGAGCTGAATTAAAACAGCGTGGGAAGGGCAGAATAAAACCAACCCCAACGATGAAGGCTTGTGGTGTAAACAGAGCATTGAAAAAGGCGTTGTCTTCACCATAAACTGGTTTTAATGTCTTCTCCAGTATTGAGCTTGATGGAAAACAATAAACTTGGAAAACAGTTTTTATAAAATCTGGATTTGTGGAATCATAAGTGTCTGATATTGAAATTACTTTGACATTATATATATAACTGGCATTTTGTGCATGGCTGCAAGAAAAGTTTAATTTCCTTATCAAGGGATCCCAATTAGTGTCTAAAATGTCAAGAAAAAGTGAGAGATGCCACTTAAAATTTGCAACGCTCACGGTGATGTTAGTAAATTGCTAGTTCTTTCCAACAACCAATTCAAAATGCAAATATATTCAATTTACAATAAAACAAAACTGACCTTCACATTTCCCACATTTGAGAACATTTAGCATTTTTGCTTGATAAATGACAAAGAAAGAAAATTGTTCAGCCGATACACTAAATACATTCATATTAAATCGTGTCAGAGCTAATTCCCGTCTTTTCATAGACGTCTCCTGTATTGTTACTTGATCACTGATGCCAACTGCTCCATTAAAAATGAGGTCTTTCATTCCAGCAGTGTTATCAAAACGCAGATCATTTTCTCCTGTCCTGAGGTGACTGCTGATTCATAACAGCAACCCATAATGTGCACTTTCTGCCCCTTTTTTTGCCAACAAGTGTATTTATACATGTTTCTATTAGTGTTTATCTTATTCTGGGATTGAACTGTTTAAATCTTTTCAAAGAAATATATAAATATTTTATGAGTTTTTAGGTTTAACCAGAAACCATTTGTTTATGCAGAGAAGTAATCAGTTCACAATCATGAAGAATCACAGTTTCTGTAGAATGGAGGTCCCTTCACACCACCGCCAGGACCTGGGAGTCCAAAACGACTCTGACACAGTCCAGTGCCGCCATGCGGCCGATTGGCGAGGTGAGAAGGATCACTGGCACACCGGCAGGGCCGAAGCAGCAGGTACGCCCTCTGCTCTGTGTTTGTCGTATGGAGAAGAGCTGGCACTCTCTTAAAACAGTTATTCTCAGCCCTGTGCCATTAAGGCCCCGGAGTCTGCAGGTTTTCATTCCAGCAAACCACCACAGTGGCTGATTCCGCTGATTAGCAAGTCTTCATCCAGGGAGGAGGAACTAATTAGTGAAATGAGCTGGATGGAATACAAGCCTGCATACAGTCAGGCCTCAATAGCACCAGGATGAGAATCACTGCCTTAAAGAACTGGAGCACCTATTTCCTTTGAATTATCAAAATGCCGAATGAGGCCTCACATCTCAGCATATGTATGTGTTGCAACAATAAGTCAATTATTAGAGTCATTGATCACTGGAATATCAACATCTTTCCTCACATGCACTGATTCCAGGTTGTGAAATATGAGGCTTTGCTGCTTTTGTCTGTTTCAAATATTTGTAAACTGAACACCTTTGAGGTTAGGACTGATGGTTAGACAAATCAAAAAAGATTAACTGAAAAATAAATAATGAAACGATTTCTAGTTGCATCCATAGCTACCAATAACAGTAACTGTACTTCTCAGACTGAACCTCACCTCTTATATCCAACTTCTGTGATTAATTAGTAAGGTTGAAAAACAGCCTGTCTTCAGAAGCCACACGTGACTCTCCACCAGCATTTGAATACAAGCCCCACTTGATTTCCCCAAACCATCTTTAAAACACCAATGCCATACCATTACATAATCTGTTTTGGATACAGTAAATTCTAGTCTGTATAGTCCAACAGGTATGATCCTCAGTCCCGTCTCTAATGTCATATACAAAATGCCAACCGACACATTAGATCACATTCCCCCCCCCCAAACAGAAGCCTTGTTTTCTGCTGAATTGTCCAGAAATTACTGTCAAGGGCAAGAACAGAGCTGCCAGTGTTTCTCAGGAACTCTATGTCTAGACAAAGCAGTAGCTGTGTTGAAGCAGACCTTGCAACCCCCTCAACAGCACTTTCTTCACCCACATCAGTCACGACCTCCAGCCCCCTCCCAGAGCCGAGCACTCCGATTCACCCTGAAGAGAATAGCACGAAGAATCACACCATTAAGAACATAAAAGTGGAGATGGAGAGGAGTGCAGGGTGTTTGCTGTTGCCTTGGAAAGCAATAGCGAACATGATAGCAAAAAACGCAGATCGAGGGCTTTAGTAGCTGCTGAATGCTTGTAAATTTAATTGCTTTCGCTACAATGCATTACTGTGAAGCCAATAGGGAGAGAGTAAGTCGTGCTGGAGGGAGGTGTAATCGATTAATGGCTGAAACGGAAAAGGACGTAGAGGCATTTATTCCCATACTGACTCCAACAAACCTCCAGCACTCAGGAACATCAGGACTCGATGATGGTTAAACAACCATGAATATCCTCTAAACCAGAGGTCACTAATAGGCGGACCGCGGTCCTGATCCGGACCCAGCCGCCGTCCTCTCCGGACCACCGACCTCCAGCACATTTATTACTTATACATTTATGACTTACTACCTCGTGACGGAGCGTTTCTATTTTAACCCGCGCAGCTTTTCTAGCATTTACTGTACTGGTTTAGAGGACCAGGAAACTCACAGACCAATCGCATGTGCTCCAATCGTCTCATGTGACGCTGCTCAGCCAATCAAATCTGTGCATACCGATGCTTGCGAGTCGAGTCCGCGAGATTCACCAGAGACATTTTGGAAACACCCGAATTGAGGAGACGAAAGATAAAAGAGATTTCACATGACTTTTAATCAAGAATGTACAGATATTTACATGTACATTCCTCCCACGGGCAGTTCAAAACCAGAATATCTCATAGATCTAGATGCTAGCTGGAGCTCACGTTTCTCACTGAACAACAGAAAGTAGGAAAGTGGTAGCTCTGTAAGAGGAAATGAAAGAGAAGAGGAGGCATTACAGCTGTTCATTTGTTATGATGTGTTGAGTGTTTATTATAAAATTGGTTAAGACTACACTTCATCACTTCAAGCTACACTTTTTATTACATTTTTTCTAAAAATTAGGCACTTTAATTTAGTTTACTTAAATTTAGAATTTATTATTTGAATAGTTATTATTTATTATCCCTCCAGTTTGATGTGAAAACTGACTGAAATATTATTTGATTTGACAGTCCGTTGTTGACTAAAAACATGTGTTGATACAACTATAGGTTATAGTACTGAATGATAACGCAAGTTCGTCGTTTTGATGTTCCGGACCTTTGCTTCAGGAAATTTTCTCTAACTAGACCTCTTTGAAATCTAATTGAATACCCCTGCTCTAAACTGTCCAGTTTTACAACATCTGTTTGTTTTACTTTGACTGTGTGTTCTTTTTAACCATTTCACATTTTCATGGATGGATTTTCACTAATTGACACAAATTAATTTTCTATATCAAAGTTTGGTAACATAACAAATAACATACATGGTGGAATTTTATGGGCACTGTAACAAATGGGAGGATAGTGGGTGGGATTTTGTGCTGCTTTAACACACTTGTGCTTTATAATCAATGACAAATTTAGGTTAACTCCACCACATGTTGGGGCCCAATGAAAAATCTCTGACTCAAAAGAAATAACCGTTGTTTGCTTACAATATCACTTGCATCACGATGGGGATAGTATAACACATTTGGGGACTGTATCAAATGCATTTTTAATGTGCTTGTGGAGTATGAACAGATTTGAGGGGCACTGAAATTGCAGGATTTAACCAATGACAAATCGCTCTCTGTTCAATACGCCCTGTGACCCAAACAATTACTGTCAAAATAGTCTATTTTGTCAACTACGTGCAGAACAGAAAATTTAAGAGCTTAAGTTTCACCCATAAAGTTTTGGCATTGCATCAGTTGCTGTTTATCAGCTGTAAGCATGGTAGTCGGCTTAGTCCTTAGCCAGGTTAGTCAAGCTCATGTAGTGTCGCTGTCCGAATGGCAAAAACAAATGAGACCAGAGCCGGAGGATCCTCCCGACATTTAGATCCACTGGACTCATTACAGATCAGACACTGTCATCCCGACAGCCATGTTGCTTGCATTGCAAAAAAACTTCATGTCGTTGGTGTCACCTTGCTAACATCCTATGTTCACTTGGCCCACTATCCCACACCGTTGACAGTCCTCCATTTTGTTATGAATCAGAGCTGTTCTTTGACATTTCCATTAGAGCGTCTCTTCCACTCGCAGCCTCTCGCACACCTCCTCCCATCATTTCACACATGTTGAGACTCAGTCGTTCTGTCACCATCTAACACACAAGCTCTGTGAATCTGCTTCTTGGCAAACTCCTCTGTGACACACATACAGTACATTCACCTGGAGGTGTTGGACTGCACCGAGAGTGGCCAGGTCGTCATTTAAGGGCACTCTGCGGGACCATGAAGTCTTGCTTCCTTTTTCCTGTCTATTTTTAAGGCTCTAACAAACAGCACATTAAACATTACTAAATCATTAAAAGATAAATACTTCTGAGCACAAATGGATAAAAGGTGGGAGTGAAAATTAAGAATCAAGCTCTCATCTAGGTTTGCAAAAATGACAGGCCCTTTTTGAGAGGGCTGAGTGGTAAAAGGCAGCTTTAACTGTTGGCAATTTGCATTCCTTGTCAGAAATTTCATTGGGATTTGTTTGCATAAATGGAAATGACACTATAGTCAATAAAATTGGTACCCCCATGTTGTTGCATTTCAAAATTAAGACCACATTTCTCATAAACCCTGTTGAGTCCTGTCATGAAAGGAGGCACTGCAGCCTTATTTACTTCCTTTGTAAACTTTCCTTTGGAAGAAAGACCTCATCTTCCTCTAAAGCAATCAAGAGATTCCAAAATTTACAAAAAACAAAATGCAGTTTTAAAAAAAAAATCTGCAAGTCATATATTGGTTATTTGTTTTGTTTTTACACGAACCTGTATCATGAACAAAGTTTTTTTGTAAATTTAAGTTATTAAAAATTTTTAACGAAGACACAGATATATCGTTGACAAGCTAATATCAGTCGATTTCTCCATCCAGCTCTTATGGTAATTATTCCAATTCAAAACATAATTGAAAAATAATAAATGTTCAAAATATTTAGGATCAACCCTTAAAATTCATCTGCAATAGGTGTTAATACATTTAGGTGGAAAGTGTGATGTTGAGCTGTATAAGATCACAAAAAAAAAAGAAAAATCAATTAAACACAGTCGTACCGCATTTAGCCTCCTTCAGAGTGTCAATAGTGACACCACTAAGTCTTTTCTCATTTCTATTACAGCTAATAGCAGTAAAGTTGTATCTGCTCTCTTTGAGCTTGTAGTCCTCTTGCTGCAACTGGAAAACTCCCACGCTCCTCTCTGCTGCCTTGGGCTACATCAGCAGCAGGAGAAGCAGGTTAACAGGCCGAACACATAACGACAAATACTATTTCATGTAGAGAAATAAAGAAAAAGAGAACGGTGCTGAAAAGATGAAAAAACTAAAAACAACAGGGTCACTCATATTTTTAGCGTCCCACTCTGCTGGTCTCTCTCTCTCTCTCTCTCTCTCTATGGTAACCTGAAGTCGGCCACTCACAGCTGCTGCTCTCATTCTGCTCCAGCTGAACACCCACACTCCATTAAATAGTGTGTGAGAGAGACACGCACACACCTAAAAAGGAGTGTGTTTGAGTGAAAGAGTGAGAGTGTAAATGGATGTGAGAGAGTGAGAATGTGTGTTTGTGCGCAAGAGAGAAATGTCTATTTACAGTATGTGTGTGACGGTTTTCATTATGTCCATCAATTTTATTCCAATACATATAATACGCGTCCTGTTGCTAGTCAGTCACACCACAGCTTGTCGCTGGTACAAAGTGGACAGCAGCGACATGCTAAACAAAATGGCAGGTAACTGAAACAACATCTGCTGGGGTTGAGTAATGCAAAGGTGTACAGTGGCCACTTTATTAGGCACACCTGTAAAATCTAGTGCAATCCAATGGCACTACAGCTCAGCCATAAACTCTGCCTTTAAAAGGTTATTAATAAGTAGTTAATTTTACAATGCAATGGCGTTGAACTGATTCGATGGGAATATAATGTAGTCAAGTACAACACCACTACTCACTGCAACCTCGGTTATAAATATCTAGTTGAATTGACACCTCTCTCAAAGTTATAACAAAAACTGAGCTAGGGATGCACCGAATGTTTGGCCACCGAAATGAATCGGCTGAAAATAAAAAAACAAAAGCACTTTCGGTGTACCGAACAATTATGTTGACATGTTGGCAAGCATTTTAAAGTGTCTGAGAAAGGCACAAAAATCGCTGTTTGCAGACATAAATTGTATACAAAGTACTTTTGTGTGGCGCTTGTAACATGACAGAGTTGTTGTTTTCTTTTAGCTTGAAATTATCTCATCCTTTGGAAACTTTGTGTTTTTGTCTTGCCTGTCTCTTCACAGCGTAAGCGCGATGTGCGACAGTAATAAATGTTCGTGTGAAAAAGTGCACTATATAGTTAAATGGATTAAACAAAGCATCGATGCAAAGAATGTATGTCGATGCTTTTTTGTATTCTAATTATGAAAATAACTCGATAAATCGTTTCAGCCCTATATGAAAGGGAGAATAATGGCAAATTCTCACTTTTATCTGGAGTAAGTCAAGTTTTGTCATTCCTGTTCGATAAATGACTTAAACCATAAATCGCTAATTCAAATTATTGTTGATTTATTTTCGATTAATAATTTCAGACAAACCTCTTAAATATGACTTTGTTGCAAATCACTGAGCAGGACACAGTTACCACCTACAGTTCTGTCTAACAGACTGACAGACCAACCGACAGGACCAACTGACTCTTGACAGGAAAATGATAATTCAGGCCAGGTCCTTCCCTTTTCAGTCAAGAGTGTGAATGCTTTCTATAAACACAAAGTCCTTAGTAAACACACACAAACTCTACAAACTGTCCATACTCTGTACAATTGCTCAGAGGGTTTGCTCCAATAATTCCTTCATACAAGATCAGGTAAGGCAAGCAGAGTTGACTATTTCTATGTTTGTATCAACATCTCTTATTTCATTGGTGTGTGTGTTCATGACACTCTGAGCCCACATCAAAACAGCAGCCATGTAATCAAATCAACTGAGAGAAAGGGAGTTACAGAGAGAGATGGAGGGTGAAAGAGGCGAGCAGGAAAATTGGAACAGAGAGATTTTGAACCGACCTGCTACATGAAACACAAAGAAATGAATATATCTAAAGAATGTACAAATGCAATAGCAATCGCTGAACAGAAACTAAGTTAACACACTGGCGAGCTCTTGTGCCACGAGATCTGGCGATACTAAAATGTGACAATATTTCTCGCAAAGGTAAGAAGCCGTCTCACGATGTCAGCATGACGTTTGCGTGGCAGCATTTTGAGTACCCAGTGGAAACGATAAACAGCGACAGACAAGACCAATATGTAAGTAACATCTCAAAAATGCACCTGCATTGTTTTGCAACTTGTGACTTTCAGCTAAATAAGAGGATTTTTTCCAGTCATATTTAGTCACTGAAGATTTCTTAAAGAAGACCTACTATGCTTTTCCATATTTTATGACTTATCTACAACGTTACAATGTTGGATGTTCATGTTAAACATGGCCAAACCTTCAAATAATGAGATTAAAGTTTTTAAAAGAAATCCCTGCGAGCAAAAACCTCAGATTTCCTCCTGTTCTGAACAGCTTTTTCTACCAACGGCTCCGTTCTACGACCTACGGAGCTCCACGGAACCGGTGTTCCATATATGGTAATTTGCTCTGCACAGCAACGGCACAGCAACGCTCAGTCTGTCTGTGCCGCTCAGCAACAACAGCAGCCTGGTACCATGCATCAGGTCTTGGCAAATCAGACAGTGGGCTTTGAGGGGAAGGGCCTTAAAGAGACAGGAGCATCTACAGCTTGTTTCAGACAGAGGCTGAAATGAAGGCCTAAATGAAGAGTCAGTATAAGACAGAAAATTGTTTTTTTTTTAACTTCGAATCATGCCATACAGGAGTCACAGAACTACAATATAGAACTGGAAACGCAATATGATAGGTCTCCTTTAAAAATAGCGTTAACATAATCTTATTCTCATACAATACTGATATCATGTATCGTCACACAATAATTCAAATATTCTGAAATTTGAGGGGATGTCTTTCAAATGTGCATATCTCAGTATAGAGTGAAAAAAGAAGAACAGCAAACAGAGGAAGAGGAAAGAAAGAAGTGAGCCATGGCCACTTGGCAAGGCATTTAGATAGCCGGTGTTGTGGCCGTGTTGGTATTTCTGGATGTGCAACTTTTGTTATTAAACCCCATTACTTCCAAGTTTCATGTACTGGATCTGAATTTGGGGTGTGTTCAAGTTGTGGATAAACCACCACCACCACCACACGTACAATTAGGGTTGGGCCGATGGACGATGCCCTCCGCGCCCCCATGTTATCATCCATCCTGATGTTTCAATGTAGACATTTTCCGATGGAACCCTACGTACAATACAATTCAGTAACTCGGCAATTGATACTAACTTCAGTAAAACTAGATGTTTCATTTTATTTTAGACCCTGTCAAAGTGGCAGTTTCAACTTAATTAATTTTGAGGCAATTGTTTGTTGTGCAGCTGTCTCATGTCTCATGACTGACAAATTGGGGCTAAAATAGAGACAAGCATTTCATCCTCACTAAGTAACACACCACCGATTTGAAAAGAAACCATCCAAAGAAAACAAGATTTGCCAACACAAGGTATTTTCCTCTTAATTCCTGTCTATACCCTTAAAAGCATCAATATCAGCAGGGACGGTAAAGCTGCAGAATTTTACCTTGAAGTCACAAAAAAGAGAAGCAGCAGCTGAGACCAGCTTTCAAACTTAATTAGTAAGTAAACAATTAGTTGATTAATTGTGTGCAATTGTTTGCCTATGGCAACAGCTTTGCCTGCAGATGCTGTGGCCAGTAGCTCCTTCAAACTCATACATTTTTCTTTTTCCATCATATACAGGCATAGGCCTCTATTGTTTTATTTTATCTGTTACCCTATTCTAATATAAATTGAATTATCAGTTATGTTCTGTGCATGTACCATGAAGGGACTACAAACTTTCATTTCATTGTACAACATTGTGTTGGGCATTTTTTACTATTTTCTGATGTTTTATATACTAAGTAATTAATTAATTACAAAAATCAACAGATTCATTAATAATTAAGTTTCAGACCTAAACTTGATAAATCACAGTATTGCCTCCTTCCTTCTGTAATTGCACATACAGTAAATATCGACCAGCAGTGTGGATGTTTTTTCAAAAAAAAACTAGGCAGTCAGGAAAAAAACAAACAAAAAAAACCCAACAGACACCTAATTTTTCCCATGCTTGATTTTATTTTTTACCCATCAACACAAAAACATACAGCCAGGTGTCTGCCTTCACGAGAACATCCCACATTCCCTGTGTAGGGAAACAGGCAGAGCAAAGCATTCACCACCAGGGAGGTTCGATTCCCAGTAGGGACACCCATGTTATGCACTTGCAGCACTGTGAGGCACTTAAGATAAAAGCCTCCAGCAAACGACATGTTATATAATTATGTGAAGAATGAGGAGAGAGGAGAGGCTGAAGAGAGTCTCTTTCTGACTGAAACCCCCCTTTTACAGGACTGCATAAAGTGGGGTTACAGTCAGAAATAGAAGATTAAGAGAGAAACAGTGAGACGGACGGTTGCTATGACCTACTTCCTAAGCACTTCACACTAATCGCTTCGTTTTTACAGTGAAGATTTTTGCCAGCACAGACACACAGTGAACACACACTTAGGTGGGTCACAATTTTCCAAATCCACGATTCAATTTGACTTTTGGTTTTTAGGTCACAAGTTGATTAACAAACAAATCCAGCAGTGACGGCTATGTTATTGTTAAATTATCAAGCCTTGATTTGTAAAGTCAACACATTACTGGGTTAATAATGAGAGAATATCCGATCCTGCTTTTGACGGAAATCAAAACTCATTTCCATCGATTCTGAATTAGAATTTAAATGGTGACAACCCTACACAAATGGCATGGATACATGCATACAAATACAAAAGTTGAAATACTATACAGATAAATGCTCAAATATGTACATACGTACAACCCAAAGGCAGGTTTCATGTAGTACGTCTTTAAGGAACTTAAAGCTGCAGATGGTAACAACTGAAGAAACAATGCAAAACTTTGAGTCTCTCTGTCCGCTGTTCGTATCACTGTGTTAAGCCCCGCCCACCAAATCTACAAGCAGGAGACGGCTGCCCTGCAAAACCTCAGCCTGCGTAGGGCTCGCTCTGGCCGGAGAGAGCCTCTCATTGCGACTCGTCTTCTCAAAGATGCTCCTCCGAAGTGTCCCGTCCCAGAGAAGAGTGCCCCAGGCTTAAGAGGCAGCTGGTTCAACGTCTAACAGCGGGATGAGAGGCTAGTACACCACTGTCCCCTCTCGAAAGTTATTCTGTTTCTCTTTATACCACTCGTCAATACGAGCACCATGGTATCAAACATAATAAACCCCAAGCTCCATGTAAAGCTGCGACGTGTTCAGACATGTGTTTTACGCCGTTGTTGGCAAAGGAAGGATGGGCAATTCTAGGGCTGAACAATTCATCGCAATTTGATCGAAATCGCCATACGGGCTACAGCAATTTTCAAATCACAGGAGGTGCAATATTTGTTAAAGGAGTGTCAAAATACCATTTTAAAATAATAAAATGGCATACATGTCATATTCTAGACACGCCAAATCCCCACAAAAAAAAAAAAAAATCACACCAAAATTAATTTCAATATGTTTTTCAATCAAATTGAAATCGAATCAATTCATCAAAAATAATTGACAGATTAAATCGATATGAAAATAATCCTCACTTGCAGCTTTACATACATTATACATGCATACAAACCAGACTGACAGACACACACATACACTCAGACATGCTCTTTCAACTCTGAGACAATCCAACCCCCCTGGGAGTGGACCCGTCTTCTGCATTTACTGACAGCACATCAAAAAGCACCCCACTAAAAAAATAAATAAATAAAACACATGTCATAAGAAACGGGCTCTCTAGAGATGTCAACTAACAGGTCGTACCACTTCTCCTGAAAAGGAGGGGTTGATGGGGGTGGTGGCTTGAGAGAAAGATTGACTCTCTGAGTCTTTGTAGCCTCATTCCTAAGTGTCATGTCGGTGAGCGGCAGTGAAACACGAGCCTGGGAGCTTGTGAAGGAGGGTCTGGATGGGGGGGGGGGGGTCCGGTTGCTAGGCAGCCAACCGATCAGAGAAGGATGCTGATTGGCTTGTGTGTATCTGGAGAGAGGGTTAACTCAAGAAGTGTAAACCTGATTTTGGACCATGGCGAAGAGGAGGGACAAAAAGGAAAAGCAGACAAAGACGCACACTAGCATGTACAAAGGTTGTCTTTTATGCCTGAACTGAATTTAGAATATTTTGCATTACATTTGCAACAGTTATGTGCTCTTTGTGTAGGGTTTTCATACCAAATTGTTTTCTAAATTGTCTAAAAGTAAAGATTTACTTGGGAAACTGCCTTAGCAATACTTTTGACTGACAATCATACCAAAACACATCCTGCGAGGCTACCAACAGTGGTGAAGGACTTCTCATCCCAATTTCATTTTCAATTATCTACAAAACCTCCCAAAAAAATGGGTCAGGTGGGAATGATGATAATATTGCTGAGTATTTTATTCAGTTTGAATAAAATGAAAAGATTATTTCCCTTGAACCACAGGGTCACAGATTTTGCACCGCACATGATTGAACTTGTTGGGGAAGCTTTCTAAAAGCATCCCCCTATATGAAGGAGGAAGCTTATTGTGGTTCAGGGAGTGCACTGTAATTTTTAATATATTTTGGATCAGCTGTGCAGCCCAGAGAGAGGGAGAGGTACAACAAGGGAAAGGACAGAAATTCAAAGATGTATGTGGCTGCAAGAAAGACAGTAATGATGAGCAATGAGCTGCCACACTGTCCGTCCAAACAGATTACAAGACAGATACAAGAAAAAGCAACACTGCAGGATGTCCAAAGACTTACGGGAACAAAAAGAGATGAACAGATATATAAAAACAAGCATTGTTGAGTGTGCGAGTGTGCGGTGGGGGGAGCTGGAAAAGCCCAGCAACAGGGCATGCCTTAAATAACTAGATGGTCAGAGATAACGTGACGCTGAAGAAAGCCTGATGGCTCGGGGCATGTGTTGTGTTGTGCTTAGCATGTATGCGCCCAGTGCTGACAGCAGCTCTCTAAGTCATATGGCAGATCATGTGACCTCCCGAGAAAGCCTGACGCTAGAAACGCCAACCGCCCATCTGGATTCCCAAGCACCGCCGTATGTGGGGATGTTACCCCAATCCACCTCAAGAACAGCGTAGACACTGTAACAGGGAAAACCCATTTGTTTATGGTTTATTCAGGAGTGAAAGCACTGAATGTTGCTTCCACAGGTATTACCAACCCTGGCAGTAATACCAGTACTCTATTTCACCAGGATAATCCACTAAAAGCAAATACAGTGTTGCTATACTAACTTGTTTATTGCTTTTTATAAAACTGAGGAGGACCACTAATGTAATAGAAATACAACAGGATGTAATTTACTGGGAATCAAAACATGGTGGCGTTGCACATCATTACTAAAAAGACATGGGGAACTCAGAAAAACAGTGTCGCCACAACCAATTGCACACATTTTAATAGCTTATTAAATAGAAGCATGTTTCTACGCTCAAATACGTACGAGTTCTTCAAACTAAATGGTGGAAAAGCAGGAAAAGTAAGATAATAACTTCCCAATTTGAGATGAATATGTAAACGATGCGCTCAACCCAAAGCTTCAAGCTCATCAGAGACAAGAGGGTGCCTTTTTATCTCTCTATGTGAACGCATTGCACCACTCTCGGTGCTCGTCTACAGCTAGTTTTAACGGCTGGTCACTGAGATGCTTTTCACTGGCCTTTCACTGATAGCTCCTCGCCACTGAAATCATCCCATCAAGTCAATTTCACAAAAGCACAGACACCAATCTGGACACCTCCGTCTGTACGATCCTTCTCTCCCACTGAGACCAAGACTCACAGGACATAACTGCCCAACAGTTACAAACCGTTTCACAAACTGTCCAACTGCCAAGGAGAGTGTGTGTTTGAGTTTTAGTATGCTTACATAATTTTTTTTAAAAAGGAACTACTGACCTGGTGATGTTTATACCTTCTTCTGCCCACATCAGTGATTTGTAATTCAACTGTAGCAGTATCTTTTTATATTACCATTGAATAACCCAAAGGGAATTAAAAGCAAACTCTGCAGCTCTGTGTGTCTTTTAGCTTCTATTAGCTCATTGCTTTGGTTCTCCAGCTGCACATAAGATATGTGGTTGAATCTAAAAGCTCTCAACCTCCCCTAGAGAGAACAGTTTCAAGCATTCCGGGTGCGACAATGTAACTACCCTACCTGCCAAAAGACAAAGCAAACATTTAGATGCTAAAGAGCCAAATGTTTTTCTCATGAGTTCTTGGATTTCAGAGGTTTCTTTGAAATGTCAAGGACATTAAAATAAGCTGGCCATCGGCCAAAGGAGTAATGTTGGTTCTGGCTGGCAAGTTTATCCATTTTACCAATCAAAACAGACAAAATAGCGAAAAAAGCAGCAACATAATTTTGAAAATGCACCTTACACCTGTGACTTGCCAATACAAATAAAACAGTTTGTTTTCTACTCTGATAATTTGGTAAAGATGCAGTCTCCCAATGCCCTCTGAAAAGTTCTTGATGCAGAAGAATGGGTGACTTGTGTAGCCATTGGCCATAGTAATCATGTGATATTGCTGTCGCTTGGCTAATCTGCTTACAGCCTCCTTTCTTGTTCTCCAGGATGAAACCTGATACGGAAGCTCAGCCAGCCTTAGCCACATGCCAATTAATCTGTGGCACCAAAGCCTCCTAATAATACCCAAATGCCACAAACAATTGTTGTAGTCGTGCCAAGCTGTGGAAGTTTGGTCCATGCTTTTGCTGTGGGAGCAGTAAAGTGGTCCAGTCAGGGAATTTGTAGTATGTAGATAGAGGATCTGCACTAAAACTGCCAGGCCTGAGGGTTAAGATCCCTCTGTAGCTCTGTGTAACTGTGCCACTGCAAGGTGCTTTGGAAATGCTGAGTAATAAGGCTGGTTAGCTTGATTTGTGGTTTGATTTTCTTTTTAAAGTGACAGTGTTGTGCAGTGACATTGATAGCCCTGCAGCTGGTAGCCAGATGATACTTTTCCTCTGGCTATTTGTGTGGTGGGGGTGGGTGGGGTTGGAAAGAACTGGAAAGCAAGTGGATGAGGGAGTTGGCTTAATCCTCTCTGTCACACTGTCCCGCTTTGTCAGAGAATATCTCAGGCCTCCATTTTTCACTCTTTCTGCATCTCATACACCCTCCATCGCCTTCGCTCTGATTCAAATAGCCGATCTGTGCTTCTCACTCTTCTTAACTGTCTTATTTCTCTCTCCCTTCTTCAATCTTTGTTCCTCCCCCTGCTTGTCTCTGTCTCTCTCTCGGATGGGGCTTATCAGCGACAGAACAAACAGGCTCATTGTGTTTTGTGAGAGCCATCAGGGCAGGCAGCAGAGAGGAGGCTTATTTCATTGAAACCTGGATAGTATATCCATTCACAGGGGAGATGGGGCCTGCAGGGATTCCTAATACCAGCAGAAAACATGGGTAAAGTGGCGGTGAGGGGAGGATGGAAGAGAAAACAACCAATATCAGAAGCACAAAGAGACAGAAGAGGTGAATTTGGGGTACACACTGTCCTAAATTTAAAGAAAGTGAGACAAAATGACAATGAAAAATGACAGACGAAGCCTGCAAACAAGTGAGAAGGAAAGTTTAAAGATTTAAATTACTGTCTAAAGTCGAAGCTGCAATGTCGAGCGAGGTTGAGAGAAGCTCATTGTTTAATGTCAGCAAAGTCGATACTGTAAATCCACACAATATCATCAATATCAAGCCTGAGAGGACAGCCATAAAGCAGATCGTGGACAAACTGAGGCACCGATCCGTACCTAAATACAGAACTGCAGAGAGAGCGGTACCTGCAAGGGTTTGTTCAGAAATAACTCAGCATTCCTGCCCCTCGGAGAACGAGCGAGCTCTAACGCGAAGGCGAGACACATTCTCTACAACGCCACAGAGTTGTCATCCGTGCAACAGTAATATTCTGTAACCACAGATCAATACATCATCCTTTTAAACTCATCCCAACCTTCATCGTGCTGCCATTACTTAAGTCATATAATATCTATACACACTCAAAAATCAGAACCACTTCAGACACCAAGGACAATAAATGCTCAGGCACCGCAGCAGAAACAAATTCATATCTTAAAACTTCACAGTTTGACAGTCCTAACTGGTTATGGCTTTTTTCATACTGTTTATGAAATACAGACCACACAATAGTATATCAGCAGGTAGTACACCTGCAGACTGCAAGCTGCTTAGTTCAACACTCAATACAGCTTTCATTGTTTGGTTAAAACCCCACAGACACTGGTCGGCAATGTTACAGGTTTGTCTTAAGCTTACGGATTTGTGTTCCTACCAAGGAAGTTTTTATCTCTCTCTCTGGCGGAGAACAACAAACGCACATGTATACATTTACAACTGAGGATTGCAGCTTATCTTTACTAGCCTTTAACTCAACAATAAATTACGATTGAAGTTAAATGCTAAAGTTGCTGTTACCTTGTCTGTGGTCCACTCCTTGGACTTGATGCTAGACCAGGAGACACCATCATGCTGTTGCGGTAGGCTACATAAGTTTTGTTTTACGGTGGACGGACTGCAACATTACAGAGTTGTTGTTTTCTTTTAGCTTGAAATAATCCCATACTTCGAACACTTTCTTCTTCGTCCCTCGCCATTTTCTCTCCTTTCCTCCACTCTGCAAACAGCGCCGTCATAACCATGTCGTGTTCACTTGATCACAGCTTAAGCGCAATGTGCAACAGTAATAAATGTCCATGCAAAACAGCGCCCTATATAGTTATATGGATTAAACGAAGCATCGATGCAAAGAATGTGTCGATGCTTTTTAGTAATCGAATTAATCAATGAATCGTTTCAGCCCTACAATGTTCTGCATCACCTTCCTCAAATCAGTGAGAAAGATCAAAATGGTTGAAAGATTTAAAAACAAAAACCGTGATTGTAACAAATAAATAAATGTAATCCTAGGGTAAAAAAAAGTGAATCTTATGTATCGGTCTCTTGTTTGTGGACCAGCTGCTGGTAATTCTCCGCATCCACTGTTTAACCAGCCGATTAGATTTTAGAAGTCCCCTGCAGGGCTCCTTCAAAAGGGCTGCTTCAATAGGCAAATCTACCATCCGCAAAATTCATATCTTCTGCTAGAGACAGTGCTGAGAACTCTCCTTGTTTTTCCAGACTCAAATTTCCACTAGCAATAAAAAAAATTTAAAAAATATAAAACTTTTACTCAAGCAGCAACTTCCTACTTGGTTTTCAATAGTCACTAAGCAACAGCAAGAGCCAGAACCAGTGAACCAGTTTAATTATCTGTTTATCACTGCTAGCTAAGCAGGTGGTGCTGGGTGGACACAAGGATTTGATCACGCTGGCCTTTCTGGCAAGAAACTAAATGCTAACCAGTCACTCAGCCAGCTCCCATTATACAAAGGCAATTAGGGAGACTGCTTATCAGTGGGTAATTACAAAGGAAAGAAAGAATAAGTGGGGCAGAGTCTTTCATCGTGATCACACAAGTGTTCTGCACATTTCTGGGAAAAAGCCACCGACTCAGATTTTGTGATACCGCATTCATTTTGCAGTATTCATGACTGTTCATCATTCATTAAACAAGTGATACTCAATTCTGTGTCACAACTGCAGCTAATCATCCCATCTCAAGCCTTTCACAAAGGCAGTGTGCTGCGAAACGGTTGTGTTCAATTTAACCAGACAATGGCTAGGATGGTAGAGGCTTAGCTAATAAGTACAGGAGTGTGTTAGTGTGTCGTCTGGACTCACCCTCAGGGCCTCTATGACCAGGTCGCGGGCCTCCAGCTCTCCTTCCATGATACTCAGCAGGGTGAGCAGCTCTGGCTTGCTCAGGTTATCCATGTTGAACTCACATTTCTGCAACACAGACCAGAAACAACATGTCAGAATGCCACCATCAACAATTCATTGTCGAATTTCAAACTTCTTAGCTGAGCCTTCTCGTTCACTACAATGTGAAAATGGACAAAGGCTAGTCCTACAGTCACTGCGAGGCACAAAATTGCTTTCTTCTGTATTCTCCCTCTGTGGTGAAATTAGATTCGGTCTTCAAAAATCACTATGTACCTCTTACGAGAGTTCTTACTCACCTAATATGCTCTCTCTCTCTCTCTCTCAATTCTTCTCTAGCTCTTTCTCAAAAAAAAAAAACCCACAAGGAAACACAACAGTCATTTGCTAGGCACATGTTACTTCATGCACTTGCAAGCCCTGTGGCACTTGTTTCAGTGCTGAGGCACAAAAAGCGTCTGCCAAATGAATAAATGCAAATGCTTATGAAACAGTTTTCATAGCAAAAAGTATCAGCTTTTTAAAATGATTCTTTGACCAGATATTGCCTGAGTTAAATCATAATATTATGTTTGTGTAATGTTACAGTGTCAACAACCTGCTGTAACATGCTGACATTTAGCTTGTAGGCATGCGAATGGTGGGAGTTGCTTGAATTACTTGCATGTTCGAGTAGCTGCAGACTACAAGCCGCCTTAACACGTGTAATAACTTTATGCTGAATTAAAGTGTCCACCCTGCTGTTCATGTCTGTTCTAGAGTATATCCAGGCCTTTAGAAAATGCTAACGTTAGTTTAGTAGAGCAACGTTAAAATCTGTACATTTACTCAAGTATTTGAACAAAGGACTTCTTTTTTTTTTTAACTAGTAATGGAGTATTTTTACTATGGATGTACTGCTTTGGCAGTGGCAAATCGGAATACTTCAACACCGTTGGCAAGTTAACATCTAGCTGTTCCTCCACCAGCTGATTTCTAGTCCACTGATATCACAAGAACAACAAAAAAACGCTAGCATGATAACACAGCATAATACTATTAGCATGCTATCATACTATTGTAGCATTTAATTATAGGTCAGACTCAGAAAATGTGTCCATTTCAAGGTATCTTGTCAAGGTGACATTTCAAACTGTTGCAATGCTATTTTGCAGCCAAGATAGATTTTGCAAGCCAGATATGATTACTCATTAAAATGTTACATACTGCACATGATGGTAAAATAATTGGTTATGCTACTGCTGTATTATGCAAGTACATACAAAATAAAGTTGCTTATATGACAAAAGGTACCACTTACTTCCCGTCTCCAACTGGTCTCATTAAGTGCAGCCCTTATATCAGGCTAGATGTCCCGTCCTACCTCGAAGCTATTAAGGTCTAATTACATTTAGCTAGGTCATTAAGCACCTATTTGGTCAGTTGCGACCGCTGGGCTAACGGGTGGAGATGTAATTGGGAGTGACCAGACCACTTCATGCTTCCCCTCATGTCAATTAAAAGCTTTTTCCGGTCTACTTATAAAAAGCAAAACGGCTGTGTGCTGCATCCGTGCCTTTGTCCTATGAACAGGACAAAGACACGTTTTATCAGCAACTTCCTGATTTCTTCTGACTGTGAATCACTTTGTGACACACATTTTTACTCTATTCTATGGTGCCAGGGTTGTGTGTAATTGTGTGACAATTTAAATTACTAGTTATTTTGTAGATTAAGATTTTACAAACATAAATACAGACAGAGAACGATGGACTTCACATGATTGGATTGAAAATTAATTTTTATGAAAAGCTGTTTTGATTCTTGTGATCAGTGGACACTTCAGACTAAAGGAATATAAATAATCAAGAAACGGACACATTCGGACTTAAAGAGTGCTTCAAAGGTAACGGGATGTCCATACTGACATATTGATCATACGCTTAAATATTAATATTTGTAATAACAATCTAAGCAGCTTAGAAACAGCTAAAGCGGGCAACCCGGCGGGGTTTAAGAGGTTTTATACATCCAAACAACTTCAATAAAAACCAGACCAGGTGTTTAATGGGGACCTGTGTTTATTGGTCAAAATGTGTTTCCACACCAGGTCAGTAAAATAGGTAGGCAGCTATTTGGGACTCTGCTATTAATGGCTATTAATGGTTTTACGGTACATACATGAGGTCAGCTTATAGAAAGGGTGCAGTATTGTAGTGTGACTGTCTGCAAATCACCTTCTTCAAACCAAGAAAAGGTGTATTATTGTAGTTTTAACACACTCCTTAAAGCCCAGCTCCGGCATTGTAATGTTGCTTGTATGTTAATGCATCAGTAATAGTAATATTTTTTTTTTTTTTTAAATACTGTATATACACTGCAGACTTGAAACAATGAATGAAATTGATTAATAATAGATTGATCATTTAAGTAATTTTTACTACCATACAAACACTGGTTTCAGCTTCTGAAATGTTTCTCTCTTTTATATCTTTGTAAATTGAAAAGCAAAAACATTTAAAGAGGTCACTTTGGTCTCTTGGAAATATTCACAGGACTTTTTCATCAGTTCAAGAAATTAATTGAGACATTAATAATTAACAAAAACTGATCTGTCAGTTGCAGCCCAAATGTACAGTATATTAACATACAGCTCTGAAACAAAAGTCTCACTAAAGGATTATGTTGTAGTCACTGCAATACGTTTTCCAGCTGCTGGCTAAGGCGATCTACTGGACCAATTATAAAACATTTGACCTATTTATTGATTCAGACTAGAGCTGAACAATAAATCAGAGTATCCTCAAAATCACAATATGGCCAAGTGCAATATCCAAATTGCCTTAAGTGTTTGTCACAACATACCATTTTAAATGAAGCACTGTGGTGCTACAGAGATACCCCGACCTACAAATCAAAGTCTCCAGATGTAAGGGAATGTGCTATACTGTTTAGCACTAAACCCCAAAATATGTACAGATAGGGCCCAGGTTACAAACATGCATCTGAGCACTTCTTCCAACACTGTGTTGTTTTATGTGTTTTGTTGTTAAATTTAACGATGCAATACAATTCCAGTTTTAAAAAACGGTTTGCACAGAAATTAGATCTAAGAAAAGTCACTGAGAGACAAAACACCAGAAATGTGACAAATGTTTGTCCTTTCTAGAGATACAATGTAAAATTCAACAATAAACCGAGAGGAATTTTTCTCAAGACATCATGATTTTGGGACAATACAGTTGAGTCCTATTCTTCTCTGATTCCTCAGAGTGAGACAGATTTTTTTCTCTGAACAGGACAACAGCATCTGATGAGTTGACATTCCAAAGCACAGCGTCAAATTGTTATGTTAAGGTACCTTGAAGGGCATTGTACTCACTCAAGGCAAAACCTAAGTGAGAAAAATAAGTAAAATTCTTGGCTGTAGAACAAAAAAAACCACAAGAAGTAACTTCACGTAGAGATGCCAAAAGATAACACTGGAGCTCAGGGAAAAAAGAATTTCCAATTACAGTGCTGGCGACTACTGCAGCCATCTGCTGAGAAAGCCACATCCAGCTGCATTACAAATATCTGGAAGCTTTTTACCAGGCTTTGTTCAATAAAACCTTAATAAACCAAAGCCAGAAGAGGCAAAAGGAGGAAGTGAAGAGCGTTTCGGCCTCCGGTGCACAACATTCAGATTGCTACCTGTTCATTCCAACAACGTTCAGTTGTCAGCCAGCCATTAAGGCCTGATTTACAAGCCTAGATCACAATCTCAGCCAGGATTATTCCATTTCATCAAGGAGTCTCCAGAGGTCCCTCGCACAGAATATGACTTTGAACAGGCCAGTGTAAGATTTCAACAAGCTGATACTTTTTATGGGTCATTTATACACTCCTGTGACATTGTTTATTTCACAGTAAGGGGAAAAGGTGCATGCTCAGACAATGGGATCAGAGTTAATGAATCCTTACAAACAGGCCAACATGCCATCTTTTAACAGCTTTCTTTTTGCCAGAAAAACATTCTCTATACAGGTGGCGAAAAATCACACTTTTTTATTAAGAACCCTTGCTGCCTGCTCACTCTAATATGGACCTTTTTCTTCAGACCAAGGAGCTGGAAAGTGTTGCGTCAATCACATGTTTCAGTTTAGTCAAACCACGTTTTTATTCTGATGCTATCACGACAAGCCTGGAAATAAAAGCACAAGAGCTTCCAAGGGATTGATTCACTCGCATCGAGCCTTCCAATCGATCCCTGAGCCCCCTTTTTCCCGGCAGCATTCTCAACACTCAGTGAATTGGACGACACAGGGAGCCTTGATTGACAGCAACCCTGGGCCCTGAGCTGTTCTGTCACTGGGGCCACGAGCGGTGGGTGGGGTGAGGTGAGGTGAGGTGAGGGTGAGGGTGAGGGTGGGGGGGGCTGCTTCTCTCTGACATTTCTGCACAGTGAGCAGGTGAGGGAAGTGAACACTAATTTGTTCCATGAGCCGTGTGCTGTGCGCCAAGGGCACGAGCAGCCTGGCCGGCACTCAGAGGCTCGCTGTTAGCCCCGGTCCACTTAATAAGGCCTGTGTCATTCTACTCCGGGCCACAAGGGAAGGGAAATGCTTGCTCTGTGCAAGTTCCTCCACTGTTCTGCTGGCAAAAGCTTGTTTAGGACTAAGTTTCCTCACAGATTCATGTCCTGTTACTGCGAGCACAAAACTGTGTGATACGACAGCCTGTGAGAGGTTACCAATGGTTTTGAGGAAAATGCCAACAACTTGGGCGTTCTCACAATTAATTAAATGGTCAGTTAAACTAAATGACCATAAAAGACACACTGTCTCATTTACCTCTTCTGGTATCTAACAGTTTTGATTTCATTTTTCAAGGTTTTTGAGATATCTGTTTTCATGAGGACTGGTTCAAATGGATCACTGTTCACTCTTGACATAAGTGGATTAGGGCTGCAACTCACTTTATTTTCTCAACAGATCGTTTATTCAATTAAATCTAAGACAATCTCATTTCCCCAGTCTTTCAATTGTTTATTAGTGTGCAACAGTCCAAACTCCAAAAAATGTATTCATTGCTCACTATCACATAAAAAATAAAAATAAAAAAAAAATCTCCCAAATTGAGAAGCTGGACCAACAGAGTTATGGGAATTTTAACAATTAATCGATTCAATCAAAATAGCTGTCTATAAATCTTCTGTCTATTGGCTAACTGACCAATTGTTTCAGCTCTGCTGTGGAAGTTGCAGATACTTCACTACATGGACATCATTGTAAGAATTTTTACACAAGAGACCAGAGAGGCACTAAAAAGTGGAGCCTGCTGTGATTGTATTAATGTAACTGATAGTGGAAACGCTCACAGATTAGTCAAGTCATGGCCGATACCTGATCCATTTAATCAGGTCAGTATCGGCGCCGGCGCCTATTAATCAGATCGGTGTAACGCTAGCTGGAGCACCACAAACAAAACCAAAAATGTGTAATTGATGACCTCTCCAACTTTCCAACTTGCTTAGTTGAAATTTGGAAGAAATCTTGTTGTCAGGAAGAAGCGATAACATTACAGCACTGCTCCAACATGGCAGCATGTCCTACATAACCACTGGTGACCACTCTTAGGCCCCATCCACACTACTCCGTTTTAGTTTACAAACAGTGAATTAAAACAAATACCATGTCCGTCCACACCAGTGTTTCCACTTCATTTTGGAGTTGATCTCCTTCTACATTAAAATGACGAATTAAAACGAAGACCTTTTGCTGCGTTTGCACCTCCCATCCAGACTACAAGATGAAAACGAAGACCTAAAGTTTGGAAACGCTGCCGACCCCGTTTTGTGTTTCAAAACACCGGAGGGCGTTTTAGTGAAGACAGGCCAAAACGGAGGACTTTAGAAACGATGACGCAGCCGCTCACGCTCGGCCCTCTGGTTGGGTCTCGCAAAGCAGAAACATGATGCTTCTTCCGCCAAATCTTCTGTAACTACGGAATAGACCATCAGCTTCATGTTTACACAGGCACGCGCATGCCCAGTGCACCTGAACGGGTCCTAGCTGTGTTTTCAGTCGTTTTAATGTAGACGGAGATCAACTCCAAAAACGCAGCGGAAACGCTGGTGTGGACGGAGATCGTATTCGTTTTAATTCTCCGTTTGTAAACTAAAACGCAGTAGTGTGGATGGGGCCTTAGGCTTCCATCACACAATTAAGTGCCAGACAGGGCAAGGTTTGAAGATGGGGCTGGACAGGTAGCTTGGTTCTTATTTTTTTTATTATTAGTACCTGTGTCTAATTCTTGTATTTTTGGCTATTGTTGCTATCGGTTATAATATTTTTCTTGCAAACTTTATTTCAGAGTATAACAATACACGGAGCACAAGCAGTCAGGCAATCAGACCAGCTTTAACAAACTCATTTGGAAGTGAGAGAAATCATGAATTAACGTTAACTTTCACTAGATTTTGCGTCAACTTTGACCTACTGTACTGCAAGGACAGATTAAAACCAACAATTTGTGGTGGCTCTCCTTTAGTTTCATCTAAATATGGCTAAACTAGATTATTGTTTACAGTAGGGATGGGCTCTGGTTCTATATTTGGAGCAAAATACATGGATTCGTTAAGATCCTGTGCCAACATATCACTCATCAAACCTTTCATCTCTGGTCACTCTAGCATTCTCATTTTTAGCTGTATCTGGTGAGAATGACAGACATCAGCAGGAGCAGATCAGATCATCTGTAAATATTTAACATTAATTCTGTAACTGCTAAATTAAATGTTTGTCTGTTCTCTGGTTAACGTGCAGCTAGTGTCTGTATTCAACAAATATTGTGAGTGAAAAGACACGTCACTCTGTAACACCGACGTAGAACCACAAATGGTCTGTGTGCTTACTGCAGTTGAACGGGGACCAACTGAGTGGCGACTCCACACCGGAGAAATGATTAGCCGATGAACTTTGATTCATCAGAACTACATTTTAATCTGCTCTACATAATAGCTGTGAATCAGAACATTCAGTATTTGAGGGAAGTACCTTGTGAAGTACAGGAGGGTACAGCTGTTAATTGAATGTGTCAGATGTGTCACTTTAAATGAACTAATTTCATACATTTTGATCTCATTTTCAGGTTATTGCTACAGGTTGTGAATCTTAATTAGACTTTCTGCCTTTCTAAGCCAACAACAGGTGATTAGACCTCTTTGGGTTACAGGTAGCTATTTTAGCCTTTCGTTACCTGCAAATGTTGAAATAACATTTGGAAACTGATTCGAAAGCATTCAGGTCCCAAACTGGTTTTAACTAGGAGGTCAGTTTACACATTGTCTAATCATCTGACAGCTAGTGTTTCAGGTCTTGTGAGACTCACAATGGTGACACATCCTGAGATCTCATCAGCTTAAATAAAATTAACAACCAACCTAGATTGTTTTCCTTTAACTTCAACGGAAGAGGCTGAAGACATGCCATGTGCCTGCTAACATGTGTTATGGTAAATTAGTGGGAGGTTACTATCAGAGTGCCTTTCATTGAGCTCTGACCACAAGGACCGGTCCTTCAGAGTTCTCACAAACAAGAAGCTTCCCCCACCTCGGACCAACAACAGAGAGTTTGACAGGGGTGAGCAAAGAGCAAAGTGCTTTATTTAACCACAGCGGGCATGATGATGTTGGGTGGGTGGGTGGGCATGGAGGCGGAAGACCCCTTACGTTGGCTGGAGCTCAGAGAAGGAAGAGCGTCCCGGCAGATCGACGGGTGAGCTGAGGAAGCTGCCCGGCTCCCATGTCTCCGGAGCACCTGTTCACCTCGACGCTAAATGTAAAGTAGCCTCGAGGCAGTTCTGAGTGCGCTCAGAAAAGTGGGGGTGGCTGACACGGTACTCTCAGCTATGCCAGCTGAGTCACTGAAATTAAGACCAATTTAGAAAGGTGTCTGGTGAACAGAGCCTCCACCCCCCCTCCCCTCCCCTGTGCTGCCTCTGCCCTCCATCCACCCCTGCAGCTCTTCTCCCACCTCGTTCTCTACCATCTCCTCAGCTCACCCCCACCTCAACACCCACACTACCACCCACCCACCTCGGGGACTGTGGCTGTTTTCTTTTCCAGCAACTCCACACATTTGCACCAGCCTACCTTTTCAATCTCACATCCAAAGTGCTTTTTTGGGGGTGGGCGGGGGGGGATTTCAATGGATGTGGTACAAAGGTTAAGTTCAATAAAGCAGAACAAGGACAAAAAACTCAAGTGGCAAAAGCATCAGTGCCCATTTTGCATTAGTTAATGAGTCAATACCAGCAGTCTGGCACGTTGCATCATGAAGCCGGCTAAAGGAAGGAAAAGTCGTCATGGCCCTCCCAGCGGCCGAGGCAATGGATTGATCAGTTTGCACAGAGCAGTGGTCGCTGCCCTGGCACATATGCTGCAACCTGCGAAAGGGCAAGTGTGAGAAATCACAACTAAGTGTGTGTAAAGCAGTGAAGCTCAGCCCTAGTTAGTGACAACAAGTGACTACTTTTAGAAGAAATACTTTCCCCTCAGTGTGACTTGAGTCAATCCTCTGTTCTAACAGCCAGCGGTGAACCTGTGGAAGGTCTCAGCTTTGTAAGGTGAGCTCTGTTACAGTCTATGGAAGCCTGCCAGGATTAATGTAGGACTGACTGGTGGAGGACCACTTCAGTAAATAACCATTTCATGCCATAATCAGCTCTGCAAGCGATGTGAATATCATTTGCAAAAAAAGGGGTGAAGAAAAGGTCGAACGAAATGTTTTCACATTTAGCAGGGAGCCACCAGCCTTAACACGTCTTCTGTTAACAGATTTAACTATCCTGCGGCCAGCCAGACAGCTCGCTCTAAGTCTCTGCTTTAGTAACCCATTTACTGTCTAACATATATATATATATATGAGCTACAACCTGTGTAGCCAGCGACAGGCGCAGGATAACGTAACGACGGCGGGATGAATGTTCAAAGCAGCGGGTAGAGGCGAACAAAAGAAATCACTTTAATGTCCACATTTGGCGATAGACCCCATCCTGCCTGTATGAGAGCCGTGGTAAAGCATTTCGGAGTCATTTATCAGCCCGAAACGAACACGAACCCCTTGTTTTTCTCCAGACGCTGTCGCGAGGCTCCTGCTGGCCACCGCTGTTGCTTCACGAGCCTGTGCGAAGTAGATGCGCACCGCATTTCTCCCTCTTTTCCCCGAGACTACTTCCACGCCACCCCGACTAAAACACCCATGTAGCTTTAGCATTTTCTTTGACCCTCATGTCTTACCGTGTCGACACTTCCCAACACGGCGGTTGCCAGTGTGTGTACCGGAGGAGGCTGCTCTCCACTGGCTCCCTCCGACGCCATCTTCGTACTGTAGCGGTCTGCTGGAGTGAGGGCTCATCCGGCACTCATTAACTATTGCGCTGCTGAATGCAAATCGCGCCACGGACGGCCATTAAAATGAAAGAAGGACGAGATTTGACAATTTGAAGGAGCTGTAAAGGGGGAGAGGACGACGGGTCTCCGCCGTGAAAAGCCCACTGCCGAGTGTGCGGGCTGCAGCGGGGTAGGCGGGCTGTCTTGTAGGCGTAGACCGATCGACGCGTAAAATCCAGATGCGAAGTCCCGGTGCGTTCCCAACTGGAAAGGAGGTGCGTCTCGACAGACTGATTGACAACAGCATTTGTCGGCCTCTGTAGCTATAAAATAAGCCAGTGAGTGGTGCCCAACAGGGGCTCAGGGACCTCCAGGGACCAGTGCACCAATAACATGACAAAGGTGAATAAAGACGTTGCAAAACAGGTGAACAAAGCTGATTTAAAGCCATTTGGGAATGTTTTGGATCCTTTATCTGAAGACACATTTTAACCTTCTCTCACTGGCGTTTTTTTTTTCTATTTTAATTGTATTTGGTTTATTTAAGAATGTACAAAATACTGATGTCATAAGGCCCCCAACCCCCCCAAAAAATATATCCTGTCAACTTTCTCCACAAATAAGCTACTCCATCACTACAGAGGTTCCACAGTATGGAACCAGTTTTTGAGGCTTTAGGGGGCCTACATCTTGTCTGTTTCCAGAGGTGAAAGAAACATTTCTTCATTTAAAAAGTACCAATGTACTGAGAGTTGTGCATATAACAGCATGAACATCCTAATTTATAGTAAAGTATATTATATGCTATATTATTGGATTATTGTTGCTGACGTTTTCATACAACCTGTAAGCAATACTTGGGGTGGAGCTCATTTTATATAATTCTGCATCTAACAATGCATCACGTTTTAGTAGCTGAAAATTCAAAACCCTTAGTGGAACAGTTAAATACTCAAGTGATTTACAATGACCTCAAAATACATAATACATAGAATTGGCTACTTTATTTCTGTGAAAGGTCTAAGAGCCTTTCCTCCTCTGCACTTTTATAGAAAATCATGAGGTAATCTTACATATCTCGTCAGATGTCATAACGGAGTCAAACTCCTGGCACCTCCTGTCATAGCCCAATACAGCTACACATTTGCACAAAAAAATGTACCTGTACAGCTGTAAACAATGCATGTTTCAGTGCCTCTCTGGAAATCACATTGTAGGTCATTTTATTTGACAGCCTATAAACTGAAACCAAAATGCAAAGGATTCAAACCAAAAGCCTTATTGTTAATCTTACACGAGTCGATGCTCAGAGTTCAAATCTCTCAGCTCTGGGTCTGTTTATCCCAGAAAAGCAGAGAGAGGATAGGGGCCCTCTCAGCTCCCAGATGTGGCATTTAGGATTAACGGACGCTGATCCAGCCTGTTCATCCAGAATGAGGTTATTAAGTCTCTATTTAGGTCAAATGATGCACGATCGACAACCAGTGCTAACAATGAACATAAGCGTGTGATGTACAAGACTTTCACCAGCTGTATGGAAGCAGCAATGGAAAAAATGATTTAGACACACACATGTGTTGTGTTGAAATATGCCTGTTTTAAGTTTAAACAACTCCCTAATGAATTGAAATGTTGACAGCAACTCACTATTAAAGCGTTAAAACGACATACAGTAAGTATATCAGTATATAAGTTTGTGTTTATCTGTTGCACTGTACTGTTTTGGTAAAAACCTTCTCCTGAGAGGTTCCCAGAGAAAGAGATTCTCGGTGCAACAGTGATAGTGATTACCAAAGTGAGAGTCATGCCCTTTTATTGAATACAGTACATTTCTTATGGCTTTAACTTTGCCTGTTCTATTGATTTCTCACTGTGACTTGAAAAGAGCTCTGAAAAGAAACTCTTTGCTCTTTGTCACTAAGAAACTGATATGAAAACATGAAAATAAAGTCCCCTATCAAACTCCATGGTAGTTACACTGCAAGTATCTCTACATGAATTCACTGTCTGCCAGTTCTGCACAGGAATTAGATGCCTGCCAACAAGCCCTCATATCCAAACAACAAAGTGGGTTGTTTTGTGGCTTTCTGAAATGATTTACATAAACAAATGAAATAAACAACAAAAAACAATAAACTAAGTTGTGCTGGGGTGAAGGACACATATCAAATGTGTAGTAAATATCAGTTTGAAGGTTCATTCTTGAAGTTGGAGAAGATTCTCTCTAATGAGAAGGTGTTTCAGTTGGTTAAATGCGACTGGGCGCATAAGACTTGAGAAATAAAAGTTGCATAGTTATGACAAATTAGTTATATAAAAAGGAAATACTGTTGTTTTACTGAAATTGATGTTCTTTTTAATCTCTCAAAGAAATAAAAGGTAAAATAAGAGCTGATATTCTTCGGATGAGAAAGTTGAATTTGTTCAGTGTGTGATTTGGGGGAAGTAAATTTGGTTTAATGATATTTGTGAGCTGGTTATTAGTGTTATTTGTTATTATTTTTTCTTTGTACAAGAGAAGAGGTTGCACTGTATGTTTGGTAAAGGTGTCTAATTGCATTGTGGGTAATGTAGGCAGACAATGAAGAAGAATGCGTGGAATATAGATGCTATCTGTGGTTCTGCTGCACCGACTTTGATCCTTTTATCATTTTATTTTGGTCCACAGTCAGTCCAACAGTATCATAGGAGTGCAAAGCTAAATTACTCGTTTAAGATTGTGTTAAAGTTTAGACAACCTAAACTACTTAATGAGGGAATGATTGTGATATGGTTTATAAGAAACACATTCGGCCCTCAGAGATTTTGTGGACCATAAACAACATTGTGCTACATCTGTCTTTGCTTTTAAGAGAGGTAAATCATTATTCCTTTGACCACAAAAGGTCGTCTGTCAGGAAAAAGTAAACATAGGATGTTTCAAGCACGTGACCAAATGCCTAATGCAGATATTTTTGGTAAGGAAGATAATTTCCATCCAACAAAATCTTTCAGATATGTAAATTGATCACATTTTGAGAGAAGTGAACTCTTTTACTTATATGACAACTCAAATGGTTAACTTTACTTAATTAATTGTACTTTACATTGTTGCTGGGAACTTTCTAAACCATGCTATTATGACTATATATTAATTTCCTTCTTCACTGCACTATAAAAATCAACTTGCACCAACTTGAAACTAGCTTGAGATAGACACTTAATAACAGTTAATGTTTTGTCAAAGTTACATTTATGTTGTGTATCGCTGACGCTTGTGCAACACAGTAGGTTTCTCAGTCTGCGGTTCTTGGCAGGCACTGCAGTCAATCCTATACAGAGCATGGAACTTAAATGAGCTGTTGGGCCGGAAACACAAGTATGTATGCCAGCTGTCTGTTTGATGTCATGTTAAACACTGCGAACACACATGTGAAACACAATAATGTAATGTAATAAAGCTCTTTTCTGTGTTACCTACATTCTGGTCATCAGGTAAAATAGTGCTGCTGAGGGTTTTAGCTGAATTCAAAGGTCCCTGTCCCATCACGAAGAGGGGGTGTTGATGTTTCTAGTGTTTAAACTAGTATTTAGTATAATCTTTAACTCTTAATGTCTTATCAAGTTGTGAACACAGAACTGCATTAACTGCAGATATACACATTTGGCCAAGTTGTCTGTACAGTGTGTTGAGCCAGGCTGAACGGTTCTGCAGTGCAGACTAAGGTCACACTTGATTGACTCTTTTCTCTACCTGCCTGCCTGATTTTGATTAGCCGGTGGGCTGGAGCCAACTGTAACGACCATGACAAGATGCTCATAAACACGGACAGAGGAAACTCTGATTCATGCCTACAGTATTGGTAAATTTAGAGTCTCTAATCCACCTGATTAATACGTCTTTGGACTACTTTTATTAAAGAATTGGTATCCAAAAACTATTAAAAACACATCAGTGAGCCACACTGTTACACTGGTGACACGTTCCTTCATTACCATGAACACACAGTAGTGTATTTTGACTAAATCCCACTAACACAATCCTGCTGTCCCAAATACTCACTGGAGCACCAAACTAGTCCCTAATAAAAGCACATTATACTACTGTTTGAGTAATGTTTGCTAAAAACTATTGTGTCCAGTTGTTTTAGGATATTACTGAGCCGTTTTTAATTAAAGACGCCTATATATTTAAGACCCCATTTACAGTGTGTCTTCAGCACGAAAGGGCAGGCTGGGGAAGTCAGAAAGTATTGAAAGATGGACTAAAACATTGTTAGTTTTGGTCCTTTCATGGCATTTGTTGAAAAATAGACCAAAGCTAGAATTTTCCTTTAATACTGATCCTCTTAGCTTTCTGTCACACTTTCTGTCATACTCACATGATTCCATTATTAGACCACATCTTTACAGTGTCCTTCCATTGTCAACCTGCACTGTCAGTGACATTTTGATCCATTTCATCCATTCTGTGTATAGAAGTGTACCTTGCAGACACAGACTGGCATAAATCTACCCGAACACATAATGTGATTAATCATGTTTGCTGTTATTGTCCACCACAGGGGGAAGTATTGATACAAGGCAAAGAGTTTATGGATAACCCTGCCACCAAAATCAGCATGATGATGTTAGAACCTGAGGAACATCTGTGGCATATGGGAGCATGTGAATTCCAATATGAGGAAGTCTCTTGCACATGATGAACAAGCGATTCAGCACAAAAACATTGTCTTGGAGATTGGACATTATCATATCTTTGTCTTGAGACAAAGTCAGTGTATGGAGTAGGAACAGTAGACTTTAACACTGGAGAATGCTTTTTGTTTCCTATTTCATTATGCTTTAAAGCATGACCTCAATTCTTCCATAAACATAACCAAATGTTTATTATTGTAACCATGATCACAAAGGTTGTTTACCGAAGTAGTAATTTTAACCCAAAGCCCAGATGATGGAGGCGTCAGATCAGATGGACATGTACAAACAACATATTTTGTTGTTTAATTTGGAGGACTTGTTGGAAGGAGTTCCTCTTCAATCAAAATTGAAATACTGAGCTGTACTAGCACAAGTAACTTAAAATTGTACTAAATACAGTTCCTGTGTAAACGTATGTATGTTACATTCCATCACTGGGAATAAATTACTGTAGCTGCACAATATTTTCTGCATGTGTCGGAAGTAATTCGTAGAAGACCCATAAACTCATAATGTCCACAGTATCCATTGCAGCAAGGGCACGCAGGGATTTCAGACCCGAGCTGAAATGACGACCATCAGAGGAGGAGAAAGTGGTGCAACCGGAGACGATGGGACAGACACTGATGGATGGGGCTGGAGTCGGGGAGCAGCAGCAGAGTCCCTGAGCCAGACGCCCCCACCCCCCCACGCCTCAATCCTGAGGGAACACTTGGCTCGTATTAACTCGCTCATTGTTGCGACGCACAGCAGGCACAATGACTCCCTTTTTGTCGATGAGGACGTAGCGGACTGAGAGGGCAGCCAGGCGGCCATCACTGGGTCCTGTGTGCTGTGGCTCTGAAGCTGGGTCGGCCAGCAGGCAGACAGGAAAGCAATAAAAAGAGTCAGACAGCGAGCCCTAGATCCCATATCCTGGCCTGAGCTTCAAATGGGACGACATGGAAGGTCTAGATAGTGACTCTACTAACAGAGAGGGATTGAAATAGAGGGAAGGACGAGAGGGAGGAGGAGAGCTGGGATCTGGGCCACATCTCTGTCTGATTGTCCCTGAGGGGCTGCCAGTAGCTGAACTAGACCTCTGTTCAGTCACCATCCCTGCTGATCTGAAGTCAGCGCTGCTCTGTCTGCCCCCGAGATCTAACCTCTCTTCCTTTCAGTTTAGCTCGATGTATGCCCTTCACTTTCTCCCTTACACTGCTTCTCTCTGTCCAACCACTATCTCATGACCGTGGAGTGGAGGGAGCAGGTGCTTCTACTAAATACTGAAAGGCAGCAGTCACTGTTTTTTTTTGGTCCCATATTCAAGATTCTACGTAATGAACACAACTAAAGAGCATAGCATAAATGCGGTTATTTGATTTCGAAGGTTTAGTGCCGTAGTAGAAATCTCTCACAATTCAAAAATATGTTTTGCTTAATTGTTTTTTTCACTTGGTTGTTTGAGCTTCACTGTGCAGACTGGTGTGTGTGCAGAGTTTGACACTAGAAGGCTGTTTTCACATTAATCCACTGAAGGAGGAAGGTGCTCACCTTAAATCTGAGTTTAAAACGTGCACACATGAGCATGTTTGAAGGCCTTTTATGGTCCAGTATGCAACTTACTTACAAATGTGATGTGGAAACTTTTTTGTTGAAAACCCATATCAGAGAGTGTTTGTATGTTTTAAAACATGTCTGGACAGCATTTGTTTTCTCAGTTGTGCAAAGTGCATTTCATCGAGTACTGTTCTTGAGTACCATTTTGAGGTGCTTTACTTATGTTATTCCATTTTGTGCTAATTTAAACATCTATGTCACACATTTCACAGGGAAATGTGGTACTCTATACTTACATTTTATTTATTTGACAGCTGGAGAAATAAAGATATACTTATATATTTATTTTAACATTAATGTTTACATTACATTACTCTACATGTTACACTACATGCATTAGCTTCACTTTAAGCACACAAACATCTGCAACAACAGAATATAGCACTCTTTCAGTGGCCATTCTGGCACAAGTATGGTTATATTTGATACTTCGAGTAAAGTTTTCAGTTTCAATATGATTGAAAACGTCACATTGAACTGAACATTCAGTCAATAGAGTGCTTGTCTTGGTGTATTAATGTTTATCTTTCATTCTACACCAATCATCCTTGGGTATTTGAAGAATTAGTAGCACATACACAGCACAATGCACAGTGTACTGAGGAAGCTGTTTCCTGACATCCTTCTCTGAGACACCTATTGTGTACATGTTAAAGAAGAATGGTCAGAATGCACACTGATGTAGCCAGTTCTTCAAACACTCACCATAACAATTTGTTTAATAAAAAATGATAGTAAACATTTGACAAACGGAAACACGCATAAGATAGTTAAAAAGAGAGAAGAAGAAGAAGAGACTTCTGTATCCATGCAGCCAGACGCAGAAAATCCAATGTCTACACTTTGGGAAGGGGTACATGACAGAGTTGCCTCTCACCCCTCTCTGATTCACTGTCCTATCCGGTCCAACCAGCTTGTGGTCGGGGTCACAACCCTGACACTTGGCACCCAGCATCATGGAGAATGGCACTCTTGTTCAGAACCTGCTCGACGTCAGATGCCTCAATGAGTCATCCAGAGACTTGACGACTTCAGCATTGCATGGAGCTGTCATCCCATCTAGCGCATTCTCCCTCCCAAACGTTACAGTCAACATGTTCTGCCAAAGTGTCGCCCTGATTAAACATCAACAATGTTTTGAAGGATTTGCCAGAAACAGTTTTGGATTTCAAAACTTTTCATCCATACATAGACTCCTTTGTTATTTTAAACAGAACTTGGAAAGGACAGGAGAAACAGCCACTTGTGTATTGCCCACTAATTACTAACTACCTGCTCTTATCATTGTTTCTGTACCACTGGCAAAGCTGGAATGACAACTGAACTAATGACAATTAGTTTGTCATTGGAAATGTGTTTGTTTATACTGTATGCACCACTAAAGCACATTATAAACAGACAATACAGGAGCCTTAAGGCAATACCTGCATTCTTACTTTATCTTGAGGCTGCATGTTGTAACAGTGTCCTGAGTTAAAATCTAGTTTTAAAAATCGTGACAAAACGTTGAAATATTCTGGTGTACAGAAAATTAACAATTGGAATGTCTGTATAATACTGATGCGCTTAAGTCAAGGTTAGTTTATTTGTATAGCACCTTTTAACAAGGCAATTTAAAGTGATACATAAGACATAAAACAGCATTAAAGCAAGTTATAAAAGAAACAAGCCAATATAAAAACGACATATAAAAAGAGTCTAATAAAATAAGAGATAAAAATAAGTTAAAATTGATCAGATAACTGAAAACACATAATGAAAGGACAATAAAAGTTACAGTGCAGTGAAACATATGAATTAATAGTTAACTCTAATAAAAAGACTTGTTAGCTAGCACTTAAGTCAGCTAACTTTGCTTCAAAAGTGTGGAAAAGAAGGCAAGATGGACTACTTGATCAGTCAAAATGTCAGTGGTAGAAGAAGTAGGCCTACACAAATCTTTTACTTTCTACTATTTATTCTACTAAAAGTAGAAATACCAAAGTTTACAAATTCAATTCAATTCAATTCAATTTTATTTATATAGCGCCAAATCACAACAACAGTTATCTCACAGCGCTTTTCATAAAAGATCAGGTCTAGACCGTACTCTGTGATGCTATTTACAGAAACCCAACAATTCCCACAGAGAGCAGCACTAGGCGACAGAGGCAAGGAAAAACTTCCTTTTAAGAGGCAGAAACCTCGAGCAAAACCAGGGCTCAGGGTGGGTGGCCATCTGCCTCGACCGGTTACAAGTAAAACTCCTGAATTCAAAATGTTATTTAAATAAAGTACAGAAGGATCTGAATCATCAAAATATACTTAAAAGTACTCCGTATGCTGAATGGCACTTTTCATATTTTATGTCTGTTTTTATCACTAACTAAGTCTAAGTATATTTTGAAGTTGTAGTCCAACAATGTGGAGCCATTTTAGATACTTTGTACACCACTGGGTAGATTAGTAGCACAGTACTGCATTATCTCATATAAGCCTATCATGTTTTCTTACGGGGAAAAGTAACTATAAGTGTCAGACAAATGTAGTCGAGTAAAAACTAAAATGTTTGCCTCTCATAATTTGTGAAGTAGAAGTATAAATGGAAATACTCTAATAGACTACATGTAAGTAAAAATTGTATTTAACTACAGTACTTGAGGAAATGCACTTAGTTACATTCCACCACTGCACTTTGTAGTATTGTCTAAATGTGCTCGCACTGGATCTGATTTGTAGTCATTTGTGGTATCTTGTAAGCCAATGTGGAACCGACATAGCATGGAACAATATTAAAAAGTCAACTATTATTATTATTGCTGATGAGATTTCTGCTAATATTACTTTTGCTACTACTTCTACTAACATAAATACTAATGAATATCAGAACTATCCATGCTGTTGCTTTCACCTCTGCTACTGGCGGTACCTTTGCTATTGCCCAATCTACAGCTAATACAAAAGAATACATCACATATAATAATACATATCATGGATACAAAATATTCACACTCTCTAATGTAAAGACAGATTCATTGCACATCTCTTCTAGCTGGACTTACATGATAAGTCCACCAATACTGGATTCTGTTATATAAATGCAGGCCAAAACATAGTCTGCCCTCAAGTGATACAATGCTAACAACTCTCACATGTTTAGATTGTTCCTTCTGCAAATAATCTGCACAGTAAAACTCCTGACTTGTCACATTATACCTCAGGGCATCATCAACTCTGCCAGGGTGACAGACTACCATTGATTTCAGAAGGCCTGTCAGTCACAGCTCCAGTCACCGAGGAATGTCAGAGATCCAGTTTAGGATGGTTGACTTCAGATTGCTCTTCAGATGACGTTCACTGCTCTACAGAGGAGGCTCAGCAGTTAGACAGGTGACAGTATCTTTAGTCTCAAAATCACATGACCTTCTTTAAAGAGTAAACAATTCAATAGGTAGCTGTGGTATCTGTACCAACGCGCATATGTGCCTTTAAACCTATGTACCCATGAGGTACCTAGGTAGCTGTGGTAGCTGATTTGAGTATTTTATATTATTATAAATTTTTTCAACAATCCATAGATAAAGCCAGTTCTTCTTTATCCAGGTGATATAATTTTCCCCCTTATTCAACCAGGATGGTTTTGTTGTGAGTGATGTTGAGAATGTTTTATTAGCAGAACTATGTTTTTCATTATTTCTTCTGTCCCATTAATCATTTCACTACCCATCAGATTTAGCTTTTTACACGACCCCCAGGCAAGGAGCCACTATGGCTACCAGTGTTGTCAAGCATTAGATCTATAGTTTCATTGATTTTCTGAAAGATGAGGTTGGTGTTGGCCTTTGGTGTTGTATGATGGCAGTCACCACATCTCAGCTACACACAAAAACCACATAAAACTTGTAATAAAATAGTACTTAATTTGCATATTTTACGATTTATTTTTTGTATTGCATTTCTGGATTTTGGTGTATATTTTAATTCCCTCATAGACCAAATGCTTTTGTAAAGGATTTTGCATTATATGTTCAGAAATCAGACTGTTCAAACCCCTGCCTTTGTTGATCTCAGGTAGGTGCTTAAATAAGAGTGTCAAACCGAATAAGGGGTTGTAGCAGCAGGTCTGGGCATTTGTAAAATATTTTATAACTGTGAGGATGTGTCTCCTCCTAGTGGAAAATAAAGGAAGTAAGTTTGAGAGAGCAGCAGTGGTTCTAAACTGGGGGTTTGCCCCCCTAGACAAGGGGGAAAATATGGAGTCACCCTGTAGGTCATAAGTCACCTGAGAAAGATTAACCTTATTTTTATGCTCTATGATGTCATGTCCAAATAAGTTTTTGGATTGTAAAACTTCTGATTACTGTCCAGGAAGGCCACCAGGACTTCCTTCAATGGATTAATAAATGGCCATTAGTCACCATCTGCCGAAAGCTCATTTATCATAAACACTCACTTTTATTTTACCATGTGAAGTAAAGCAAAATCTTTGTCATTTCTGATATATATCAAAACCCAGAAATGTTAAATGTCTTTTCTCAAAAAATATTCACCCTATCTCTAGTATATGTGTACCATTTTCTTGATACAGTGGAAATTGTCAATGTACCTATATGTTGACTTATATCAGGGTGATTGGTATCTTTATCAACAGTTGTTATATTGAAGTGGGGCTAATTCTAAATGCTTTATATACTTTTGGCTAATTAAATCTGATCATAGTTTATATACTGATCACATGTTGTGTTTGTAAAATCTTCATCTGAAATTAAAGCTGTTAAATAAATTTAGTGAAGTAAAAAGTACAATATTGAAATGAGATGTGGAGTATTGTATAGTACATATAGTAAAGTATAAAGTAGCATAAAATAAAAATACTTAAAGTAAAAGTACTTCAAATATGTACTGTACTTGAGTAGTTACAATTCACCAGTTGCATACGTTATATTTCTAGTGTAAAAGTGAGGGTTTTGGCCAGATAATGGTGCCACTCGAAAGGTAACTGGAAACATCTGGCTTCAACTTTTGTTGACCATGAAAATACTGTGAATTCAATGATAACAATGCCTTTATTTGTTGGGATATTTTGTTCTGGACCAAAGACAAAACCACTGACTTAACATAATACATGCTAGCAGCTGCCATCAATACAAGCAACTAACATATGTGGAAATAAATAATCAATATATTCTTGCATAATTAATAATCAGTCGCTGAGTTGGTTCCACTGAGCTAAAGGCACTGAATGCCCTCCATCTGAAAGAGAAAAACAATTCATCCCCTGAAGCTTTTTCATGCGACAGATATCTATTAGACTATTGATGCATCAATGCATTAAAAGCATTTTAGTTAGCTAGTTTAAACTACTTTGCCTACAGCTATGTTGTTTAGTCAGGGCCCCTTTAAAAGGCCTCAAGATAAATCTGAGACACCATGAGATCATTAATGGGAGAGGACAGAAGAAAACAAAAACAAAGTTCTGCTACAAAGATTTATTCAGTGTACCTTTTTGGACTAATGTATGCTTTTTGAGAAATAAATTCAGCCTTGAATAGTTAAGTTGGAAGGTTCAAACCAAAAAGGTCGGGATCCATTGGTTTAATATTCAACCACGAATTGAACTTTATATATTTATTATATGTTTTGTTTATGTAAAGTCTTCATACGAAAAGTAAAATAAATGTAAAGGACTAAAAGATATAAGTATTAGCAGCACGAGTGTGGTAGCACTACTTTTAATAGCAGCAGTTACCAACATAATGGCATAAATAGTAGTAGTACTAGTAGCACTAGTAGTAGGGGTGGTGATGGTGCAGTGGATAAGACACATGCCTTTGGTGTGAAAGACCCGGATTCAAATCCCCACTATGACAGATCCACCAATGTGTCCCTGAGCAAGACACTTAAGGCCTAATTGCTCCAGAGGCGTGTGACCTCTGACACAAGTAGCAATTGAAAGTTGCTTTGGACAACAGCATCAGCTGAATGAATAAATGTAATGTAGTAGTATAATCCTTGTCTGTAAAATAGTGAGAAAAAAGGCTTCTGTACAAGGCCACCATTGTTCATTTGTTAAATCAGCCGAGGTTCATTATGGTACAAACACACAGAATGACACTTTTAAACCTGAAGGATTGATTTGGCAGCGTTTAAGTGTCTGTCAAGCTCTGTGACCTCGTCAAAAACACTTCCATAGCATCTGTAAGCAACTCCTATATGTTCTCAGAAAGTGAACACTTAATCTCAAAGCAGTTAGTACTTAGTAAAAATCAATATCAGCATTGAATACCTTAACACACTCTTTGTTTCCATGGATTAGTAGGGTCATATATCTGATAAGGGTGGATCTTGATGTCAGCAAGAAAGATGTGAAGAATCAGCTTCTCGTTTATTGAGGTTTAACAACGTAAATATCAGGATTAGGGAGATAATGCCGTGTGTACGTGAAGGTGGACCTCTATATGTTTTGCTATAAAAGAGGTTCACATTTCAGTTCACAGAGCATCACATTTCCTACGTTCCTACCTGAAATAAAGAGGTAAAGGTAAGTGAATAAAACTGCCTGCCTGCTCTCAATGTTTCTAATTCTAATGATGGTGTTTGTTTTTGCTTGACTGGTGGCATGGCAGCAATGAAGTGCATCCTGGGTCTCCTGGCCCTGCTTGCAGTCTCAGCCTGGACCAAGGCGGGGGTAAGTGCCTCCGGGGTGCCTTTCACACAATTTATTTCCTTTCACCAGAAGAAGACCCTCAGTATCAACACTGCTTTCCAGGCAGCCCTGAGTACAAATAATAGTATCATTGAATAATAATAATAGTTTCAACGTGTATTACACACACTTGTGTTAATTGAACATTGCTTTTTTGATATTGTCACTACAAAACATTTCCATCCGAGGTCAGATTGTTAAATTTTCTTGACAACACGACAGAGACACTGTCACTTTCTATTTTCAGGTTGTGAAGAAGGTGAGCGGTGGCAATAACGATCAATATGAGGGTGACCTGACCGTCACAGAGCTGCTGGAGAAAGCCAACAAAAATCTCAGTAAGGCACAGTAAATGTGTCACTCTGACTCAAACAATTTAAGCTGTAAAAATGTCTCCATTAATGGGTCAAACACACTGTTATCTTTTCAGGAGCCACAAAAACACTTTTTTTCCAGCATGAACATCAATTATTTCTGATTTTACTGAATTATGTTGAGGGGTTTTCATGTACTCAAGAAAGAGCCTGGTTATATGGTTAAAGTCATCACTGTATGGGCCTATTTTCTTTTACAGCAGACGTTGTGACTAGTAATAGAAGAAAAAGCATCTGTTTCCAATAACATTAACAGTTGCTTTGTTCTGTTCAAGTGTTCCAGTAAGCCATAAGAGACAGTGAGCATGGGTCAGCATGCACAATACTAAGATCCTGAAACTAAAAGCATCTTAATGGAATTTAACCATCAGTGATTATATATATATATTTATAGCTGTTTGTGTTTTTTTTTTTTGCTACTGCTGCATGTCAGCATGTCTTGAAAAGTGCCTATGAAGATGATTTTTGGGTTGGGGTTTTCTTTCCCTCTCACTGTCTGCAGTGCGTAACCGAGACAATATCGAGATTAGAGGTGACATTGCTGTGTCTCGTCTGCCCACCCTGAGAAACGCCGACCCCTGCGTCCTGCGTGGTTGTATGTGGCCTAAAGCCACTGATGGCAAGGTCTACATTCCCTATGTCATTGCTAACCACTACTGTAAGTACCTCCATACGTTCCCCTGTCTCTGCTACTGTTTATATTCTCTAAGACACATTTTTTTTACACTTGAATTTATGGTAAAATCTTCCTAAAAGATTTTTGAGCTTTAGTCTTCTGTTTACCTTATATTTTAGTCATTGCTCTAGGGATGGGATTGTCGAGCGAGCTGTCTGTCAGTTTTACTTTGGTGACATCAATGTTTAAATTCTCATCAAATAGTTTAACTTTGAGCCAAAATGCAGCTAACACACTGAAATGCTAAGTGTTAGCATCTCTGTAAGCAGTGTTTTAGGGATTTGCAGGTTAATTAATAGACATCTCAGTTAAAAGTCTGGGTTACATACAATATCACCACTGTTTCCTAAGCACAGGTTTAAATATGACACTGAAATGCTGTTGAAACAACAGTAACTATATGTTGTAACCTTCATGTAATGTAAATGAAACCTGAGCACCGACACCCCCGATACCAGGGGCAGCACGTGATTTTCGCGCAAAATGCAAATGGCGCCCTGTTACAGCCCTGTAGTGCTGGAGTGCTTTTGTTCACAGGAATATTGATCAATATTCACTGTTTTTATCAATATTTCAATGTTTTGGAAGGTTTATGTTATTTGGAAAGTGGTTATATGGACAGAAATAGTGTTTTGAAGAAAACTCCCAATAAAAGTGAACATATTTAGTAAATGTGGCCGAAACATGGACATTCGTCTGGTATATTTTAGAAGTGTGTAATAACCGTTGTATAATTCTTTTCATCAAATTTACAGTTACAGTTGTAGTCCAGAAGTATTAGAATATATTCTGTTGCATTTTAATGAGTTGGATGATGGTTTTGATAGTGGTATTGCTCTAAAATATAGATTTAAACCAGGCAAAGATGAAAATATCTTATTTTACTTTATTGCATCTCCATTTACTCTGTAATAGAAAATTATTGTATTATTATTATGCATCTAGGCCTAATGGTTGAGGAGTTACTACTGATTCATTTTGGGCATGTTATTTTAGGCGTTTTTCCTAGAAATAGGGACAAATAGCTGGAGGTTTCCATAACATTTACAACAAGTTGTAACATAACATTGGCAGTAATTTACTGAGCAGTAGTAACATAAGTATAATAGAGTTTTTGGCATTCTTGTTAGTCCTAACCTAAAGTTCAAGGATACATAAAAAAAATAATTGTAACATTTATAAGGAATTACTGAGCCTTTTTTAAAATGAAACTATATGTTTATGAGCCATTTTTAAAGACTGACATCTTCAGTAGGAACCTGGTTGGAAGTAATGGGCTTGGGGCAAAGAGCGACAGACAGTATAGGGAAATAAGAAATTACTGAGAAACACATTGTTGGTTCTGGTCTTTTAATGGGATTTTTTGACTAAACACAAATCAAATCAAAGTCTCTCTGTGTCATTTTCATCTATGTCTTTTCCCCTCCAGCTTCTCGGGAACTGGATATCATCAACAGAGGCATCAACTCCTTCTCCTCCTCCACCTGCATTCGCTTCATCCCTCACACCAACCAGAAAGACTACCTTTACATTAAGTCTTTGAATGGGTACGTAGCTCGTCTGTTAATGTCATATAGTGTGTCAATGACAAGTTTACCCATAATGACATTTAATAAGGAAACAGCCATGTTAAGTCTCTTGCTGAAAGAACCACTTTTGATCTCCAACATCACTGCAGTTGCTACTCCTATGTGGGTCGCCAGGGCAATGGCCAGACCGTGTCTCTGAGCCGTCAGGGCTGCATTTACCACGGAACGATCCAGCATGAGCTGCTCCACGCCCTGGGCTTCAACCATGAGCAGTGTCGTTCTGACAGGGACCGGCACATCCAGGTCCTGCTGCAGAACGTCATGGCAGGTCGGCTGCAGTGAAAACAGATTCCTCACTGTTCGTTACATTTATTCATTTAGCTGACGCTTTTTATCCAAATTGCTATATATGTCAGAGCTCGCATGCCTCTGTAACGCGCTCAATAACCACAACCACAGCCTTCACGTGCTGCTTCACTCACTGACTTTTGTTTGCTGACTAATCAGTAACTGACCAAAAGTGGTGGGAAGTAACTTTGTACATTTACTAAAGTACTATTGACTGAACAAAGATTACAAATTGGAAGTACAGACCTACTATATACTTTATTTGAGTATTTAATTTTGTGTAACACTACAGAAATACACCCAGAGACCCACCTTTTTTCAACACAGCTGTGCTTGCTTGTTACTTTACAGATTCAGGTTTTAAATTTAAAATATATAATCAACTTGTGAAATGTGAGCCATTTAAAAAAATGAAATTTCCCCATACTGGTTAAATTTCCCCCAGCGTGACCAGCTACAACATCAAGATGTTGCTTATATGTAGAAGTAATAGAAATACAATAATATAATATTCAATAATATAATACTCTGAAATTATTGTGCACAGTTTGATACTTACTACTAGAGTGATGAAACTAAAAGTTGAGTTACAAATGTGGGACTTTTACTTATAGGGTATTTTTACACAGTGTTATTGCTACCTCTTCTTAAGTAAAGGATATTAATACTTCTTCCATCACTGCAGGTCGTGAACACAACTTTAACAAGATCAACACTCTGAACCAGGGAACTCCATATGACTATGGCTCTGTCATGCACTACGGCAGGTCAGTTTAACACAACATTATCCATGTTACAGTAAATATTATTAATCCAACTCTTTTTCTAGTCACAAGTTTTGCTGTCTGGTGCTCAGCATCATCCATCTATGAATTCTGTTGTACTGTGCCTGTGAGTGTGATGTAAAAGATAAGTTTTTGGATGAATGGCCTGCTGCTGAGTAGTACAATACAATTAACAAGACAACAACCTTTCATAGGTCCCTTTTCCTCATTTGTTTTTTGCTATTTGAAAGAAATTGTTTACTTGTTGTCATTGTTTTATGTTTGGTTAAATGACTTTGTAATCCATGATTTTATGGCATACAGTTTATTTACAATATAAATTAACTTATTATTGTTATTATTTTAGAGAACATTTTTAACGAGTTTAATGATGTGGCCTGTACTGACACGTAAGTGATAGAGCCGGGTTCATTTTTGGAATTATTTAATTTGAGCACATGTTCATTCACTGCAGTGATTGATGTTGTACAATCTCCTGTTGCCCCATCAACTTCACTAATACATAATAATGCTCTATATAATAATAATAATAATAATAATAATAATAATAATAATAATAATAATAATAATAATAATAATAATAATAATAATCAACATTATTTATATAGCACTTTTCTTAACAGTGTTACAAAGAGCTTTACAAACAGAAATAAAACTAGACCAAATCAGATCACAAAAACATTGAAAACAATATAAAAATATATCATACGTTAAAGTTTTCACAAAAAGACAAGTTTTAAGAACAGATTTAAAAGAAGCTACAGACTTGTCTGTTCATATTGAAAGACGCACTTTAAAATCTGCACAGTCATCAATATCACAAAAACACTTTTCATTTTCTCACTTTACTGTCACAGGACAGTGCATACTACAGCAAGCAGCCCTGAAACAACAAAATATATCTGTAGGTGATATATGGATGATTTTGGTTGTTTTTAAAGGATTCGGCTTGTGATATTCTTTACTTTTGTCATTACAATGTGTAAATCATCTCTAAATACTTTGACTTCCCTATCCTGTCTGTGGTTCACATCCCTAATCTGCTTTGCAAGTCTACAAATATACAGTTTTACTTTTTTTTTAAAACTCTACAGTTTTGCATTTGTTGGGTAGGATTTTTAGTGGCAGATTAATATACATTTAGTGCAGCATCGGAACAGTGTATGTGGGTTTGACTCAAAATAAACTACAGTGTATGTTCATGGTAACAAAGGAACATGTCACTCAGTGGTGTGGCTCAGTGAAGTTTCTGAGCAATAATAAAGTTTTATGGCTCAGAGGAATAAGATATTATCAAGCTTTGGACACACAAACAACACTTGTTTGTTTGCGGATTTTTTGAAAATAATAAAAATACATACTTTTACCTATCCTTTAAGGACCACATCTCTGTATTTTATATAAAGTTTCTACTTGAGGAGATTTCAATGTAAAATAATTGATGACTGGTCTTTTCTTCTTTTAAGGCTGGCATTCTCCAAGGACAACTACAACCCCACCATGGTGGCTATTCCAGACCCCAGGGCCGTGTTTGGCATGGCCAAGCAGATGAGCCAGAACGATATCAACCGCATCAACCTGTTGTACTGCAGGAACTAGTTCTCCAGTCCTGAAAATGTTACACTGAAGTTTCTTTGACCAATATTAATTCACTAATTCATTCACTCATGTGAACTTCTGTAGGAGTAGAAGTCTGTTAGGGTCATTACAGTGGGTTTAACATCATAGCATCATATTGGGATTAATCATTTAAAATAACTATGCAGATAATTATTATTAACTATTCATTCTGTTGGTGGTGGCTTATCAATAAATATTCATCTAAAATATATATGTTATTTGTCTCATTATTTAAAATGTAACTTATGATGATACAAAATATTCTGCTATTTAGCAGTTTTACTAAAACACTTTACATTTAGGCTTTAGTCATGTAGCTGATACTAACGTAACAGTGAAGAACTTATGGTTCAGTGGTGTTCATGGATGAACTGTAGCGACTTATACCATAATATACTAGCTACTTTAAAGACTAATTGAATTGTATGTTTTAAGGCAAGATTTGTGGTCAGTGATTTTGTTTCTTGTAGCCAGACTCTGTGGTTACAAGTTTGAGAACCCTCCCCAATACAGAAGTGTCATGAACAATGCAGACAATAAATCATAATAACAATACTGGTGGAGTCAGTTTAAAGAAAAACTAAAATATCCTGAGTGGAATAAAACAAGTGTTACAGTAAGAAAAAGGAGACATAAGGTCATCGCAATGTTTGTTTGTTTTTTGATGTTTTATTGAAGCTGATTATATTTCAGTCATATTCAAACTGAAAGAAGGCTCAGTAATCGCACAGATCGACACTGCTGCTCTCACAGGAAGGAATCCATTGGTAGTTGAACCCAGGAAGAAACTCCTGTTTTGGGCCTTTGACAGAAAAATTTAAATCAAATTAAAATCAGAAATCTTGAAGATATTTTGATCAACATCAGAATATGAAATAGACAACACTAAATTCCCAACCTGGCTTTCACCATCTGGCCATCTAATCACCCCCCCATAGTAATTGGCTCAATGTTTCACTCCCTCTCTGCCTCAAGCTCATGTGCGGCGAGCGTTCTGGCGCTAAATGGCTGCCGAGCATCACCCAGGTGGGTGCTACACATTGGTGGTAGTTGAGGTGAGTCCCCCCTACTTCACTGTGAAGCGCTTTGAGTTTCCATGATAAAATGCCATATAAATGTAATAAATTATTATTATTAATATTATTATTATTAAATACAACACTTTACAAACAAGCATTTATCAAAAGCCACTCACCTGAAACACCCCACTCAGGGCAGATAGCAATTATCCATGATGTTTTGTAAATATATTATTATTTTAGCAATGAGCCATATTTAATTCTGATTCTCATGGGTGCACTTCCTCTGTGTGAACTGGGTGCTCTTCTGAATGGAAATATAAACTGAGATAGAAGCACTCAAAAAACAACTGAAGCCATAATGTTTGAGTTTAGTCCCACTTCAGGACAAATAAAAACATTCTCATAAAATTCGTACATCTTGCACAGTGATCGTAAACTAAAAGGCATTTTTATGCAGAAAGTGGGAGTTTGGGATTTATCTTAGGGAAACACAATTAGGGCACTCTGTATTCTGTTTGTGTGTGTGTATGTGTGTATTTACTATTCTGGCCTATCAGTAGTTGCAGTTGTACAGCCTGTTGAGCCTGGTGATGTCGTTCTGGCTCATCTCAGTGGCTGTTCCGAACTCGACGTTTGGATCAGGGATTGGCACCATGGTGGGTTGGTTGTTCTTGGAGAAGGCGTACCTGGAAACAAACACATTACACTTGGAAAGTGGATGATGGGTAGCTAATATAAGGTGAAATATGTGACATTGTGGATCAGATTCAGACGCACAATGGCTGAAATTTTGTCTAATACAAAATTAAGTCAGTTCTAATGTTGTCTTTGTTCTGTCTGTCCTGAGGAGGATAATTTTTAATCAGAATCAGAATAAGGTTTATTGCCAGGTACATTTTTACATACAAGGAGTTTGCCTTGGTAAATAAATATAGAAATATAAATATAGACAAATTAAGATATCAGAAATGTACAAGTATACAAAATAATAGAATAATACTATGAAATACTAAATATAATACTAAAAAATAATGCAAAAAATATACAGGATATTAACAAGCAATGTGCAAAAATTCACAGTAAGCATAAAAGAATTAGTGCAATGGACACAGATCAAAGTTTAGCATTGCTGTAACGTGTGGGGTCAGGTGTGTGTTCGGGTTTGTGGGGGGCATGAGAGTCAGTGGGGACCCGGGCCTTGTTAAGGAGGCCACTGCAGTAGGAAAGAAAGTGCTCTTGTGTTCTTGGTCCTGATGGACCGCAGCCTCCTGCAGGAGGGGAGTGTCTGAAACAGTTTGTGTCCAGGGTGGGAGGGTCAGCCACAATCTTTCCTGCACCTCTCAGAGTCCTGGAGGCGTACAGGTCCTGGAGAGATGGAATCTGGCAACCAGTCACCTTCACAAAAGAGAGAATGATACGCTACAGCCTGCCTTTGTCCCTGACGGAGGCAGTAGCGTACCAGGTGGTGATGGAGGAGGTGAGGATGGACGCTGCTTGCTGAGACTATTTGGTAATAAATGGTGAATAAAAATGTTTTGTGTGGTAGGACCCCCAGAAAGGATTATTGCCAAAGAGGTCTAAGACAATCAAAGAGTCAAGGAGTTGCAACCACAACATTAAGTTTATAAAATAAGCTATGAAAAACATCTGAAATCTGCAACCGCAAACACTCAAAAACAAAATAACAACTTTGATGGGCTGGCCAAAATTATCCAAAGAAAGTATGATCTGGAGATTTCCCTCTACCCTAAACCAACCTTAAACTAAAGCTAACCAAACAAAATAAAGCCACAAAAACAGGACTAGCAACAGGAAACAAGAATCTATAAAAACAATGGTCACAAACAAACGGCTGCTGCCATGGCAGGAAGGTGGACAAGGTGCAGAAGAACCGTCAGTAAGTTCAGTTAAGACACATCGTGCATGGTGTTACTGTACCTACTTGCTGTACTGCATGACAGAGTTGTAGTCGTAGGGGGTTCCCTGGTTCAGAGTGTTGATCTTGTCGAATGCGTACTCCCAACCTAAGTAGAGAGCAAGCAGGCAAAGCATTGTTTTAGATGTGAGTGGGTAGTAGAGTATTGCTATTTCCACAGCCTTATCTTTGCTGTTTTGTACTGAAAAAACACTGTGGATATTTTGTTATGGGGTTAAATCTATCGCTTGTCCTGAAGGTGGCATTGCATTAAGTGGGGTCATTAAAATAAATAGGGTTTGTCCACTCAGGAACAAGTATTGTTGTATGTGCTCAGTAAATTTCATGGCACAGCACTTTCTACACAGGCAGTGGACATAAAGCAGGCTCTGCAACATTTTCCCACATAAATTTAAATTCTTTGATACGGGAAATTTGAGCCAATGGTCAATAGATAAAAGGTCAGCGTATCCCCCACCAGGTATGACATTCTCCAACAGGATGCGGATGTACTGGTCTCGGTCGGAGCGGCACTGCTCGTGTTTAAAGCCCAGGGCGTGCAGCAACTCGTGCTGCACCACATGATGGTACAGGCAGCCCTGTCGCTTCAGAGACAGAGCCTGTGCGTTAAAACGCCGACCCACATAGGAGAAGCACCTGAAAGAAGATAAACAGTCTGTGTTATTGTATATGTATTCACATTTGACACAGTTAAGGAGACCAAATCAAAACAAAGAATTAAACTCTTCAATATCTCCAAGAGAAACATCTGTACAAGAGTAAACATGTACAGTTAAGTATGGATAGACAGAAAATTCACACACACACACAAGTAACATTAGTTTCACATTACGAAAAGCAATTACAAGTGGAATTGCTAATACTTGAGTTTAGCCTTTTAATATTTTTTTTTGTCATAATTTAAAACAAGCTTATGTTTGATAAGAGAGATCTGAAATGTATCAGAAGTGTTTGAAATGGCCAGATTAAGAGAAGAGCTTGTAGAATATCAAATACAATTTGGAGGGACAGATTTTATATTGTCATATGGTGAATAAAAGAGGACCAAGAATAGACCCATTTGGAACTCTTATACAAACCTTGATAGCACTTGATTTGGAGATTGAAAACTACACTGTGGGATAGTCATAAATCTTTAAAATTACACTAATAGCGGGTTATCGCTATAGACAGTCTCAGAGGTACGTATAAAATGAATCTAATTTTTACTAAGTGGACCTTTATATTTTGAAAATATCAAGTAATAAACAGTTGTTTCTTCATTGCGTTTTTTAATGAACTTGTAACCTCAACACTATTATGTACAGTATTTTGAAATGGAGCCTCAATTGCATGTTTCTAGAGAGGTTATATGCTGAAGTCACTTTATGTCAGGCAGTTTAAATGTCAGAACCTCATATTTATAATACGGTGGAATTCTGGAAGTATAATTTCTCATGTGGAAGAAATACAAGTGCACTAAGTTAATTAGAAATGTGGTAAATAAGAAGACGTGGAAACCCCTGTATTCCATTATGTCGACAATATGTATTCTTAAGTACTCAAACATGTAATAAGGACAAACCCGTCCAGAGATTGGATGTGGATGTAGTCTCTTTCACTGGTTCGAGGGACGAATCGGATGCAGGAGACACTGTGGAAGGACTCTAGGCCACGTTCAATGATGGCGCGCTCTCTGGATGCTGAAAGCGTATGAATCATTTAATACAGATTCATCTTGACATATTTCAGGCGAATAGGAAGAATAGACATAAAATCTTAAATGTGTTAGTTTTCTTGTTAAAAGTTAAATGAGAAGTTTGATACCGAACTTTTCGTTGTATGCTAAATGTGAACCTGCTGCCAGTTATCTTAGCTTAGCACAAAGACTGGAAACAGGAGAAAACAGCCAGCACTGCAGCATGTCTAAAGATTACTATTTACCACATTATATCTCCTTTGAATTTGTACAAAAACCAAAGTGTAAAAACAACATGTTGTGGTTTTACGGAGTGCCAAGCTTTTATGTTGATTTTGGTGCTCTTGCGTAGAGCCAGGCTAGCTGTTTCCCCCTGTTTCCAGACTTTGCTATGAGAACTGGCTGCTGTCTGTGAGAGCAGAATTGATTCTCTCTTATAACTCTCGGCAAGAAAGCAAATTAGTGTATGTCACAAAATGTTGAACTATCACTTTATAATGATATAATGCTTCGATAGTTTTGATCTTGCATAATACATTTGATTATTCTCATGATATTTGTGTTGCCTACTTTTACTTAAAGGACAGATTCACCATTTTTCAAGATGTGAAACAGCTAGGCGTCAATATGAACAAAGAAAAACAGGCTTTACTTATTGACCATCAAGAGATCCCCTCCTAATTCAATTCCAATGTAATTGATGGGAAACAAAATCGACATCTGAGTTTATCAGAGCCTGATACGAGGCTTCAGTAGTCTAAGTTGGCCAAATCAAGTGGATATCTTCTAAGCGCTAAAACTAAAAAGACAATAACTTTAAAGACACACACTTGGTTTGTTTAATTTAGGCTACTTAAGCCTCATTTTAGGTGTAGATAAACTTTTTGATGAAGTTTTGCATGGAACGAGAATTAAAGATTTTATCACCCATCACATTAGAAGCTCATTAGGAGGGGATCTCTTGATGGCCAGTACAAACAGAAGGGATGATTACAGCAAGCAAAACCTGTGTCAATGTTAACATGAGCACCTGACTATTGTTTTAAGATAATAAAAATATGTTAATACTTCTTCCACCACCACTGAAGTGAAAACTGCTGCACTCACTGTAGTCGTCTGCGATGATGTACGGCACATAGACCATGCCATTACTGGCCTGGTCCCACTTGCAGTTGTAGGAGGTGCAGGGGTCGGCGTTTCTCTCACTCTCAGAGTCATAAGCCATGTCATCCTCCACAAAGAGCCCATCAGGAGCTCTGACTGATTTTAAAACATGGAGCACAGGACAGTGTTATATGGAAGACCAGTGAGGACAAAACGCTTTCTCAATATCATGACAAAATTAATTCATAATCTTGACATATACAAGCTTCTTATGAGATTAAAAGAGGAGCAGGAGTATGTGTGTCAGTTTTGATTTAAAAACGTAATTAGTTAAATGGGTTGTTCATGAACAATTAAGAAAAAATTAATTCTGCTTTTAAATTGTATATTTTTGCTCAGAAAGTCTATACTATAGGTGTGTTTTGTGTGTCCTAAAAACAATTATAAGGATAAAAAAGATAAAATACTTCAATGGTGGTGTTACAGTTGATAAAATTTATGACAAATAATCATTCTATGACCTTTATAATGTAGCTATAGAAAATCTATGGAATGGAAATTATAGCAGACATATTAGCCTTCTGTAACTTTTCTCATAATATCTTTTAAGACACACATGAAACCAAGAAAGACGCTAAATGTCGTCTCAGTTGTAACAGGTAGCCTGGCTGTGTGGTAAAGCATTGAAATGTACTTGAATCCATTTTTATCAAATGCCTTACCAGTGTTTGTGTTGGCTTCCTCAATTCTTTCAGAGACAAATTTAGCCTGTGATGAGAGGAGGAGGAGGTTGAACAGCATTGGTGGTATAAGTCCGGCGGGTTGTTTTCTAAATGATTTTTATCATAGTAGTAGTAGTTTCCTCATCAAAGTTAAAATCAATAAAGCAAATTTCACTATTTTTATTTTTATTTTTATATTATATATTATATTAGTAATTAGTTTTATAAAATGCACTGATGAAGTGAATTCAGGAAAAAGCCTTTATTGCTTAGTAGTTTAACTTCGATCCAATCCAAACAACAGTAGATTTTCAAGTTTATGACATATCTGAAAATGTGACTTGAACACAGATAATATACAGTTGGGGTACAGTTTTTGTCAATTTTAAATTACTCATTATCTTCTGGTGTTATTTTCCTGGCTGGGTTTTGGTGAATTTTATGACGCTGAACTGTTTTTAAAAGCACCAAGAAATGTATGAAATGTGCCATATCAGCAAAAATTTTCTTTAATTTTGAATGGACTTGAAAACTCACCTTCTTCTCCTCAGCCCTGATCGAAATCACCATCAAAGCCAGAAGTCCCAGAGTGCGCCTCAGACCAGTCATGTCTCCTGAAAACCTGAAGTTAACAAAGTTTTTGTCGCTCAAGCCACAAAAAGTCAATATAAAGTTAGCCCAGTATTTCTGTGTAGCTTTGGATCCGTTACACTGGGGGAAAGAAATGACTGGAGATATAAATAAAGCTTTTGCAACTGATAAGACTATTTCACCTTCATGCCAGATGCTTGTTCCCATAATGCAGTTGAGTCTTAACTGTGCCACAGAAAAAAATAGACAGTTTTTCTTTACTGGTTAATAATAATCAGTTCAAAAGGTTTTGGGGTATTTAACTGTGAGGTTAAAGACTGTTAGCAGTTGAATAGCCTGTTGAGCCTGATGATGTCTTTCTGGCTCATCACAGGATGCAGGGTTCAAAACGCCAGGTTCTTTAAAGATTCGAAGTAGGAAATATGTGGCAAAACAAAAGGTTACCAAAAAGAAAAAACCCAAATCACAAAAATAATGGTATCAAATACCAGTAAGTGTACATTTTGGCTTCCACTGTTAATTAATATTAATCCATCAGTTTTATTACTGTGAATAATCTATAGGTTTTTGCTTTGTGTATAGAGAAACTATTTTCATTCTAAGACTAACTATTTCACTTTAAAATTAAATATTAAACAATAAATAATGATAAATGTGATAAATAATTGAGAGGTGGGGATGCGGAATTAGGTATACTTGATTTACATTTTAGCCACAATTTGCATCATCGTGCGAGGGATTTATTTTTAAAAGTAGGTGGGATAGTTGTCTTTTTCCTCATCAATAGTATATTTACTTTCACTCTGCGGGGAAATTCAAATGTTGCAGCAGCACAGACAGAAATAAGCACAGGTAAATAGAGAAAGTAATTAAAGTCCAGATTACAAGGCAAGAGTGACAAAGTGGTGTGATTAGTAACAGCAAAGTCAAACAGCCTACACCAGAATAATATAAAATATGATTAAGTAATGACACTGTTTGTCTGTATTGATAGAAATATAATAATGGTTTTATCAATGGAGTCTGAAGGCTTAGACAAGAGCAATATAGTGACTGTTTCTGGTTTAACTAAAAAGAATCTTGCTCTTTGACAAAAAGGATTATGTCTGCAGGGATGTTTTTTGTTATGATTGAAACTGGTTGCAGATATTGAAGAAGTTTTTGAACAATAAAGTTTCAATTACAGTTCATTTTATGAAGGTATTTATGATCCTAACAGACTGAGGCAGATCATTCATCTCTGCTTAGATGTCTGTTGTTAACCAGCTCAAACAGCAGAATCACATTCAGATTTGTCCAGATTTCAGCTGTCCAAGGTGACCCGTCCTATCTTGCGCAGACCAGACCTGACTATCTTTAAAAATCAATAACCAATCATAGCCAACTCTGGATTATTACTGGATTGTATATCTTGTAGTGTGTTCCCTGGCCTAAGAAGTTGACATGTGCTGTCCCTCGACATTTACCCTGCTGTGTGGAAAAGAATTCCTGTTTTTTAGGGCTATATCTGGTGGGCGGCATCCAGGAGAGAGAGAAACACGGAGGACATATGATGGGTCAAGACAGGTGCAACCCCACAATCTTGATTTATGACTACATCACCCAGAGTGCAACTCAACCACTGACAGTTCCTTGGAGATTTGGGTGTGCTATGCTACTAATGTAAACTTTGCCTTCAAGCAGAGATGAGCAGCAGGCTTCAGAGGTCTGGCACTAAACACTACAGTATATTTACCCTAAAACTGAAACAACGAGCTTACATGTTGCTAAAAAAAACTCCATCAAACTTGGGCAATTATTCCCTGTGGGTTCAAGGGACACCTTTTACATTACAAGTAGTAATTTGATTTTGTGTTAAAATATAAATGTTCTGTAGATTTTACACGTTCATCACGCAAACGTCAAATTTTGAATTCAGGAATACTTGGTGCACAAACAACAAACAAGGCTTCAATGAACAGTTTATTGTCAATACAATGTCTTGAGAGAAAACACAGTTTTAAACAGCTGGTTTGATGTCTGAATTGGCACCATGTTGTCAGGATTGTTTTCATCATCTGTTTAATAATAGAAATAGAAACGTGTAAAAAGGTAACAAACACAAGTGCACATTTTGTTAATAAATTAGATTTACACAGGGAACACTTAACAACAACTGATATATAACATGTATACAAACCTAGTATGTGTTCTCTTACTGTTTAACATTTGTACAGCCTGTTCAGTCTGGTGATGTCATTACTGCTCATCTGTTTGCCCGTGCCGAATTCAACATTTGCATTGGGGATTGGAACCATCGTGGGCTTATTGTTCCCGGAGAAGGCATACCTGGAATTATAAAGAGTACAGAGGTTGAATTCTTTTTGGTTTGTATAAAAAAGTCTTATATCAATATTAAAACCCACAGAACTTTATTCAAAATTATTGTTGAGACATAAAATTTCCACTTATCCCTGAATGAGGAGGAGCATTTTATGTTCAAAAGATACTGAAAATTTTAACATACTGCAGCCATTAACAACATGTTTTGACACTAAACATTATGCAATGTTATGTTTCCCATCTTAAATAGAAATGATTAGTAGTAGTTATTTAAATACTGTTTAAAGGGTTAACTCAGGTTACAAAACTAAATGGCTTGATTATAAAGATGTCGTCGCTTTGTTATAATTTTTGTGTGACTGTGTGAAAATTATTAGAGGGGGAAAGGCAATCGGACGAGTGTGAAATACTTTATTTTTGCTGATTTTGAAAACATTTGGCGGTTGTGCTTTTTGTGCACTCTTTGGAGGAAACATGCTGCACGCCAGGACACATGACACAAGAATCATGTAAATGATTTTACAGACAATCAGATGTCTTGATCTCAATCATTACTGGGCTGTCGCATCATCTGATCTAATCCATATTAATTTTTTGAGTGGCATCTGGGTTTGGTGGAAAATATTTATTTTGCAGCTCTTTATTAAAAACAAATTATTTTGAGATTTTGAGGGGAGGGTATTGTGTTTTTATTTCCAAGTTAGGGGTCAAGGCCCAAAGAAGATTTTTGGAGGGTCTTGCTTTTTTGTGAAATAAAATGCAAGATTCAGCCCCCTTTTGCTGTCGCCAGGCCAATATTTTTCATAAATTCCCTTAATAAAAGGTACTTCCAAAATGAGGGCACAAAGTTATATGAACAAATAATTATAAAATCAGTTAATGCTCATCTGAATAAACAGAAGTTAGATGAATTGTAGCCATATCCACCTGTGGTACTGCATGACAGAGTTGTAGTCGTAGGGAGTGTTCTGGTTCAGAGTGTTAATCTTGTCGAAGGCGTAAGCGTAACCTGAGAGGGAAAAAATCACAACAAAGGGTCAGAAAAGACCAGAAAATTGCAAGCATGTGGTAAACTGTCTTTTACTTATGATCCACTCAGTCGTCAGTTTGTCAAGAAATTAGTTTTAGGATTTTGGTAAAAGATATTTTCTGGCATTTCATTTAAAAATCGATTAATTGATTGATCAAGAAAATAATTGGCAGCCTTAATTAAAATAATAATTCCATTTGCAGCCCCAGAACATTCAGATCATTTTAAAATTTGGCTGCATTTAGTACAGACCAGACTGGATGTTTTCCCACAGGACCCTGATGTGCTGGTCCCTGTCAGAGCGGCACTGTTCGTGGTTGAAGCCGAGAGCGTGGAGCAGCTCGTGCTGGACGGTGTTGTGGTAGAGACAGCCCTGACGGTCCAGAGACACCGTCTGGGCATTACCACGGCGGCCAACGTAGGAGTAACAGCTGCATTCATACAATTAAATGAAAAAATAATAATGATCAAAGCAGGCACGAATAGTTCATGGCTCAGGTATTTCTAAGATTTAGAGATTAAGATATTTTCATACACTGGTAGTTATATGGATTGAAAATGATATTAAGGAACATAAAATTTAAGATACTGACTAATTTTTTTATTTTAATTTTATTTTTTTATTTAAACGGGAAAAGATTAAGAGCAATCGGGCCTGACTCAGTCTAGAACTGATTTTCAGCAGGTTCCTGTTCTGCAGAACATGAATACCTTAAACACAACAAAACTCCAAGACCATACAATAACAAACACACAGCAACAAGCACACATAACAGTTAGAAGTTTCTCAATGTAAAGTGTGATACACACAATATTTTCACATGATATCTAGTGTTAAAATATAACTCAGTAAGGAAATATTTAAAGAAAGACCTGTGCTTATAAAATAAATTACTGATCTTATTTAGTCTGGTTAAGAATTCAACCCTTCAACAAATATTGAATTTATAAAAGTACCAGTTTCAGGTCCATAATTGCAACTAAAACTATTAAAACCCACAGAACTTTATTCTAAATTTTTGTTGAGATACAAAATTTTCACATATGTCTGAATGAGGAGGAGCATTTTATAAAAGAATGTACAAAACAATTGGAATATTTTGGCACTTTAAGCAAATGCAGCCATAAAACATGCTTTGACAATTTGACATGAAACATTGCGCAATGTTATATTTCCTATTTTTATCTGTCAGAAAGACAAATATTTAATCTATGATAGGAAGAAGATACTGATATCAATTATCTTGCATTTCATAATGCACAAGCACAGGTTTGAGTTAATGAGCTGCATGTCGTTTACCCACACGCAAGCACATGGTTTGTTACCCATTGTTGGACTGGATGCTCAGGTAGTCTCTCTGGTTGGTGCGTTGGACAAAGCGAATGCAAGAGACATCAGTGAAGGATGTTAGCCCACGCTCGATGATGGAGCGCTCCCGAGAAGCTGAGAAGACACATGCAGGTAAGATAAGTAAATAATATGCTCTGACACAAAAAATTAAAATACCTGCCATCTTGCCTGTCTACCTGAGCACCTTCTGCCCGTGCATGAAAGCACCTCTTGGTCTGAAACGTGAAGCCAATGCCTTAAACCTGCATTCTTTCTAATAGTCAGGAGGGGTCGACTCCCTGAATGTATAGAAGTCAAAATGACCCTACTTGATTTATTGAGTAATAATAATAATAACTTCCCTAATGAGTTTATGGTCTCAGTTGCTGGTTTTAGGTGTTTAATACATCATGATGTTCATTTTGTAAGTTATGGTCCCATTTAGAGGAAAATAGACAATAAAGCAGTTTATCCTTTAGGGCATGGCTACCTTGTAATTGACAAATCGATCCCAAGGTGACCTGTCAGGCATAGCAATGCCTATCAGAGACAGACATTTTTGCGGGAATCCTGTGGGATTCCTGCAGGATGGGAGTCAGTTTCACTATTCATCGCGGGACTGAAAGATCAGTTTTATATTTAAACATGCAGTTCTAATATGAATAAAGACTTTACCAAACTAAGGTTACCAAATTGTCACTTCTGATTTCAAAAAAATAAGATGAAACACAAACCAATGGGTGACGTCACGTTGGCTAGGTCCACTTTTTAAAATAAATTCTATTGTTTTCGTGGTGTGGCTTTACCTCCAACCAATTAATTAGATATCCCGTTTTATTTTATATCTCATGTCATAATGAAAGCTGTCAAATATTTTTATGAAGAGTTTTTCAGTTACTTACAGTAATGTGTGGCAATGACATAGGGCACGTAGACCTTCCCATCGCTTGATTTGCCCCACATGCAGCCCCTGGAGGTGCAGGGATCAGCGTTTCTCTCATTTTCGTTGTCATAAGCAATGTCGTCCATGACCAAGGGCTCGTCCTCCGTATGCACTGTTGGAGGAAGACATTACAGAGTCAAGCAGTAATTTGACCAGAGGTGGAAGAAGTATTCAGATCCTTTCTTAAGTGAAAGTACTAATACCACAATGTGAAAATACTCCACTATGAGTAAAATACCTGCATTCACAACCTTACGAAAGAAAGGTATATGAATATTATCAGAAACAACTGTAATCTGAAAAGAAGCTAAAGTTGTCAAACAAATGTAATGGAGTAAAAAGTGCAATATTTGCCTTTGAGATTTAGTGGAGTATAAAGTATAGAGTTGCATAAATTGAAAAGTACTTTGAATTTGCACTTAAGTACAGTATTTGAGTAAATGTATGGAGTTACATTTCACCAATGAATTTGACCCGTAAAAGTACATCAGTGTTTTACTGGAAAGTCTGACTATGATTTGGCATTTCCTCTGTTTATCATCTGATCTGATAATTGAAAAAATGGGTCAGTAATGTTTGTAAACAACAAGTTGTTGTTGTTGCAGACAAAGTAATCTCTATGTTCGATATACCCCACATAATGAAATTATTACTACACTGATTCTATTCTTACAGCCTCTTTGAGATGCTTGTATTGATATGATGTTTTCAGGGAATCGCTGTAGAATTAATCCACCTGGGAACATGAATGTACTGCTCAACTCTTATGGAAATCCACCTATTAAATTGTGAAAGTGACAAGAAGTTTATGGCCTGTCCATAAAGGAGCGTGTCCAGCCTTTTCATGGGGCATGAATGTCCACAGTGAACCTCATGGCACTCTGAATGAAAATCACTACATCACTGTTTCCCAACCTTTGATTGGTTTATGCCCTTTATATAGCAAAGCAATACCTACATTTGATGTTTGTTTTTACTAACATTGTCTTCCTTCTTAACTATTGTCAACACGCTTATGAATGATTTGCAATTTTATATCAATTTATATTCTTTTTCAGGGTGACTTTGTAACGTAACATCTGTCTCGGAACTACAGACGAAAATACAATTTGGGCTAATTCTAGTGCATTTACAGCATTGTTTAATAATGTATACTGTCCCTGTTAAATAAGAAATAATCAAAAAAATGCATGGGGTCTTACCGACATCCTTGTTTGCCCTCCACAGGAGCTCGGATACAGACAGATCCTAGATCAGGGAGATGACATCATTAGTAAGGGCTCAATTGAAAAGTTAAATGTATATATTTAGCACGTTTTGCTATTTGGTCATACTTCCCTCCTGTGTGTATGTACGACATGAGCATGGGAAATTGTGGATGTCTGCATCAACATCAGGAAGACACAATGTACTGCAGTGGCAACGTGCATGTTAAATAATAGAACAAGTTCATTTGTGTGTCAATTAATTCAAACAAACACTACATGTAATGTCCCTAAAATTCTGCCTAAATTATCCTTTAAGCTTCTGCGAAGTTAGATAAAATTTTGCTTACTGTCTGACTGTATATGTTCAGAATCCTTATTAACATTTAATTCATGCTACTTTTTTTATGAGCCACTCCAAGCAGTGACAGATGCATGTTTGTTGTTGTAAATTTTTAGTTTTACATTGAAACAATATTGCATCAGTGCATCAGTTAGGCTGGTTTGGTGTCAGTCATAAAACAACCTGAACGTAACAAACTTCAACAAATATTAACAATAAACAAACAAACAAAAAGACACAGATTAAATCACAAACACATTACAAATTTTCTCACCTGCTCTTCAGCCCAGGAGCAGTCAGAGACCACAAGAAGGACGAGGAGACTGAGCGTGCACTTGAAGAAAGCCATGTTACCAGCCTGCAGGTGTTCACTGTTAACACCGGGATACTGCTACAGCCACTGTTTATACCTTTCACTGTATCTGTTAACTCCTGAAAAAAACACCACTTTGCTTAGTGATAAGATGCATGTTGCCTTGAGAACACGCTGCAGTTTCCCACCTTAACATGAATAAAATCTGCTTGTGGTGGCAAAAGATTGTTGAGACTTTTTGCGAAGTTGTGAGACTAAAGGCCCTGAGGACACCTGCTTCAGAGCTGTTACAAAACAGATCAACCTGATTAGTTTGAATGAATGTTTGTTAGAAAACAGTTGCTGAATTACGGAAGATAAAGCACAAACCTTATTCAACAAAGACAACATATCACAAATCAATTTTCTTACTTCAATTACTGTTTACCGAAGCCCTTTTCTGACAGGAATAAAATGTTTGTAAAACAAAATTATGCCACACAAAAGTGTTGACTTATTACTTATTATGGTATAAATTTGACTTAATATCTCAAACAAACAAAAATATATAAAATACATTTTATATAATAATTTTCAGCATCATTTTTAGCAGGCAGATACAGTCTTCTGTACTAAACAGTAATGAGTAGGAAGTAAATTCTTAAAATGTGGTCAAAATTAATTTAAGAATTGAATATGATTTCCAGGTTAATCTATGATATGCTGTCCTTTACTTACTTCCATTTCATAATTATACTGATAACATTGTTGCTTCTCTTCATTGGAGGGTCGTTGTTACCTACCTGCCCAGCAGCAAATGACAAACAGACAAAGTTAGGAACTAGCTGGTAAAGACTTTTATAATTTCATTTTAAGTAATGTGTTTTATTTTTCTGTTGCAACTTTGTTCAATTTCTTTTCTATTTTTCTATTTAAGATTTTTAGATTTCCCTTTTGATTTTCAAATTGACATTTTATAGTATGCACTTTTATCCAATGATCTTTTTAATATCCAATTTTCTTTATCATTTTATTTTTTTTATGTAGGCTGATGTAGGCTGTTTTGAAAGCCCCAGACTATCTTCACACATGTGGGGTGAACAATAACCTTATTTGGATCATAGACTGTAAAAAAGAAGTTCTTTTGTTTTGTTCTCTCTCCCTCCCTCTTCCTGTTCTGGACAATCGTCCATCCTGGCACCTCTCTCTCTCTCTCCCTTGGCTGTCTGACACTTTGGATCTGGACATTTTTCCTCCGGGAGACATTAACAAACGCAGAAAATACAAATAGGCCAATACAGTACACTTGGATATTTGACACAAGTTTGTTTTTTCATCTGCATTTTAAATTAAATGCTTTTGCTCAACATATACATAGTACACAAGTACAATATAGTGAAACATTCACCCACTGTGTTCTCTTTGGTAAGGAGAGACACTGATATCAAATCTGTTTTAAAATATGTAATTAAATGCAGAATGGCTTATTGAAAAATGGAACAAATGAAGAGAAATTTTAGTGCAGGAAGTTCACATTAAATATAGCTGTGATATTCATTTTATACATCTATAAATTCAAATGAGACATCATTGCGCATGACAACATCCGAGTACTTGGATGGACTAGGAATTATATAGTTTATGCTTAAAAGACAGCGTGACCACTGGATTTTTAAAAAGAGCTCAGCAAACAAATAAGTGGTCAAATTTGTGGGTTTTCTTGTCACCTGTCTCGCCCTGTTAGACCTCTCTGGACAGTCAGGCACCGAGTCTCATCTTCAGCTTCACCAGAGGTGGCAAGTTTTATGATCGAACTGCCCAAAAACAGCACTTAGGGAAAGCAAACCTTTCACCTCCTCCTTTGGGTCGCTTCAGCTGTCTGTTGAGGGTTGATATCTCAAACCCCCCTCCTCTTTCCCTCAGGGAGAAAAAAAAAAAAGAATTTGGGATCTCCAAATTTATTTGATATAAAATGAACCAATCCACACTGGCTTGTTCACTACAGCTGCATCCCTACTTCACAGCAAAATCAGGGTTAGGCTGAGGACATAAAACTCACCACTGTGCTTTTCCTTTTAAATAGTAGGCTTTATAAAATAGAGCAGGGTCCCTCAGGGTTTGAGATGTCTTTCAACAAAAGGCCATAAGGACGGATGGCCCTTTCTACCATCTTGTGCTCTTCTGTCACTGGTGTTCCTTTCGGGATGGAAACCAGCCAGTAATCTCTGTTGGGTCTGTGTTTCTGCCTGTACGCAGGGTTGATACGGTTCTGCAGAATCACTTCATAGGTGAATGTTTTGGTGTAGTTTTCTGCTATAGAGATGCGTGGAGTAGAATAAATCCCCCTGCCATGCACCTGACCATCACCTGGCTGTTAAAAAGAAATAAGAATTAGAATTAACATTGATAGTATATTATTATTATTATTATATCTTCAACTTCTCTAGGGTTTGTAGATATACAGATAGACTTTTTGTGTTGGTTCAGAAATAATGTTTAGTTTTAAAAAGCATATTTACTCTAAACAAAGACAGTTCATCATTTCATGTTTCAAGCTTTCAGTTTTAGTTCAAAACCACTCTGATTGGCTCAAAACTTTTCATACAGTATGAATCAGCTATAGTGAACAGAAACTTATTATTTTAACTTACAGATAAATGCAGACTGCTTTATTAAGCATTATTCTGTTGTTGCTGAGCAGTTACTTCCAGTATTTTCCACCAAAATACCAACAACTTGCTTTGCACTGCAGCATTCGAATGAACCTCCCACCTGTTTGTACTGTACTCTTATAATACTACATATTATATACAGATAGATAGGAAAAGCAATTTTCAAGGTCAGGAAAATACCAAACCACATAGGGCCCCATGTATCACACCTTAATTATGTTAAAACTGTGTGTGTATCTCAGTAATGCAGTTACAAACATGTTACATTCTACTGGATTAACATTTTCCACTTATAATTACTGATATATATAATGAACCATCGAACCTCGTAGAATCCTGCGATGATGCCTTCAGCACCTTCCTTGGATGTCCCATGGTAGGACACAGGCCACTCTCCTGGCACTGACTCTGTGCTTCACCACCTGGTTCCCAGCCAGGTATTTTCATCATACTTATCCAGGACCTGTGATAAAATATACACATGTGACATCACTTTTTGTTGGTCTTTGCTTTTTTGTAATTTTAAAGATGAAGAAGTGACATTAATTGTTATAGGGTGTAGGCCTACAGTCGATCGTGCGTGGGTGTAAAGTTTACAAGATTTGCAATGGAAAGATATCAAAGTAAAACTGATCCATGGTATCTTTACCAGTGAGCAACAGGAGCTAAAATGGGTCGAAGAAAAGAAATCCAGCATAACTTTAAATAACAATGTCTTAAATCACTGTAGGCCTAAATGTAACAGTAATGTTGCTCCCTGTCTGCTGGATGTGTAAGTGAGCAACCTTCACCATTACAACTTTATGCAGTGATAATATGTCAATGCTGTATAAGCGTTTTCTAAAAGTAATCAATCCATGCTGCTTTATAAACTGCCTAAAAAATAACCTAGTATTGAAGTTGTATCCGACAAAATTCTTCATTATTGATTAATTCATAGTGACCCTGCATAACACTGCACCCAACAAAATCTACCTGCCCTATACCCTGCTGAGTTTGAGACCGCAGCGGGTGAGGCAAGCGTGCAACTCCAAACACTTCTAAACAGACATAGCCTAACTCTCACCACAAATCCACACAAATGTTAACTTCAACACCTGTGAAAAAGTGCAGCCTACAGCTGCCTCGCAAGGACGCATCCTGGATCAGTGAGGCGGCCAGAAACAGCTGCGACACAGAGAGACCGGTGTCTGTGTCGCAAGGGACAACTCAGTAGTCACTGACGAGCTCTGAAACTTAAACCACCGCGGTGAAGTTAGTTTTAAGTTGGATATTCGACATTCACCCAGGATCCAGTGACGGCTTTTTAGTCAGTTCACCCAGTGACGGTTGGATAAGTGCGGTTAGCTCACCTCTGATGGCTCGCTTTTAACCAACGGGGGTCAGCTTAGGGACCATCAATAAATTACAATTGTGAAAACAGTGTTATGGAAGAATCATAATTTTTTTTTCAATAGCTTCCAAGTCATACGACTTCAAACCAATGCCGAATTGTAGTACTTCACTAGGCAAATGAGACACACCTCCTCATATTTGAGTTGAGTGCATATTTTATTTTATATTAATATTTATTCATAATTATTGAAAAAAAGTGCTGTTTTTTTCAATAGCTTCCAAGTCATGTGACGCAGGGACTTCAAACAAATGCCGAATTGTAGTACTACACTGGGCAAATGAGACACACCGCTTCATATTTGAGTTGAGTTCATTTTTAATTTTATATTAATATTTATTCATAATTTATTGAAAAAAGTGCTGTTTTTTTCAATAGCTTCCAAGTCATGTGACGCAGGGACTTCAAACAAATGCCGAATTGTTGTACTACACTAGGCAAATGAGACACACCGCCTCATATTTGAGTTGAGTGCATATTTTATTTTATATTAATATTTATTCATATTTATTGAAAAAAGTGCTGTTTTTTTCAATAGCTTCCAAGTCATGTGACAGAAGGACTTCAAACCAATGCCGAATTGTAGTACTACACTAGGCAAATGAGACACACCCCTTCATATTTGATTTGAGTGCATTTTTTATTTTATATTAATATTTATTTTAAAATAATATTATATTATTATTATTATTTTTAGACCTACATTCGACAAATTCTAGGATTAAAAGCATGACAAAAGCATATTTACCTTGAGGGCAAAACGCTGCCAACCACATGGGCGTTCATACACCTCTCCACCTCTGTAATAAGTCTCGGTGTCTCTCAAATTGGTGAAATCATAGTCGAACTGTGGGTGAAAGAATTCATCCTCGTTGATGAAGTGATTTCTTTCGAATACACTATCAATGTCCACGTGGTTCTTTGGGGACGAACCTGTTGCCAGTAGGGGTTCTGCTCCGGCAAAGATTAAGCCAAAGGGTTTCGCAGAGAATGCTGCCTGTTTTCCACCTTGCAATAATCTTTCCAGGTGGTCAAAATTGGATCTTGACACCGGGCTGTAAAGTAAGGGAAGGACATGGAATTTCAAAGCACATAGTGGTCACTTCTTGCAGTCAGTCACATTTGAATTATATCTACACTGCATTTTCACAACTCATTCTGCAAACAGGAAGGCTTTTTATATATTCAAAACAGTAGTGTGTAACATTTTCAGAAATATCTTCTCAATCCCGAGAGTAGGCTATCAAAATATCTTTTTGCCAATAATTACGAGGTTTCATCTCCCTTCAAGATTGAATGGATGAAATTATTGATGTGCAGGTGCTCCCGCGCTGCTCCTCCATCACAGCCATCTCCGGAATGACCAGATTGTGATATGTTTTTCGCAGAAGTTACATTGGCATTGCAAAGTGCGCACAAAGCTTCAACGGCAACTTCTTTGTGGATCATCTTTACAATTAGTTCTAGTATAAACAAGTAGTCTAGTCTAGAAAATGTCTTGTTTGAAAGGAATGTCTGAGGTTTCTAACGTCCTGGGTGCCATAAACAATTAACTGACAGAGACGCTAAGATTTATAAGCAGACGCCTCCTCACATATTGATTTGTCAAAGATGCAAGTCATAATAGGGGCTTTAAGCAGTGACGTTAGATGAGCGATGTTGTGCCGAGTTGTGCCTGCCAACTAAGAAGGTCATATCACCACTGATGAACCCCACAAAGAATATTATATAATTTTCAAAATGTACTTCATTACAATGTCTGACAGTATTTGCTTTAGTTGTGCGCCTCCCGCGAGGTGAACGCAATTCATAATGGGTCTGCTCTCATTATAAGTAAATGCAGGTCAGACACAACCTGAAATGCAAAATCTTACACAGCAGTCAGCATTTACACAGTGAATAAGACATGTGTCGTCCACTCCTGCTCAAAACTGGTCCATGCTTATATTTTTATGATATCTTATTTTGTTTCACAGCAAAGGGCAACAGAAGCTTTGGGTAGCCAAAGTAAACTCTTTGAGGGAGAAGTCACAGGGTAAAATAGCCTATCTGTTTCATCAGTTTCCACTAAACCACTATTGACATGTAACAAAATGTTTAAATACATTTACACAGATTTTTGTAATAGATTTTATGTTTCAAACTTTCAGTTTCAGTTTAAAGTTCATGATGTGATTTATATTTCTTGGCACACAGCCCATTGTGTAAGATATGATGTCCATTATATAAGATGCACCATTTAAAATGGAAGTAGTTTCACTTTCAGTGCTGTTGAGCTCTGCAGGGAAAGTTGCTCCCTTACAGGAAATCACATTGATCCGGCTAGTTAGACTGTTCTCTGAGTGAAAGGAAAAGTGAGAAAGGAAAAAGTTATCAGTCGATCTAGATACAGTCCTAATAGTTAAATAAATTTGTGACTCCTCATGTGAGTGCAAAGTAGAATGACAAAATCAGATTTGAAATGTTAGTGAAAACCAAACTGCACCTGAAAACTAGTCTGGATTCACACTCCTCAAGGTAATATTTATTCTAAACTCATCTTCAATACCTGTTTAAACCCGTATATAACATTTTTGGAATATATCTTCTCTATGCACAGAAAGATAGGTGACAAAAAATCACCAGGTTTCATCTGCATTCAAGACAATAGAGATTAAATTATTGCTGAACAGTTGCTGCTGTGTTGCTCCTCCACCGAAGCCATCTCTGGAATAACCAGAAGATAAACTGGCATTGTAGAAAGTGTTCAAAACTTCTAGTGCAACTCTGTTATCGATCATCTTTACAATTACTTAAAAAGGAACTAGTGGAAAGTACAATTTTCTATGTGATGACCCAAGTTTAACCCTACTGACATGATGCATAAGTTCTTTGGTAATAAGTGTTTTTGTTAATACCTAGAAAACATGAATTGTGATGGGAACTGGGAGGTCAGTATTAGACAATACTGACACAGGAAGTAGGAGCTGAGTTGTTGACAGGCTGTTCAAGTTCAACACGCACCTACCCACACATCTCCTGCTTATCCCATAGACACGTAGTAACAAACCACACTCCTCCTGCAGTGAAAGTATAAAAGTCAGATTTACACATAGTTAGTTGTTCTTCTTAGCTTGATGCTCGTTGAACCCAAATGCATTTGTAATAAACTGAGGCTGCTGACAACAGTTGTCTCTGACTACTTCCATCCATCAGATCGCGGGGGGGCTGGAGCCAATCCCAGCTGACATTGGGTGAAAGGTGGGGTACACCGTGGACAGGTCGCCAGTCCATCGCAGGGCCACACATAGACAGACAACCACTCACACTCACATCCACACCTAAAGACAATTTAGAGACACCAATTAACCCAGCCTGCGTGTCTTTGGACGGTGGGAGGAAGCCGGAGTACCCGGAGAGAACCCACGCGGACACGGAGAGAACATGCAAACTCCACACAGAAAGGCCACGGCGCGTCTCTGACTACTTGATAAAGTAAAATATAAAAAGTATGTAGCTACTTCTTCTTTTGTGTTTACTGATTCCAAACGCCATTGAAGCAGTCCAGCTGAAAATGACAAGATGCTGAATACAGATGAGAAAGCCATATATGGTATTGGTTTCTATACGTGTTGTAAGAACTACGTTCCTGTGTTGAAGAAGACATGACCCATCAATGGTGCTCAACTGTCTCTAATTGCAAGTGTAACAATAAAACTGAAGATAGATTCATTCCATATTTGTGAGCTCTTTATTAAAGAAATTCCCACCACTGTAATAAAAAGTAACAGTTCTCTCTGAGGTTTTCTCATTTGCTGTTGCTAACTTGTTATGCCACGTCATGTGTGGTATTCTATTTCACTCTACATTTTGTTTATTAAATGTGATAGGTCATGTTAATAAATGTCTTAATAACATTATTATAATTACTACTAATAGTAATAATAAAATAACAATAACGATAATTACTTAATTAATTAATTAAGTAAATTGAGCGTTAAACACTTAATTTCTTGCATTGTGGTAATTTCTGTAGCCTCCCATTTTCTATTATTTAAATGAAGGGAAACACAAAATTCAGGTGGCAGGTGACAATTCAAAATATAAACATAAAATGGAAAATAAAGCAGTCAGGCAATCTGTATTGCTTTGTTTGTATTCTCTTGTAGATCAGCTTTTCTCATTTAATATCATCCCTGTTAAGTCAACACCGATGTAGGGATGATTGATTGAAGTAACGTCTTTAAGTGTTTAAGACTTTCCTTTTCAAATCAATAATAGCCTAACTGAATTAATTTTTTTAAATTAATTTAGAAAACTCTGGACTGGTTCCTGTGTTTCAGCAGGTTTTCTGCTCATGATGAAAACTGTCTGCACATTCGAAATCTGTCCCACAAATTTGTGATCTCTGACAAGTTGGGAATAAAGACACGTTTTGAAAAATAACATTTCATTGGCTAACATTACAAGAATAAAGTAAACTAATGAGAATAAAGTCATATTATTTTAACAAAATCTACCAGCCGCCCTATACTGTGCGGTGCATAACTGAAACTAACTGAAAATACTTCTCATCAGGAATAAATCTCACCACAAATCCACTCAAAATTTAACTTCAACCCCTTGATAAAGTGACTTTTCCCTTCTTGATAAAGGTGCATCTCCAATGTAGGGCAAGGTTGAGATTATCTTTATTTTGTTTCATTATAGACAAACTGACTCTTTAGAAAGTGTTGCATGTGACTTTGATGTGACTTTTAAAGTGTCTTGACCCATTAGAAGGCAACAACTAGTTCTCTTACCATGGAAGTGTAAGGATGATAAAAAATTATGTAATGAAATTTTTGATGGATATAAGTTGGGTTGATATAGGTTAAAAGATACTTAAAAATGTCCATAAACAGGGAAAAGTTAAAATGCTTTGAATCATTGCACTGTTTGGTTAAAAATACTGATAATTAATTTCTTTATAAAACAGGTGAAATTTAAAATACACTATGATCTGCAGATCAGTAATCCATTGCTTTTTGGGTAAAAGAGGCTAAAAAGGTTAATAGGATAAAAAGACGATCTGTGTTTAAAATGCTGTCTTATTTAACTTCTAACATTTTGGGGAAATGCACCAGTTTGTGATTGGAGGATCTGTTTACGATTGTTCATTTAATTACAACATTGGACTGAAGCTACATCGTGTCCGTGTCGTACTTTCTATTTCCCCTTTTACAGGTAAGAACAACAGTTGTATTTTGTTTGAGTGTTTAATGTGAAGAGGCAAGATACTTTATATGTAAGTTCAACACTACTACTGAGATTAAAATGTTAAGTGTATTCTGAATCAATAATAACTCTAAGGTAGCAGTATTTAGCATTACAGAATATTTCCAATTGTGCTGTTTATTTTTCTCAACACTTTACAGGGTGAAGCTAAATCTGTTTTTGTTTTAAATAATAATAATAATAATTTTATTAAATTTACTGTTTCAAAACTTTGATTTGCAGATTTGCAGATTTGCCCACCTTGATACATAGTAATTATGTACAGTTAAATAAAGTTGTGACTCCTCATGTGAGTGCTAAATAGAACGACAAAATCTGAATGTTTATATCAGTCAAAGTGAAATATTACTCCAACACACAAACTTACGAGTAAAAGCTGTTAATCAAACATCTTTCACTTAAAAGCATCTCTCCAATCCCCTGTTTTTGTGTGGTTCAATCTGCATTTATATCTCCCTCTTCTTGTTTTCTCCTCATTTGTCCTCTCTCGTGAGCACTGAGGCTTTCCTGTGCTGGACAATCGGCCCTCCTGGGACCTCTCTCTCTCCCTTGGCTGTCGGTGGATAAAGCCAGACACTTTCGATCTGGACCTTTGTCCTCCAGGAGACTCTTTATACGTACAAATAAAGAAAATACAAATTGGCCAATACAGTAAATGTGGATGTTTGACGCAAGTGTGTTTACACACATTACCAGGTTTCATCTCCTCATGGAGAGAAAAAGAATTTGGGATCTCTAAATTTATTTGATTTAAAATGAACCAATCCACACTGGCTTGTTCACTACAGCTGCATCCCTACTTCACAGCAAAATCAGGGTTAGGCTGACGACAAGTGATTTTGCCAAAAAAACTCACCACTGTGCTTTTTCTTTTAAATAGGCTTTATAAAATAGAGCAGAGTCCCTCAGGGTTTGAGATGTCTTTCAACAAAAGGCCATAAGGACGGATGGCCCTTTCTACCATCTTCTGCTCTTCTTTGGCTGTTGTTCTTTTCGAGATGGAAACCAGCCAGTACTTGTCGTTGTTGTGTTTCTGCCTGTACTCGGGGTTGATACGATTCTGCAGAATCACTATGTACGTCCTGCCCGTCTTTGTGGAGGTGAATGTTTTGGCGAATTGGATCGCCTCAGAAATGTATGGAGTAGAATAAATCCCTCTGCCAAATATCTGGCGACTCTTGTCATTGCCTGGCTGTTAAAAAAAATAAGAATTAGAATTTATCGACATTCATAGTATTTTGTCTTTAAGTCATTTATATATGGCTTGTACATATGCAGTAATCCTAACACAATAGGAAGTAGGAACACCATCTGGACCTTCTGACGTAAGACTATTTTGTGATGGTTCACAAATAATTTTTAGTTTTAAAAAGCATATTTATTAAGTAAAGTTACTCCAGACACAGACAGTTCATCATTTTATGTTTCAAGCTGTCAGTTTTAGTTTAAAACCACTGTAATTGGCTCAAACTATTTCATACAGTATGAATCAGCTATAGAAAGCAGATAACTGTAGAATGAATATTAATTTATAGATAAATGCAGACTGCTTTACTGATGTTCCTGTTTTGAGCATTCTCTTTTGTTGCTGTTCATTAATTTCCAGTATTCCCCACCAAATACCAACAACATGCTTTGTGTTGACACATTTGAATGAACCTCCCACCTGTTTGCACCATATGCTCAAAATACCACACAGATGGGCACAGTGAATTCCAAGGTCAGAGAAATACCAAACTACATAGGGCCCCATTATCATACCTTAATTATGTTAAAATTGTATGTTTAACTCAGTAATGCAGTTAAAAACATGTTACATTCTACTGGATGAACATTTAGGCTACCACTGATAATAAGTGATATATAATCAAACCTTGTAGAATCCTGCGATGATGCCTTCAGCACCTGCCTTGGATGTCCCATGGTAGGACACAGGCCACTCTCCTGGCACTGACTCTGTGCTGCGGTATCTGTTTCCCAGCCAGGTATTTTCATCATACTTATCATGGACCTGTGACAAAATATTCACATGAGACCAGAGCTTGAAGTGGAAAATATTAGGTGCCGGTACCCCCTATTCACATGTTGGCGTGTGTATCAGCTGGTTTCTGACGCCTGTTGTTAATTTGCCTATAGAACATAGAAAAGATATAAATTCAGGTATGTGTAGGTATGGTGCAAATTAGCAACAACAGACATAAACGAGAAACCAGGGCTTGCAAAAAGTTCCTAGGTACGTATCGAACATGCACCAACAGGCATTGGGGGAATCCATGCGCTGTCTTGGCTTGCAGTCTGAAAGGAAGCGGTGTGACAATTGGCTTCAAGGGGTTAAAAACAAACAATAGTATTTAAGTTGCATTTTCAACATCGTTCAAGATTGTTTCATTCATTGTGCCATAAAAAACAACAGGATACATTCCAGCCAACTCTGCAGTCCTACGATAATGTTGCTTTGTTTCTGATGGGTGTGTAAGTAGGAAATTGTTGTTGTAATAGTGTATAGTAATATTTATCACATGAATAAAATAGTGAAATGGTTTTTGTGCATCTGTCAGCTTGATTTGAGGATTTTTGGCACACATAATTATATTATTAATATAATAATATTATATTATTATTATTTTTATACCTACATTCGACAAATTCTAGGATTAAAAGCATGACAAAAGCATATTTACCTTGAGGGCAAAACGCTGCCAACCACATGGGCGTTCATACACCTCTCCACCTCTGTAATAAGTCTCGGTGTCTCTCAAATTGGTGAAATCATAGTCGAATTGTGGGTCAAAGAATTCATCATTGTTGATGAAGTGACTTCCTCCTGATAATACGCCACTTATGTCCACATGGTTGTTTGGGGCAGCCTGTTTATAACCTTGCAAGACGGTTTGTAGGTGGACATAGCTGGATATTGACACCTGGCTGGGGACATCCAATTTCAAAGCACATTAGTGGTCTCTTTTTACAGTCAGTCACATCTGAATTATTTCAAGACAGCTTGTTCACAAGTCATTGTGCAAACAGGAATCTGTATTTACAAAATCACTCATGGCTTTAAAACCGCAATGTGTACAATTTTCAGAAATATATTTTCCATGCTTATCAAAACATCTCATCGCCAATAATTACCAAGTTTCCTCTGATTCCAAGACTGTAGAGATGAAAGTCTTGATGGACAGGTAATCCTGTGCTGCTCCTGCACCGACCCTTTCAGTACTAGTTACACTGGCATTGCAAAGTGTGCCCAAAGCTTCTAGTGCAACGTCTCTATCAATCATCTTTTGCCAACAATTACTTACAGGCCTAGTATAAAAAAAGTCATAAACTTTCTTGTTTGAAATGAATCTAGGAGGTTCTGAAGTCCTGTCTTCTCCTTTCTCCTCCCTTGTCTTCTTTAATCAGTACTGAGGCATTCCTGTTTTGGACAATCTGGGACCTCCCTCTCTCTCTTGGCTGTCGATGTGTAATTCTAGACACTTTGGATCTGGACCTTGGTCCATTACATGTAGCCTACAAACATAGAAACAAGCCTAAAATAAGCCAATGCAGTAAGTGTCGATGTTTGACACAATTCTTAAGGACAGGTTAGTCATACATCTACATGGGACATGAGACTAATATTGAGTCCATTATATAAGATGCAACATTTAACCCCTTAACGCCTGAATTTATTTACGATCAAAAAATAAAAAATATTATTTGTGTTTTCATTTGCTTTCAAGCTGATGTTAAATTCAGTGAAGGTTGTTAATTTGTCTATAGAACATAGAAAAGATATAAATTCAGGTATGTGTAGGTATGATGGAAATTAGCGACAACAGGCATAAATGAGAAACCAGGGCTTGCAAAAGGTTCCTAGGTACGTATCAAATATGCATCAACAAGCATTGGGGGAATCCATGTGCTATCTTGGCTTGCAGTCTGCAAGGAAGAGGTATCTGACAATCTGCGTCAAGGGGTTAAAAATAGAAACAGTTTCACTTTCGATGTGGTTGACCTCTGCGGGGAAAGTTGCTCCCTTACAGGAAATCACATTAAGGTCCTAACAGCTGCACTGTGAACACTTCTCTGAGTGAAAGGACAAGTGAGAAAGGAAACTGATATCAGTCCACCTAGATACCTATTCTGTATGTGCAGTTAAATAAAGTTGTGACTCCTCATGTGAGTGCTAAATAGAATGACAAAATCTGATTCTCCATGTTCGTGAAAACCAAACTGTAACGGAAAACTTTGAGGAAGTCTGGGTTTGGATTCCTCAAAGTGAAATTTGACTCCTAAACACAAACTTGGGGCAAAAAAATCGAACGAAGGAAGAAGAAATTTCAATGAAGTGAAACTTCACAGGAAGTTCACACTAAATATAGCTGTCATATTAATTTACACATTCATCTATATATTCAAATGAGACATCATTACAACATCATTACAAGATCAGAGAGTTTATTGAACTGACTTGCATTGATAAAGTTTATGCTTCAAAGACACCACACCTAATGGCTTTTCAAAATAAAGCAAGTGAGGAAACAAATAAGCGGTCAAATTTGTGGGTTTTATTCTGACCTGTATGTGTGGGTTGATACGATTCTGCAGAATCACTTAGTATATCTTGCCCGTCTTTTTGGTGGGGAATTATTTTTGTGTATTCTGCTTCTGTCATGTATGGAGTAGAATAAACCCCTCTGCAATAAGACTGACCTGGGCCTGGCTGTTAAAAACAACTAGGAGACAGAATTTATTAACGTTCATTGTATATAGATTTGAACTCTCTTTGTATTAGGCCTTCTAGGGTTTGTAGACAATCAGAAATTCTAACACAGTACAAACATTTTCAATTAAAATGTATTAATATAGAGCCAAACATGCTGCTTTACTACAGAATAACAGAATTTTTCATATAGATCAGGGCTGGTATTTATCAAGCTTCTCAAAGTGCCATTTTAGTCTTAAAGGGATATGTTAAAGGGAGGGTTAAGTGCTGAGAATTCATGAAATTTACTCCTACTTTTAAGCTTAGGAATAAAAGCAAGTTATCAAAAAATGTAATAAAGGAAGAAGAAATTTCAGTACAGGATATTCACACTAAATATAACTGTGATATTGACGTTACATATTCATCTATATATTCAAATGAAACATTACATTTGACACCATCAGAGTATTTTTGCTTTAGTATGCTTAAAAGACAAGACACCCACTGGCTTTTCAAAAAAGCAAAGGAAACCAATAAATGGTCAAATTTGTGGGTTTTCTTGTGACCTTTCTCAGCCTGTTAGACCTCTTTCAACAGGAGGCCATAAGGACGGATGGCCCTTTCCACCATCTTGTGTTCTTCAGTCACTGATATTCCTGCCGGGATGGGAACCAGCCAGTACTTGTCGTTGTTGTATTTGTATCTGTAGGCAGGGTTGACTCGATTCTGCAGAATCACTAGGTAGTTCTTGCCCGTCTTTTGGGAAGTGAATGTTTTGGCGTATGAGATTGCTTCAGCGATGAATGGAGTGGAGTAAATCCCCCTGCCATATGCCTGACCTGGTCCTGGCTGTTAAAAAGAAATAAGAATTTATTAACATTAATAGTAAATTGTCTTTAACTCTTTGTAGATGTAGCAGAAATTCTAACACGATATAGTTAAATTCAGTTCTTCAATTTTTTTGTATGCACAAGAAATAGAAACACCATCATCTGGTTTATCTTGATTCTCTGACATAAGACTTTTTTTTGTGATGGATTACAAATATTTTTAGTTTAAAAAAGCATATTTATTGAGTAAAGTTACTCCAAAAATCCGTGTATGGTTCTTTCATTATTTCGTTTCAAAACCAAATCAGAACCCCCCCAAAAAGAGTAGTTTTTTGTGTTTTAAAACCAAAACGGAAAAACAAAGCAGCGAATTTTATCCGAACCTTTTAATACATGTATGATTCCTTAATATACAGCTGGCCAATCTGACTAATAACAGTTCATGTTTGCTTTGTACCATTGGCTGTACTGACAACTATCACTGAATTAATTTGAACCAAAGAAATCTTAAAAAGCGGAGGATTCTAGGCAACTTCCTGTTCCTGTCCCATTTGCAAGTGAGTTACAAACTAAACGGTGAGCCTCATGTTTTTCTAATTAAAAACCCACCAATGTTGATGTTCAAGCTCATCTTAATTGCATTTAATCAGGCACCTCCCTCAAGTGTAACACACAAAGCTAAACTAATCTGACACATTAAATATCAAAATAAATATTCTTCTGTTTTTATTTTAAAACAGAAAAACAAAACCGTCAGTTTTATTGTTTTCTGTTTATCTGTTTTTGCGTTTTTGTATTAAAATGGAAAAAAAACAAAAAAAACAAAAAAAGGTTTGGATCTGCAGCTCTCCGCTCAGCAGAGAATAGGTAGCAGGTCTAATTTTCACGGAAGCCCTGTCAAGCAGCACAGAGCAGATCAAACTGGACAGGACCTAGAGAATCCGGTCAGTTTTCAAAATGAAACAACCGGTTGAGACTCCTGATCGTAAAAAAAAAAGCAAACTCTGACTACCAAATAGGCCTAAACAAAATCTAAACATGTCCGCAAAATCAGGCTGAGGACGGATCAAAACCGTGGCTTAGCCGTAACACAAAGTATCAGTGGGCTTTCTGAGTAACTCAGTAATGCAGTTAAAAAGGTGTTACATTCTACTGGATTGGACATTTACCACTGATAATAACTGATATGTAATTAGACCATCCAACCTTGTAGAATCCTTCGATGATGCCATCAACACCTGCCTTTGATGTCCCATGGTAGGACACAGGCCACTCTCCTGGCACTGACTGTGTGCTGCGGTATTGGGTTCCCAGCCAGGTATTTCCATCATACTTATCCAGAACCTGTGACAAAATATTCACATATGACATCAAAAGGTTGGAGAAAAAAAATCAGGTATAACTTTAAATAATGATGAACTCATAGTGCCAATATTAGCAAGTGAAATTCAAGCCAACAATATTTTTCTTGGGAGTTGGCGGAGACCAAATCCAAACTAAAATGAGAGTGAATATTGGACTTACATTTTTAAGATACAAACTAAATCTAAATAAATTACAATGGTGCTTTGTTTCTTTGTGTAAGTAGGAAAGTGTTGAAATGTGTAAATATTTTGACCATATACCAAATTAATAACACAGTGATATGGTCTGTATGCATCTGTCAGCTTGTTTTAAGGATTTTATGCCCCATACAGTTGATTTGCTATATTATTGATTGTTTCTACAGGCTACATTCAACAAAATTGGTTGTGTCACAAACAGTGTTGGGGGTAATGCATTACAAAGTAACAAAGTTACAAAGTAATGCATTACTGTCATCAGATTACTTTTGACTGTAACGCAATAATGTAATGCATCACTGTTGATAACTTCAGTAATAACATTACACTTACTAATAACAAAGTCATTGCGTTATTTGCTTACTGAACTCTTGAACTATCCGCATAACGGGATAGACAGAAATGGCAGAGCTGCCAAAGAAGTCTTTTGAGGGGTGGAGGTATTACTTAACATTGTTTTGCGAAAGGACAGCGATACCCTCTAGTGCGCCTATGGCAAGGCTCTTTAGCCTGGGCAATCTTGTTCTGACTCCAAAGAGGAACAGGTTGTCTGATAAAGGATTTGAGAGACTCCTGCCCAGGGTCCAAATTATGCACTAATTGTAGAAAAATGGCTACATATGATAATAATAATAATAATAGCCTAATTATTATTATTGTAATAAGACAAACATGCCTGATACTTTCACAGTCAGCCCTGTCCTACATGTTTGCAGCTATTAATGATTCAGCAAAAAGAACATTTGAAAAATGAATGTTTCTAAGGAAATGTTCAAATAAAGTTTTAAGCATTATAGTACTATACTCTAGCCTTGTTTTTCTCTTGACAAATGTTGGGCTAATGTTCACAACTTTGTTGGATTTGTGTTGATCTGAGCATATGTGAGGTGTAACTTTATATTGTTATTTTGGATCACAGGTGATGTTGTGATGCAGTAATCCAAAGGTAATGTAACTAGTTAGTTTCAGCAGTGAGTAATCTAGTAAAGTAAGGCATTACTTAGAGTACATAAAAAAAGTTACTAGCAATGTGTGTAATCCATTACCTTTTTTTGAATAACTAACCCAACACTGGTCACAAATGAACTGGAAGGAAATTCTGGGATGTAAAGTCAAGTAAAACAAAAGCATATTTACCTTGAGGGCAAAACGCTGCCATCCACATGGGCGTTCATACACCTCTCCACCTCTGCAATAACACTCTGTGTCTTTCAAATTGGTGAAATCGTAGTCGAATCGTGGATCAAAGAATTCATCCTTGTTGATATAGTAACTTCCTTTGAATACTCCTTTAGTGTCCACGTGGATCTCTGGGGCAAAGCGTGGTGCCTTTACACCACATTGCAAGAAGCTTTGGAGGTGGAAAAAGTTGCATCTTGACACCTGGCTATAAAATAAGGGGGGTGGGTGACATGCAATTTCAAAGCACATTAGTGGTCTGTTCTTGCAGTCAGTCACATCTGAATTATAGCTATACTGTTTGTTCACAACTCAGTCTGCAAAAAGGAATATGTACTTACAAACTTTCTCATTGCTGCTGTAGAGCAAAATCTGTTTAAAACCATAGTATGCAACATTTTCAGAAACAACTTCTCAATGCACAGATAGATAGGTAACAAAAAAATCTTCAATAATTACCAGGTTTCATCTCCCTTCAAGATTGTATGGATGAAATTATTGATGTGGAGGGGCTCCTGTGCTGCTCGACAACCACCGCTTATGTCTCTTTGATGAACAGATTTTGATTGGTTTTGAGGACAAGTTACATTGGCATTGCAGAGTGCAGTCAAAGCTTCTAGTGCAACATCACAATGGATCATCTTTACAATTACTTAGATAGATATAAAAGTAATAAATGGTCTTGTTGAGGTTTCTAAAGTCCTGTCTTCGTGCTGGGTGCTATGGATATGCACTAAACTGAAGAACTAAAGCTCGTATTTATAAGCAGCTCCTCACATTGTTAATGTGTATTCCTGAATGATGCAAGTCGTCTGTTACATAATAATGACTTCAAGCAGTGATGTTAGACCGCAAACTATTCATAACAGGTTCATACCTGTCCCCCCATCCACCCTCCCACCAAAGACACATCCTGATTCTTATCAATTTTCTGGTTTATCCTAGTTGAGAATGTATACATTTTTTGCATTGAGACAATGATGTGTTGCATGCTAGGCTAGATTTCAGAAACAAGAAGTAGATGTTCTAAATCTGAGGATGACAGTTAGCACCCACTTTAAACTATCGGCCTGATTTTGAGTGCAGTGATAGTGTGATAGCTGAGCACCTAGAGTGTGTGTGTTTGGTGGGTTTGGTCTTCACATGGATTGATTGCATGGGGATGGGCTGATGGTAGACAGGTGTGCTTGGGTGTGACCTCCAATCTGCAGTCATTTAACCAGCCACACACTAGGCTCAGTTGTAGCATGTCTCCTGTGCACAGGTACAGATATTGGCATGTGATATGTTGAACGTCTTTTTCCCTGGGCATATGTGATGTGGTATGTGGATTGGTTGCAGTGTCTGTCGTGTGGAACGCGGGATGTGTGTGTTTGTAAATTGCTGTTGTGTAAAAAGGAGTTTCTGCTTGTCTCCTGTATACAATGTGTGGGTGTGCTGAGGCTGCTGCTAGTATCCAAGATAGTGTGGCATATATGGTGCAGAGCAACAGCTACTTAGTGGAGTTACCAAGGCCCCAAGCAGTGAGGAGGCGACAACCGACCAGCATGTGACCAACAGCTGAAGACCAGTCCTTGTCGTGTTGTTTGGCTTTGCCACACGCAGGGAAAGGAGGTTGAGCACATACAGCCACAAAGAGCCTGATTCCCTTTTATTTAATTGACCCTGAGCCCCATTGAACTGACTTTTAGCTTTCTTAGCTTTGGCCTTGTTTTTAACCTTTTGTCTATTTCATTAAATGTATAAAAACTGGAGCGATTTGTTTATACTAGCCTATAGTGATGCAAGACAGGCAACCAGCTAATGTTTGCACATATCTGCCATTGTTTGCTTCATAGCGTTCAATTCAGATTTATTGTTGTTTTACCTATACTCAGTCATACAGCGTCTCCACCATTCTGTTACTGTAACTAATGTGACCCACATAATATACAATAATGCAACATAATGGCGCAGAACACCACCACAGTGGAAGACCCATTCACTACAGTAACATTACTTACTGCGGTCTAACTGTTATAAAGTGTGGCAACAATCTCATTTATAATATTCAGTCAAGTTCGCTAACTATTTTATCATTCTGTAATCATACAAATTTGTTTCAATATGCATTGTTACAGAAAGAGAGAATGAAATTTATAACCTGACAGACATTGTCAAGCTGAGGTTGATGAGCAGTAAGCCTTGTGAAATCTCAAATGCACATCATTTTGGAAACTTTGTAACAGGTAACTTGTTGCACATTATGAGGACATTGAGCATAATGGAGTTTGTCACTGCACACAGACTCATTTTCTGAAAACTGAGAAAAACAAAACATGTTTGTTTAATTACAGTGGAATAAACTCATTATAATGAAAACTAAAACTTGCTACATAAAGGAAACTTTTGTCGTTGGTAACATCAAAATATTTCTTGACATGTTTAGACACCTCTGTAATTTAGATTTACAATCTGCTGAGCTTGAGCATCAACTTTACAAAGTAATCAACCAACTCCAGGAAGAAGCAAGTTCAGGACTGCCACACCTCTTGCACAACTGCAACTATGATTCTGAAGAATTTCAGTGAAAGGGAACAAATCCTGATTCTTATTACCTTTCTCTTTCATCTTGTTTAAGTTGTCAGGGTTGTTTTTGGCAGTGTGACAATCTGCTGAGCTTGAGCATCAACTTTACAAAGAAATCAACCAACTCCAGGAAGAAACAAGTTCAGGACTGCCACACCTCTTGCGCAACTGCAACCATGATTCTGAAGAAGAAATTCAGTGAAACGGAACAAATCCTGATTCTTTTCACTTTTCTGCTTTATCCTGTTTGAGATCTATATTGTTTTGCATTGAGACCATGGTCTGCATGCTAGGCTAAATTTCAGAAATAAGTGGCTGTTCTAAATCTGAGGATGACAATCAGTGTTGTTCCAGCCTAGTTTAATGCACCACTCTGTGCTTTCAGCAACTTCATGGTCTTTACGGGGAAACAATCTGACTTTACTATCTGATTAAATCAGTCATTTGACTAAGTCAGATTTTGTCCACCGTCATTTGGGGTCCAAGCAAGAGGGTCTGGAGGCCATAGTGTTTAAAAATTACTGTTAAATACACAGTAATTTAAGATTGTGAAAGTGTGAAACCTACTTTATCAATCTCCTCCTAGGCAGTGATTCTGATCCGCACAAAACTTAATAGAATCATTGGACCCTGATGATTAAAAGTTAAAGAATTTTGATACTCCTAAAAATGTGCAAGCTATAAAGTAACCTGTAACCTTTCAACCTGTGGGTTGAAACAAAACAAAAGTGAAAACATAATCTCCCAAAATTATATGAATTTTGTGCAACCAACTACATGATCAATGATAGATAACTATTCACTGATCCTATGTGTTTTAGGCTTCATACTGATTTTCACAAATTTACCTAAGATTACACATTATGTGCAATGAACATTTCAGTGGAACTGCTGTCTTGTGTCTTATTTTAAGGACATGCAGATCTTTATCTTTATCTTGAGTGACTTGATACATTGCACAAAAAGTGGTAACTTTAGATAGTGCTTAGTCACAAACTGATATCCAATCACCTCCCCTAACTAATCTGTAAGAGGGACGAGACAGAGACTGATGCACTGGAGATGGTATCACCCAAAATGCTGGAAACTCAGGTAAACTTCCACTGATACTTCCACAGTATTTCAGTATACCGGCCACCTGGGCCAGCAGCCTCTTTTCTAACTTCTTATCATCCATTATTAAGCTGGACAGAGTGATCATTGTTGGTGATTTTAATATTCATGTGGATGATACTTACAAAAATGCAATGAATTTGTAAATATTTCTGAGTCTTTTAACTTCGCTCAGCATGTCTCTGGTCCTACGCACAGCAAGGGACATGCGCTTGATCTTGTTCTTTCTCACGGTGTAAACATTAATAATGTCTGCATCGAAGATGTATTTGGTCTTGTTTGTGATGAGGTTCCTCTGCCTGCTAAACGAGTGTCCTGCTCACGTTTGATTAATCAGCTTACTGTTGAGAAACTTACTGCCGCATCTCACTTAAGCTTGGTTCTTATTTTGAATGATGTGGACGCTTGTGCACAGGCGTTTAATGATCACTGTGTCCTGCTGTTGGACAAAGTGGCGCCTCTTAACACTAGAGAAATTCCCTCTGTTAATACATCCCCGTGGATGAATGACGCCATTCGCAGCTTAAGGCGAGTCTGTCGGAGAACTGAGCGTTTATGGAAAGTTACTCAGCTACAAGTCCAACGCCTGCATCTTAAAGAGCTCTTAATAGACTTAAACGAAATTATCAAGGATGCTAGAGCCTCTTATTTTACTAACCTGATATCTGCTTGTAAAAGAAATCCTAAAGCTATGTTTGAGACTATTAACAACATTGTTTCTCCTGCTTCATGTATTTTCCCTGTGTTTTCAAATCTTGACTACAACCACTTTTTGTCTCATTTTGTGGACATGGTTAGTGCTGTCAGGGCAGGAAACCCCCGTATAGTTAGACATCACAGACTTTCAATACTGGACTCCTTCTGCCCCATTACTGTCACGCCTCCCGGACTCTGATCCTCTCCGGTGACAGTGTGTGTGCGCGCGCTTATGGGTGAATGATTTTCGATTTGATTTTTGCCTTTTGAGTGTTGCTGTGTGCTTGGTGTTTGTCTGTCTCTCCTTCCTTGTTTCCCAGAGATGGTGGGGGTGGCCTTCAGTTCCTCACGGCTGTGGCGCACCTGTTGGACATTACCTCATCACCACTCCCTATTTAACCCTGGCCAACTCTCCAGTCCTCTCTGGATTGTTGTGTAACTATAATACGCTTCACCCCAGCCTCAGATCAGTCTAGTAACCCTGTGTCTCTGTTTGCCCGCTTACACTATCTGTTTCTTGTCTTCAGGAAACCCGCCCTGCTTTCCTGGATCTCAGGTCTTCCCCGCCAGTCAGCACACCCTCAGGAGTGTCCCCCGCCTCGCCTGGCCTGCCAACTTCCCCTCCTAGCCCTCTCCTACGGAACCCGGACCTTGCCCCGCTCCTCCATCAGTTTGTCATTTCATAAATAAAACTCTTTTGTTCATCTCCAGCTCCAGTCTGCTCTTGGGTTCTGTTACCAGCCCTGACAATTACCCTGAATGACATCAAGTTAGTGGACATGATGAAAGCTTCCCAAAACCCTGTTGATATTTGACCCACATCTTTGCTTTTAAAATCCATAAATCTACTTGGCCCATGTTTGGTTTCAATTTTAAACTTATCTCTTTAGCTGGGCCAGGTCCCCAGCTGTTTTAAGCATGCTGTTGTTCAGCCTATCTTGGAAAAAGAACAATCTTGATGCAGCTTTATTTAGAAACTATAGGCCTATTTCTAAATTGCCTTTTCTTTCTAAAATTCTAGAAAAGGTTGTTGCGAACCAGGTAAATAATGTTTTGGATTCCCATAATATCTTTGATATGTTTCAGTCTGGTTTTCATAAAAAACATTAAACTGAGACTGCCCTCCTGGTCCTATTAGATCTCAGTGCAGTGTTTGATACTGTTGATCACTGCACTCTGATTGATAGACTGAAAACTACTGTGGGCATTATTGGATCAGTTCTGGACTGGTTTTCCTCTTTCAGACAGGAGTTTCTTTGTGTCCATAGGAACATATACGATCATATAGATCTTAGTGCTGCATTTGATATCATTGATCATCAGATCCTATTACAGAGACTGGAACATTTAAATTGCATTGAAGGACACTGCCGCATTTCTAACGTTAAAAATCGGCCTAGTTTTAGCTGCTGGGGAATCCCTCACCTAACACAGCCCAGGCTTGTGTCCTTCTCGATTAGTAAATCCGAAAGCACAACAACCATCCAGTATGGCAAGCCGTTTTAACATTTATTCCTTAATAGTTACTAGCCGCTTTTTAAAAGCAACTAGTAACTATTCTTTAGGTACTAGTGCTTATTCTTTAGTTACTAGTAACTAAAATTGGGGCTTTCCATACCAACTAGTTAAAACTTTTAGCTTGCTAGTAATGCGCAAAACTGTACTAGTATGTGTTACGTCCCCACTCGCTAGGGTAGGGGAGACATGGACATAAACCAGGTGTTTTTGTATGGGTGGAAATGTTATTTATTAAACAGAGTTAAGCAACAAAAGTCAAAACAGAAATTGGGCAAGTGGGTGCTGCGTGAAACAAAGAACAAAATATAACTAAAAGAGATCTCTCCTAAATGAGGGATTACTAAACTACAAAGAAAAAGGAGAACCAAAAACCTCTAGTCGTTGTAAACAGAAACACAGGGAGCGCAGCACCCCTAAACCTAGTGTAAGGGAAATTAGTACGAAACTGGACCCTTAGCCTAATTCCGCAAACCAAACACAACTTAATCGTACAGAACAGGATGTGTTACTGACTCTCAGTAACACAACTAAACAGAAAGGGTTTGCATACACAGGCTTCAATAAAATGACCAGAACAGAGGTAAACTACATGAGTAATGGTAGCTGCCAACACAGCAGCAAACCAGCCTATTTAACCCGGAGGAGCTTGAAAAGGGGAGTTCAGGGAAATGCTAATCGCTGGTTAGTGTCCCTTTTGTCAGTTTAACAGTCAGGCACCGCGTTATCAGCTTCGGAATCAAAACGGTGCCAGTTTTATGATCAGGCTGCTCAGGAATAGCACTTAGAAAAGAAACCTTTCCACCCCCCCTTCCGTTGGGGTCTCTTCAGCAGTCTGTTGAAAGTTGATCTTTAACCCCCCTGCTCCTCTCTGGGAGAGGAAAAGAGGAATTTGGAGTAGCTCCAAATTTATTTAATATAAAATGCACAAATCCACACCGTTGTCCCACTACATTCTTTTATATATGGTTTGAACATATGCAGTAATTATAACACAATACAAACACTTAAATACAGTGTTTTTTAGTGGTTACACCAGAAATAGGAACACCATCTGATCTTCTGATGTAAGACTTTTTTGTGATGGTTCACAAATAATTTTTAATTTCAAAAAGCACATTTATTAAGTAAAGTTACTCCAAACAAAGACAGTTCATCATTTTATGTTTCAAGCTTTTAGTTTTAGTTTAAAACCACTGGGATTGGCTTAAACTATTTCATACAGTATGAATCAGCTAGAGATATCAGATTCTGTAGAATGAATATTAATTTCTAGATAAATGCAGACTGCTTTACTGCCTTTTAATATTCATCAATACTTGCTGTCTTTTCTGTATTTAATTTGTTGCAACTTGTGCTTTGTTCCCAGCACCTTTACTTCTTAGAAATATATATATATATATATATATATATATATATGGTGGTTGGTTCAGGAGCTAGGAAAATTGGTTATTTAACACATGATAATAATTCTGCATTATATCTATTTATCTATATAGATCGATATAATGCAGAATTATTATCATGTGTTAAATAACCAATTTTCCTAGCTCCTGAACCAAGGACTGAGTTAACCATAAGTTAAATAGTCAGAGGATGCTTTGTCCTCTCATGGAACCAATGTCCCCCCAAGAGGACAAAATAAGTATTACATGTCATTGCTTTGTAATGCCTCTCCCGCTGATTAATGTAACACTCTGTATTTTATTGTTCGTAATCTGATGCCATGTTCGTATAACTTGCTAATATATTCTCTAAGTAAGAACGTTTAACAGCCAATATTGTCCAGGAAGTATTTAGTTAAGATGCTCTTTCATCTGCTGTGATCCCTATGAAATGTTTTAACTATTATAATGTTAAACGATTGACACTAACTTCCTTTCCTTTTATCAAATGCTTAAAAACTAATAACAGTATAACTGTTATTAGTAAGGACTCCTATGCTAACATTTAAGGTTTGATTGTGGATGGTATTTGATTAAAAACACGCAAATAGAACATATTAAAGTTAAGACACAGAAATCTTAGGAGATTGGAAGCCCTCCTCCTGGGACACGCCCCAGGAGACAAAACACAGTGCCTTTAGCTGCGCTCCTTTCTTTCCCTCTCTTCTTGCTCTTCTATTCGCTTTTGGCACACTCACGGAGTGTGCTCCGTGTCCAAGCAGTGCCAAGATTTCGTCCCAGCATTGTCCGTGAAGGTGGAGTTGCAGCTATCTTTGTCTCTAGCCTACTAATCAGCTCTAAACCTAAAATAAATTATAACTCATTTGAAAGCCTTGTTCTTAGTCTTTCACACCCAGTGAGCTGCAGTGAGCTGCAGTGTCTCAGCACATGCAGCTTTTATCTTAGTCTCTGGGTCGGAGTACTATCTCATCGAAGGAACATGAAAGACACTTTCAGTGTTCCCTAGGGGGCACTCAATCTGGATCTATAGAAAGACACCCATGTCCAAGGTAGATGTGGTGAACCACTTGTTGTTAAAGCATCACACACATTTACCTTCCATTGACCCCATACACAAGAGGCTGGAGGCCCCTAATGAGATTAGTTACATGGCAGTGTTTTAAAGATGGTTCTCATGAAATTCCCATTACACTCTGTACTGGTTTTATTAGATCTTAGCGCTGCATTTGATACCGTTGACCATCAGATCCTATTACAGGGACTGGAACATTTCATTGGCATTAAAGGAACCGCTCTAAGCTGGTTTAAGTCCTATTTATCAGATCGATTTCAGTTTGTACATGTTAACGATGAGTCCTCCAAGCACGCAAAAGTTCTGTCAAGGATCGGTCCTCGGACCAATCCTCTTCACTTTATATATGCTTCCTTTAGGCAATATTATCAGGAAACATTCCATAAACTTTCATTGTTATGCAGATGATACTCAGTTATATCTATCGATCAAGCCAGATGAAACTCATCAGTTAGCTAAACTTCAAATGTGCCTTCAGGATATTAAAACCTGGATGACCTGTAAACTCAGATAAAACTGAAGTTATTGTTCTGGGGCCTAAGCACCTCCGTGACGCATTATCTAAAGATATAGTTTCCCTGGATGGCATCGCCTTGGCCTCCAGCACCACTGTGAGGAATCTTGGAGTTATCTTTGATCAGGACATGTCGTTTAAGTCTCACATTAAGCAAATTTCCGGACCGCGTTTTTTTTTCACCTACGTAATATTGCGAAAATCAGGAACATCCTGTCTACAAATAATGCAGAAAAACTAGTCCATGCATTTGTTATTACTTGTGGTTCCTAGAGTCTCCAAAAGTAGACTGGGAGCCAGAGCGTTCAGCTATCAAGCTCCTCTGGAACCAGGTTCCAGTTTGGGTTCAGGAGGCAGACACCATCTCCACATTTAAGAGTAGGCTTAAGACTTTCCTCTTTGATAAAGCTTATAGTTAGGGCTGGCTCAGGTGAGTCCTGAACCATCCCTTAGTTATGCTGCTATAGGCCCAGACTGCCGGGGGATTTCCCATGATGCACTGAGCTCCTCTCTCCTCTACTTTCTCTCCCTCTGTATGCAACCTCATCCCATTATTGCATGTTACTAACACAACTTCTCCCCTTTCTGGTAGTCTTGTGCTTTCTCGTCCCTCTCCTCTCTCCTCCTATCACTTCCTGCAGGTTTTCTGGCTCTGGAGCTGTGGAGTCTGGATCTGTGGCTGCGGGTCACCTGCTGCCACCTTGTTCCTGCTCGACACCCTCTGCTGCAACGACTATTGTTGCTAGTCTTATTGTTATTATTGTTATTATAATCATTAACATTACGATTATTATCATTGACATTACTGTAAATATCTGTACCATTTTTCATTCAGGCTATAGCAACATCACCTTTACTGTCTGTACCTCTGTGTGTGTATATTGTGTAGGCTGCCTCCCTCCCCTCTCTCTCTCCTTCCATCCCCCTCCCGCTGTCTCTCTCTCTCTCTCTCTCTCTCTCTCTCTCTCTCTCTCTCTCTCTCTCTCTCTCTCTCTCTCTCTCTCTCTCTCTCTCTCTCTCTCTCTCTCTCACCCCAACCGGTCGAGGCAGATGGCCGCCCACCCCGAGCCATGGTTCTGCTCGAGGTTTCTGCCTCTTAAAAGGAAGTTTTTCCTTGCCTCTGTCGCCTAGTGCTGCTCTTGGTGGGAACTGTTGGGCTTCTGTAAATATCATCACAGAGTACGGTCTAGACCTGCTCTTTTATGAAAAGCGCTGTGAGATAACTGTTGTTGTGATTTGGCCCTATATAAATAAAATTGAATTGAACTGATCACTAGTAAATAATTGTGTAATTATTAAAAACCATACCTATAGTTTCCTGATGTCCTTAGGGGAACAGAGATTTCAGGTGGTGCCCCAGAAACGAGTTTATTAATTAATATTTCCAAATATTCATATTAATAATTTTATTAACCTTATATAGGTTCACTATACACCTTTTGTTTGAACCCGCCCATTTTTCAAATGAGCAACACTATTGGAACATGTGACTGACAGATGTTTCTCAGGTGTTGCCTTTTAGATTGTCCAAACATTAAATAGCTCTGCATGACTAGTCTAAGTTTTCATCTTTGGTTCAAACCTATAAAGCAGTGGCTTTTTTGGGCCAGTGCCCCCCTATCATTTATCCAGGTCTCTTACCGCCCCCCATCAAAAAATAAGTTGGCTATTTGCCCTGAATATTGTTAAATTTTTTTAATTTATTGTTGTTGTTACTGTTGTTATTAAAACATGGAAAAAACACTCAATTGAATGACAAACAACCTATTAATTACATTCCCAGGTAACAAAAAAGCTATGTGAAAATTAATTATATTTAACTAATAAGTGAATGTTCCTTCCAGAAACTGTGTGTGAAGCCAGATACTGTTTTCTTGGAAGGGGCACTTAATAAGTCGGGGGTATGGGGGTCCTCCCCCAGAGGATTTTGAGAATTAAACACTTAATTTCCTGCATTCTCGTGAAAATTTCTGCTCCAATTTCCGCCTTTTCTGTACCAATTTTTGGTGGAAATATTTTTATTATATAAAGGGAAACTCAAAAATTCAGGTGGCAGGTGAAAATTAAAAATTTATAAATATAACAGAATATAATGTAGTGATGCTCTTAGACATTCTTTATTGCTTTTAAATGTTTTTCTCCTGTAGATCAACTTTTAATTTCATCCCTGCTGAGTCAACACACATGATTAAGTCTTACCTCCTCTTTTGTGTCTTTTGTGAGGAAGTAACCTATTTAAATGTGTTTGTGGCCCCTTTCATCTCAGTGATAGATTAATCCGTTTTAATTCAGTTATTGACTGGACTTTATTAGCTCATCTGTTCATAACTTATCATAATTCACTTTTTCCTACTGAGTGTAACTGACTATCAGCTATATACAGCGTGCTAGCCTCGAAAACCCAGCTGTATTCCAACATTAACTTTGCTTTCCATATTAACTAGGCTACTTACATGCTTGCTAATAACTTTTTTAAAGCTGGTTCTCTGACATTGACAGCGTTGTGTTGTACTGATTTGTGCAGCTGTGTTCATGAGGGAGAGAGAGAGAGAGCAAGCAAGAGAGAGAGAGGGACAAGCGAGAGGATGTGCTGTGCGAACACGTGCTGCCTGCGTCTCTGCAAACAAATACGATTTTAAATAGGCATAGTAAAATCAATATGTGGCGGTCAGCGTTGATATTGTGGCGGGCCGCCACAAATAAATGAATTTATGGGAAACACTGTAACTTATCATCTTATGTTATGTGCACATTCAGAATCTCTCCCACGTATCTGTGTAATAATACGAGACTAACGTCATTAGCCTATTTAAAGAGACTTCATAATATTTTACTACATGCCGTATACTGCATTACATAACTGATTCGCTATCCCCTCGGAGGAAAACAAAACTAACCGACACAGAAATCTCACCTGTTAACTTCAGCAGCTCTGATAAAGTGTCGCTTACAATCCCCAACAGAGCAAGTCAGGGCTTCAGTTTTTAACATTACATTTTTATAGCCTACTGAAACTACTGTAAATGTCCGCTTTGGCACAAAACTGTCTGCGACTCACAGCGCGAGGTGGATCCACGCCACTCGCTGGTGTCTCAGTGAGTCTCAGTTGCTTTCAGGGTAAGTCCAACAGCGGAATATCCCTCTTGTAAATGTGTAACCACTGCGATAAGACGTTCGCGGTGTATTCCTCAGAGAAACACTTTTCCATGGTAATACCAAGAAAGACAGTGTCGATTTTCCAGAATTTACACAGTAAACAGATTATACTCTGACTCCCCGCTCCCGTGAAGGCTGCTACTTGTGGTGGAGCTGCACCACAAGTAGCTGGCAGAGAAAAAATACACCGTCTTGTCCAGTCACAGTGGACTAAACTGGCAGGTTTTATTGTTGCAGACCACAGTTTTGTTGTGTTCCAGCGCCCCCTCGGAACGCCCCCGTTGAGAAACACTACTATAAAGACTGGATTTCCTGTTAAAAAGGATAAACCAACATGAAGACCAGAGAGCTGTCTATGGGAGAAAAGCAAGCCACTGTCAAGCTCAGAAAAGAAGGAAAATCGACCAGAGCCATTGGACAAACATTTGGCAGAGCAAGCACAACAATGAAACTACTGGTGTACTGAGCAACAGACGTCCAACAGGTTGGCCAAGGAAAACAACAGTAGTTGATGACAGAAATATCGTGAGAGCTGTGAAGAAAACGCCCAAAACATCAGTAAGTGACATCAGCAACGACCTCCACAGTGCAGGGTGAAGGTATCACAATCAACTGCTGGAAGAAGACTCAGAGAGCAGAAATATAGAGGCCACACCACAAGATGCAAACCACTCATCAGCAGGAAGAATCGGAAGTACAGAGCCGCAAAAGTTCTGTTATTGTTAAACACAATCTTATGGACTGATGAGACCAAGATTAATCTCTACCAAAGTGTGGAGAAAGAAAGGAAGTGCTTATGATCCGAAGCATACAAGCTCATCTGTGAAGCATGGTGGAGGTGATGTCATGGCTTGGGCGTGCATGGCTGCTTCTGGAACAGGCTCATTAATATTTATTGATGATGTAACTGATGATGGTCGCAGCAGAATGAATTCAGAAGTGGACAGAAACATTTTGTCTGCCAATTTACAGAGAAATGCATTGAAACTAATGTGGAGGAAGTTTATCATGCAGCAGGACAATGAGGCAAAGCACACTGCCAACAAAACAAAGGACTTCATCAGGAGAAAGAAGTAGAAGGTTTCAGACTGGCCAAGTCAGCCACCTGGCCTTAACCCAGTAGAGCTGCATTTCACCTCCTTAAGAGGAGCCTGAAGGGAGAAACACCCCGAAACAAACAAGAACTGAAAGAAGCTGCGGTAAAAGCCTGGAATAGCATCACAAATGAAGAATCCAACAGTTTGGTGATGTTGATGGGTCGCAGGCTTGAGGCAGTTATTGCAAGCAAGCAAGGGTTATACCACCAAATATTAAATGTTATTTACTTTAAGATTAGTTGTTTCTTCACTTTTGCTCACCAAAGAATGCTGTTGTCTGATACAAACGGTGATATGTCCTGAGTTTTCACATCTATATGTGAATACCAGGAAAAGAAAGCTGAAATTCTTAACTCTTGTCTCATACTCATCTTTTGATTTTAAACCCAAATGTCTTCAGTGAACGACAAAAACAAAGAAATTTGCCTTACTGTTCCAATACTTTTGGAGGGGACTGTAATTCTTGGTGTCTTTCAAATTGGTGAAATCGTAGTTGAGTTGTGGGTGAAAGACTTCATCCTCGTTGATGAAGTGACTTCCTCCTGATAATACACCACTAATGTCCACGTGGTTGCAGGGCTCTCAAGTTTTATCAAAAGTATGGAGTGAGATAACCCAGTCATAGCGCCACCTGCCGGCAACAGGAAGTGACCTTTAACAATGCAGCCCCCGCCGCACATTTTGCCGCGTGTTAGAGGAGGACTAACTCAAATATTTGCAGCAGTGGCCCCTCGGCCCAGCCAATTCTCTCAAGTTTTTACTAGCAGTTAAATTTTACCTATAGATAACAACTGACCCGAACAAATAGAAATGATAACAATAGATAAATCTGATAAAAGACTATTCATATATAAAACTTGTATTTCAAAAATACAAATGTATCAAAACTAAAAAGACATTTGGCTATGTGTGTAGCAGTGCTGTACACATAGGCCTACAGCAGGATTGCAGAACTTGCCCTATGCTTGTATGTCAAGTTGTGTGTGTGTGATACACATTTCATCTTATGAATAGTGTTTTGTGTTATAATTGTTTTGTTGCACATTTTAATACCTTGACAGGGGTAGGGGGCTCCCACTTGAAGAACTGTGCCTCAAGGCCAGCCATTTTCACCATCTTGATGGATGATAGCTTTCCGTCCAGAGCCAAAATATAGAAAAACATCTCTAGTCCTTTCCTTAGTTTCAGGTAGCCAAAACAAAGCCCAGTGGTGGACAGTATCAAAGTAGGTTGCATAGTTTTTGACTGCATTTTCAATAATAATTTTGCACACATTTGTCTGTGCTCCCCAACATCAGCCGCTCTCACTATCTTTGATCACAGGCAAGTGATTTCGTCTAGGAATTGTAAAATCAAAATGCTAAAAAAAAAAACTACAGTTACCGCATTCATGGAGTCTAGCACTTCCAACTTCCATTCCGTGTGTGCACATGCATTGATGTTGCCTGGTAAGGAACGTGCTTGCAGCAAAAACAACAATTTTTTAATTTCTGATCGACCTAAAGGCTCTGGCATTTAGTAGGCTACAGGGCAAGCTATGAACTCGGCACAAAAATGATTGTCCTTTAATTGAATTGAGCGGGACAACCTCTCAACCTGATGATCCCTGTCATCACACGCGACTGGTCGCATGCACACACACATTAACACAGCGTTCAGTCAGTGCGTGAGTGTGCGAGGCCGAGCAGTGTGGAAAGAAAATGCACAGCAGAACGAGAGAAAGAAAAAAAGCAGAGCTGAGACAGAGAAAAGCCAGGAGGAAAGTGCCCTTAAATGCTGGAAAATTACAGATATCTTTATGATTCTCAGCATGAGAAATACAAGGTGTGGCGTGTGAGCGTGTGAACTGGCTGAAAATAAGTAATTTTAGTAAGCCGACATGTTCATACACTGGGTGTTCCTAGAGGTGAATAGTTGTTTAGTTATTGTTGATGTAGGCCTAACCTTACAAGCACTGTCAGCTTCTTGTATGAAACCAATGATGGAGGTAGAGGTGGAGGCTGATGGACCTGCTATGAAATAATAAAAAATATAAATAAATTGACTGAACTGAAATGACTGACTTGTGTTATTAGATGTGGAGGATCTTTGGATAAGATGTCTTTTCAACACTGGCAGCTTTGGAGGAGGCTCCATGATGTTTCTCAACAATCAGTCCTTTAAAACAGCTACTACACACTCCCTACCTGACAGATTTGATATATAATGAAAGAACAGGGCATCTCTATAGGTTTAACTAAAACACATAGCTGCTTGGGTGATATGACCTGTTGAAACCTCACCTATCTGGTTTTGTTCTGTTAAATGCTTCATAACTTTAGATTTGAACAGCTCAGCTCCAGAGATTGTTAGATAGAAAAAAGATTGAATTAAATTGAAGATGACCCATGTCCTAATGACACTATTAACCTAATCAACTGATACTAATACGATACGTTAATCCTGTGGTATAATATTAATACTATACAACGTTTATGTAGTTTGTAAAAAAAAATTGTGATGCTAATCGCGGTTAGCATGTTAGCAAGATATAGCGTTAGCATTGTTAATACCCGCACGGCTAACTAAGGCTAAAGTAAGACCTTTAGTGCAGATTATCTAAAAATGTATTAATAATTATACAATTATTACTAGTGATCAGTTAGTTAATAATCGCTAAATTATCTTAAATCAATCAGTCAGTCTCATATCTAAAGGGTCAATTCTCTTGGCAGGGACGTGGAAATAGGCTACACACACACTTTCTTGATTACAGTGAATTTATTAACTAACTAAAGCGATATAAAAGGTGGTTAAAATACATCAGGGAAAATAAGCAATGGGTAAATGAGAATGGAGGTTCGATTGTGGGAAGCATTTGACTCATACGGCAGAGGAGAACTAATGAAAGTAAGCTATGAGTTTAGGAGTTAAAAAGACAATATTAATATTATCCCTGAGCACAGAATGCTTTGTTCGGTCTTACTGCTTGTCAACGGCCTGCTTTGGTCTGTTGCATGGGTCCCACGCTAGCTGTCCGATCCTGGCTTTTTGCTAGGGATTCTCCGGGGTTCTCCGTGTCTGAAGAAAAACCTCAAGGGTTGGCTGTCCTCCGTCTAGCAATTCGGCTGTTTTCAGGTTTCCTTCATTGCCGCTGGCGAGACCACGTGCCTTGGTCTGACCTCTGTGAAGTTGGCTCGACGAAAAAGCTTAAAAAGGGAACTTGGTAGTTCCTGAATTAGTCCAGTGTAACTTAACTTTAACAAAACAAAAGAAAGAAAGAAAGAAAATAAAACAAACTGAGGGGCAAATCGATGTCGCGGCACTTCGCGTGTGTAGCTTCAAGCGAAACAAAGGCTTCGTTGCGCTGGTCGAACTCTCAGTGGTCAAACAGTTGTACCGTTCTAAGTTAAGCATTTGGTAACAGGAAAACAATTGTCGCATTATTGGTCCTGTTAAATGTGTGACATCTATACATTAACGGCATTTCCGACGATGGTATGTAATACTTATTTTGTCCACTTGGGGGAGCTCAGGTTACATGAGGAAAGCTTAGATTAATCCAAAACAATCTTTCCTTAGGAACTGGGGAATTTAGTTATTTAGCCTTATATTCAAGCCGGCGATTAATATAGTATGAGTATAGTATGACATTTCTTTATCATCATTTCTAAAGGAATTGTGTGAGAAAGTATTGTGAACAAGCATTGGTTACACATAAGATGAAGGAGTGTCCTTAATCTTGCTGAAAATAAAAACACTGCAAAAGTAACTTATTTAGATTCTTTTCAGCACAAATATCAACAACAGATAGCAACAACATGGTAACATGACTACTCAAATAGAGGCAAACGTAATCAAGTAACTAAAAGATTTAATTAAATAGGTAATGCTTTGAGTCTTTGGAGACTGCAGTCTTTGTTTACACAAAGTTCAGGACGGTCCGTGGTGCTCTGGATTTTGTCACTTAGGCGTGAAGGGGTATCCCTTTGATGGGGTAATGAAACCCATAAAGGTATAACTTTCTAAGTATTATGACATCTTCTGTTTTTTGATTAGAGTATAACATCATTTCAGGGGTAGCGTATTCTGATAACTGACTAATATCCCCCATCAAATAATGCTCCCACTACAGAATCATTTTATATTGTACCACTACTCACTCCATGTGTACTGAAAGGAGATGGGGAGCATGTTCAAATATTATATTATGACATCTTTATTTGAAATATCAGGGATACCATATTGGTCCGTGTACTTTGCAGCCAACGGATTTTCGTTTTGAAACGCGAGAATGCTGCTATAGATTGCAAAATATTCAACTTCAAAAAGGGGTCGGACCACAAAAAAGGTTAAGAACCCCTGCCCTAAGACTTGACCGTGACATTGAGAATACAGGCAAACAGAACGGCAGTGGCATCTGCCTCTATGTAAATACACACTGGTGCTCAACGGTTATCGTTAGAAATTTTGTACCACTGACGTTGAACTTTTGGCCGTCTCTCTTCGCCCCTTCTACTTGCTTAGAGAATTTCCACAGCTCTTTTTTATTTTGGTATATAGTCATCCCAGATCAAATGCAACCACAGCCATGGAACAGATTAAGTGGACAGTTGATAGTTATTTCACCGGACTCACCCAAATCCATCCTGGGGGATTTTAATCATTGTTCACTTGATAAACTCTTAAATAATTTTAACCAATATGTCACCTGCACTACCTGCTTGGGGTAGTGGATAAATGCTATGGTACAGTTCCACAGGCATATAAATCTTTTGCCCTACCACCTCTTGGTTCAACTGACCACCGTACTATTTTTTTGGCCCCAGTTTACCTGCCGGTTGTAAAGAGGACTAAGAAGGAAATTAAAACTATTCAACAGTGGATCATGGCATTGATAGGCTACAGGGATGTTTTGAAGCTACTGATAGGAATAATTTGATAGAACATTAATGAGCAAGTGGATACGGTCTCATATATCTCCTTCTGTGTGGGCACTATCATCCCCATCAAAAAAGTTACTATCTTTCCTAACAACAAACCTTGGGTGACCAAAGAACTAAAGATAATCCTCAACAAGAAAAAGAGTGTTCTTCACTGGCTCTGAAAATGAAAAAAGGAGGTTAATGGAGAATTTATGGATGGCATCAAAATTGCTAAACTGAAATGTAAAGACAAGGTGGAATAATCATTTACAAAAGGGGACCTCCGGACAGCTTGGCAAGGTATTAAGAACATGGCAGCTGTGAATACTGTCCCCACTTCCTGCAAGCTCATTCAGGTTGCAAGCAGTAGTCCAGCAGCCCTCCCCAATGACCTCATCTCCTTTTTCACAAGGTTTGAGACAGATAACATTCAGCTAAAGGAAGTTCTCTCCAAATTCAAACCTGGTGACTCCTCCCTCACCATTAACATAAAGGATTTGGTGGGAGCCCTCAAGAAGACAAAAGTTAACACAGCAACAGGCCCGGATAACATCAGTGGTCGTACTATGAAGTACTGTGCTGAGCAGCTGTGCGGCGTGTTCCAGTTGTTCCAGAGATCCCTGGATGATGGCACAGTCCCCCAGCTGTGGAAGGATTCCAAAGTTATTCCAAAGTTACATCAAGATCAGGCCAGTGGCTCTCACCTCTCTAATTGTAAAAGCTATGGAGTGGGTCATCAAATCTCATATTATTAACATAACAGACTCACAGATGGACCCACTTCAGTTTGCTTATTGCGCAGGTAGAGGGGTGGACGATGCAAAGGTTTTTAGACACCATCCATAAACATCTGGATTTTCCCAACACGACAGCCAGACTTCTTTTTGCTGATTTCTCCTCGGCATTTAACACTCTGCAGCCACATATATGGAGAAACTTTTCACTTTCCATCTAGACGACTGACTGGTTTTGTGGATAATCGACTTCCTTTCCAACAGTTCACAGAGAGTCCTGGTCATTCTCTTGCAGGTTTTGTTGTTTTCTGTAATTGGTGTTTCCTTCTGCTATTTCCTGTTGTCCCCACCCCCCATCCTTGTTCTCTTGCAGGTGTTGTCCTTTCTCTGGGCTGTCTGTTTGTGTGGTGTTTCTTTTCCCCATCCCCATGTCTGGCCCGTCTGGCCCAGTGACAAATAAATTTAAATAAATAATAAAACAGTCAAAGAAATATATTAATACTCTCTTGTTGAAGTAAAATTTGTCTGACACAATATGGTATCCAGCTCCTCATACTCTTTACCAGGCTGCCTGGCATGCAGGAGAGGTTTAAAATAAATAAATAAATAAATAATTGATGACATTTGGAAAACTAAAGCTCAGTTCACACCACACGATTTTAAGCCCAATTTGCCAGTCGCTGGGCTCACCAACCGTCGGACTGTGATCGGGGGTCAATCAGCGATTGTTTGACAGTCGCCAGTTGTTATGTGTGAACTACTCAACTATGCATCAAAACGGCTCTGTGATGCATCGCTGACACATCACCGACGCCAGTCAGATTTCAAGCATGCCAAATATCTGGAGGAGTCGGCTGACTTGACATCCACATCCAGCCAATGACAGCAAGCAGCTGGCAGAGCAGGTAGCTACTTTTTTGACGACAAAACACTAGCTGTTACATGTGTAGTTCATTTCCCGTTTCATATGTTTTCTTGACAAAACATGGTTTGAGACCAGCCATCGGGTGACAGAGTTATTGTAAGCTCACGTAGTATGTGACCCCCTGTGACCGGTCAGTCACGTAGTGTGAACAACAACTTCAAGACTCCCGTACTACGACAGCAAGTCATGTAGTCTGAACAGCGCACTAGTATTGTTTACTGGCCAAAACTGCTCCCAATAATGACAAAACAGAGATGGTAGCAGTTAGCATTAGCTGCATTGTACCACATTGTGCCACTTTACAACACACACGTCAACTACCTGTAAAACTGGTCTCACAAAAAGATTTACAATGTGTTAACCGTCAGCATCCAATTTATAAATAAATCAATCAACTTCAGGAAGAAACCACACCTCTCTGGCACCACTGCAACTATGACTGAAGTATTTCTGAGAAAGAACACACCCTCATTCTTATTACCTTTCTGTTACATCTTGTTTGAGTTGTTTGTTTGCTTTGTATTGTGACAATGTGTTGAGCTTCAGCATCAAATTTACAAAGAAAGCAACCAACTCCAGGAAGAAACCCCACCTCTCTGGCACAACTGCAACTATGACCCTGAAGTATTTCAGAAAAAGAGCACACCCTCATTCTGATTACCTTTCTGCTCTTTAAGACATATGTTTTTGCATCAAGACCAGGGATGCACCAAAATGAAATTTCTTGCCGAAGCTGAAACCGAATATAATGAAAAAAATAGCTGCATAGCTGCATTCACATTTTTTCAATTTATGTTGCTTTTTTTTGTACTGTTGCATAAATTAAATAGTCAAAATGTGCTTTTTACTCAGTAGCTGCTTTCATACAGAGATTCCATGTCCACCATTATGCCACAATCACTCATTCGGCGTAATCCCACAACCGTGTGTGCTTTCACATACTGTTTCAGCTTTCCATGGTTATCTCCACTCATCCAGTCAATTTTCTAAATAAAATACCCTGTGCAGATTCACTATCATAAAACAACAATAAACACTGTTAAAATAGACACAAAAAGAAACCATTTAACTATGTAGCATAACACTGATTACCAAATCAACAAAATCTAAAACATGTCAGAAAAATCAGGCAGGCAAAATGCTCTTATTCTGAAATGTTCCCTATGGATATGCAGCCTGAAGTTGACGGAACGAAACGGGATCAGAGAGAGCTGTGGGGAAGGTAGTAGAAGCACAAAAATAACAAATAAACAACAAGTCAGTGCTGAGACACTTCCAGTGGACAGTGGTGATGCTGGACTGGGGACCTAACAAAACCGTGGCGCAGCCGGAGTTGGTGGACTTTCAGAGTTAGACTGTTGAAAAAAGACCGCGAACAGCTTGAAACATCACTCCTGTTCCGGCATGCCAGTGTTTTGACAATATATGCTGCTTTGTCGAAAAATGCTACCATAGTGCAAATCGATAGCTAAGTCTATCGAGTGAACATGCAACCTTATGTGTTCCCTTTTCCAATCCCATAAAGTTATAACTCTCACATAATACTGTGAGAGTTATAACCTTACAGCACAGTCCAGGAACGCCAAACTGTTGCTGTGGACATATTCTCGTGTGAACTTGATGTTACTGTCCACAGAGTTGATATGTTCTGGTGGTTCTAATGACCATGACGACTGTCGTTACGACAGCCAGGAGCACCAACGAACCAGCGGCCTTGGCTGAGGGACGAAACGTCTTCTAGTTACTATGACCTGGATGACTAGCAACTTCTTGCTAATCATTTTGGGATGAACACCCTCAGATTGGTACGGGAGTATGAAAGGATAGCCGGTAAAGTTGCAGACTACAGAAAACACCTAAGATTTGATCTAAGATTTGATCTGAGAAAGCACACAACGGCAGCTACTGAATGAGAGGGTCAGACAGATCCATTTCACCATTGAAGCTCTGAATAAGGAATCAAAACTTACACCAAAACCTGGTCATGGATTTCATCAAGAAAGCACATCTTAACACAATGAGAGCAAATAAAGACAGACCCGAAAATTCCAAACCTACAGACAAGAGCCAGCAACGCAAACAAAACAGGAGAATTGGGGGAATTGGGGATAGGGAACTCACCCAACCAGAACAAGATGTTTTGGCCAAAGGACTAAACACCACAGCAGCTACCTACAGTGGACCTCATCACAGCTACAGATTCAACTATTAGGAAAAACAAATTAACAGAAACAGATGCAGAACAGCTCAGGCTAAAGGTATCGGCAGCCCTTTCTAATGCGAAGGCACCCCCTTCCAACCTCACCATCCAAGAAAGGAGAGCTGTGACATCACTGAGCAAGGATCAAAACACCATCACCATCTTTCCTGGCGGACAAAGGAAGATGCACGGTAGTCCTTAATAGGACAAAGTCAACACACTACTAATGGACACCAACACATATAAAACACTGAAGCAGGACCCGCTTCAACTTCAGAAAGAAAACATCACCCGGGAACAGTATTACTGTTTGTATCCTGGAGAAGCCATTCCTTGCTTATATGGACTAACCAAAATACACAAAGAAGGAGCCCCACTAAGGCCTATTATCAGCAGCATCAACTCCATCACCTAAAACATTGCCAAACACATATACCATTTTAGCCCCTTTGGTTGGTAACACGCCCCACCACATCCAAAACTCCATTGACTTTGTAAACAAAGTTCGAGGACTGAAACTGGACTCAGATGAAACCATGGTGTCCTATGATGGGACATCTTTTGTTTACCTGCATCCCCACCATGGAGGCCGTAGAAACAGTAAGGAAAAGGCTACTACAAGACCACACCCTGGCCAACAGAACTGGCCTTAGCCCTGACCAGGTCTGTAAAATACTCGACCTCTGTCTAAATACCACCAATTTCCAATACAACGGAGGATTCTACAGACAAAAGCATGGCTGTGCCATGGGCTCACCTGTGTCACCCATGGACTACATCTATATGGAAGAAGTTGAGGAAAAAGCCCTCAACTCCTTCATAGGAAAAGCCCCGAGCCACTGGTACAGGTATGTGGATGACACTTGGGTTAAAATAAAAACCCAGGAAGTGCAAGCCTTCACAGAACATATGAACTCTGTGGACAGTAACATCAAGTTCACATGAGAAGATGTTCGCAACAACAGTTTGGTGTTCCTGGACTGTGCTGTACACATTGAAGATGACAGAAGCCTGCAAATTGGGGTTTACAGGAAACCCACACACATGGGTCAATACTTACTTTTTGATTCCTACCACCCACTGGAACACAAGCTAAGAGTCATTAGAACCCTGGACCACTGAGCAGACTACATAGCAACAATTGCAGAAGCCATAGTGAAGGATCAGAACCACCTGAAGGGGGCACTTAACAGCCTGTAGATACCCTAAATGGACCTTTGTGAAAACAGCCAAAAATCCAGGAAGAAGACCGACACTACATACACTGGAAATACACATAAACGGCGAAAGGTGCTGTGTCATCTCAGGAAAAATCTGTGGCATTTCAAGCTGCCCCCGAAAATACCACAGGTAGCTGCCGATGCCACTATTTAAGCTAGCTGTCTCTCCAAAATCCTGATTGGATATCAGTTTGTGACAAAGGGCTATCTAAAGTTACTGCTTTTTTGTGCTGCCAATCATTTCTTTGAACGATGGGTTTTGCTCTTATTTAAATATTAAACAGCAACAAGTCACACTCAAGCTCAGAATAAAACCTACACATTTCGTTTAATATAGAGAATGCTCCAGTGTTTTTGTCATTGCTGTTTACACTTCTCCAGATGCAAATTCAAAAAATGCACCATAGCAGAGGTTTTCAAAGTGTGAGGTGGGTCTCTCCAGGGGGGCTCCAAACAGTGGCGGTTCTAGACCAATTTTATTGAGGAGGCCAGGCTGTGGCCAGTTGTTTTGTCAGAGAGAGACAAAGAGACAAAGGCAATGTTAAAGCTTTCAAAGTGTCTTGTTTTAGTATATAATGTAATGTTTTAGTATATTTCAATAACTTAAAGTTATTTGTTTCAGTAACACGATCTTTTCAGTATCTTAGTTATAGTTTTATAAAATTACATTATACTAAAAAACATTCCTGTAAACTTTAGCTCAAGTTACAGAACATTCTTTGATGCAACACTTCTTTGTAAGGCTTAATGAACAGGATAAGCTCTAGAGTACTAGACATTCTCTGGATCCCAGTTTGTATTTTGTATCCCACTATAATTTTTGCTAGGAAACAACAAATATCTCCATATTAACTTGTGGTAGTCAATTAACATAATCATTTACGTCCCGCTGGCTGCCATCATGTTAATTATTTTTGTTGGCTGCAAAGAAGTTACAGGTTTATTGTTGATCATGTAATGTTACAGTTTTATTTACAGTAGTTAATGTTACACTGGTTTGAGAGTCTGGTGGTGTGTTGATCTACAGGAGTTTAAGATTTCATTGATTGCACTGCACATTACATGGTTGTGCTCTGTAAGTTAAAAACAGTTTACAGCTTTATGTTGACCAGGGCCGGCCTGTGGCATATGCGACATAGGCGGCTGCCTAGGGTACAAAATGTCAGGGGGCGCCGCAAGAGAAGGTTTTCGACTTGGCTCAAATGAACCAGCCCAGCTGCTGTGACACCGGCGATCGCCGTGATAGTAATTAAGTGCACCTCAGGGCTCGCGCTGTGAGTCCAGACAGTTGTGATGAGTCGCGTCTTTGTGTAGAGTTCAGTGATTTGAACATTTTAAAAGGAAGTTTTTCCTTGCCTCTGTCACCTAGTGCTTGCTCTTGGTGGGAATTGTTGGGCTTCTGCAAATAACATCAGAATACGGTCTAGACCTGCTCTTTTATGAAAAGCGCTGTGAGATAACTGTTGTTGTGATTTGGCGCTATATAAATAAAATTGAATTTAATTGACCTGAGGCACAGCCTTGCTCTGGGACTGGGAGCTGCACTTTACCGGAGCTGCTGAGGTTAATGTGTGTGTGGTGAGTGTTTTCAGTTGGTTTCGGTTTCACATACAACATGCAGTCTGTGCACTGTGTCGGTCAAACGGTCTAAAGAGGATAATTCCTGCAGAGCAATAAGTAGCCTTATGCACAGCAGATTACAGTATAGGTAGACTAAAAACATGTTATGAATTCTCATCAAATGATGACGTTAGTCTCTTAATACCATGTCTTTTTTTGTCAGAGAGCACAGATGTGTGAGAGATTCAGAATGTGCAGAAGGTTTTGAACATGAGCAAAAACCTGCTAAAACACAGGATTTATTAAAGTCCAGGAGTATAACTTTAATTAAAATGAACTTATTTGAGGTGAAAAGGTGCCACATGCACATCCCCATGCAAAAGACACAAAAGAGGAGGGAAGACTGAATCATGCCTGCATGTGTGCTGACTCAGCAGGGATTTTATAAAATTATAAAAGTTGAACAAGAGAAATATTGGCTATTTAAAAGCAATAGCTACAGAATGTCTGAAAGCCTTACTGCATTAAATTCTATACATTTTTTATATTTCGAATTGTTACCTGCTGCCTGAATTTTGTGTTCCCCTCTAAATAAATGAAGTCTTTCCACTATAAATTGAGTCAGAAAAGGCAGAAATTTTCACCAGAATGCAGGAAATTAAGTCCTCAATGCTTAAAATTTTCTGGGGTAGACCCTCCTCTTCATTTGAGTAATCTCCACCACTTAAACCAACGCGCCTGAATTTCAAGAAATCTACCACATACTGCAAGAAAACAGTCTCTGGGGTGACTCACAGTGTGATTGGTTTAAAGGGAGTTCAGAGATACAGTTAAACAGAGAAACAGTTTTGGGACACTGTCTTTCCTACTTTATCAGAGTCAGAAACTAATAACTTCCTGAGGACAGACTTTAAAAAAACTGTTTTACCTCAATTCCACCAGCATTTCCACATACCCACCAGAGGAACACTGGACCACGTCTACTCGAATATTCCTGGCAGCTACAAAGCCCTCCCCTGTCCCCATTTTTGTCTATCAGACCATATTTCTCTGCTTTTTCAGCCCACTTACACCCAGCTGATAAAAAGGTTCAAACCAACAATTAAAACAGTCAAAGTGTGGACAGATGAGGCTACAGCAGCTCTGCAGGACTGTTTTGCAAACACAGATTGGAGTAGGTTCAGACAAGCCGCCACCCAGGAGAGCCACATTGAGGAATATACATAATTTGTGACATCATACATCAGCAAATGTGTTGATTATGTGGTGATCACTAAGACAATCATACCATTTCCCAACCAAAAGGCCTGGATGACTAGAGCGGTGAGGGCTCTTTATAGAGCCAAAAAAGCTGCTTTTTGATTGGGCGAGACTGAAAGCTGGCATCAAGGAGGCAAAGTGGAGACATCAGCAGAGACTGGAACAATTCAAAATGAAGAAAAATAATTCAAATTTAAATCAGACTAATAGAAACTCCCTACTTACTGGGAGAATGCCTAAATTCCAAATCATGGCAGCAAAATACATCTCCTCATGCCAAGAACTGAGGTCAACCAGTGGAAACTCAGACTAGACTAATAACTAAATTTAGTCATTCTATTGTGTAATGATCATATTATTATTATTTGTATTGTTTGTAATTCTGTTTGTAATCTTTGGAAAAATGCTATTGCTTGTCAAAAAGCAAGACATATTTTGTAGTTTATTTTATGTATATATATGTAATAAACTACAAAATGGCATTTTAAAAACTAAAGAAAGGGAGAGGCCCTGCGATGGACTGGCGACCTGTCCAGGGTGTACCCCGCCTTGCGCCCGATGTCAGCTGGGATTGGCTCGCAACCCTGTATGCAGGATAAGCGGTTGACGATGGATGGATGGAGAAAGGGAGGGAAGATTTTAATAAAACAAACTAAAAACAAAATCTTACTTATATATAGAGCTAATTGACAAATTGAAAAATTAAATGACTGTAAAGAGACCTCAACACCAACAACCCCAAAGATATCTGAAGGCCATCAAAAACATTACAGGCTACAAAAGCATGAGATCTCCCATCATGTGTGAGGCCACTTTACCAGAAGAACTTAACTCTTTTATACGCGCTTTGATCTCCTTAACAAGGAGCCAGCTGTAAAGTCCACTCCACCTCCAGAGGACCAGCCACTGTCAGTATCCACAGCAGATGTGAGGAGAGTCCTGCTGAGAGTGAATATGAGTAAATCAGCTGGGCCTGATAACATTCCTGGCTGTGTACTAATAACCTGTGCCAATCAGCTAGTAGATATCATTACTGACCTATTCAACATCACACGTGGTGGCCCAAAGGTTAGAGAAGCGAGCTTGTGAGAGGTTCAATCCCCGGACCGGCATGATAAAACCTGGGTGTGGAAAGTAAACCAAGCAGTGCTTGCCATCCCTCATTTACCACCACTGAGGTGCCCTTGAGCAAGGCCCATAACCCGAACAGCTCCAGTGGAGTGGAGTGCTTAGTGGCCAGCAGACCAGGCTGTAGTTGTACTGGGCAGCTTTCAGGTGTGAATGTGTCCTGCAAAAGAGAGGCTTCCTCTCAGTGAAGCTCCCCTGAATAAATAAAAGTTAAACTTTTTTTTTTTTTTATCTCACTGTCTCAGGAAAGGGTTTCCACCTGCTTCAAGACAGCCAAAATCGTCCCTGTACCTAAAAAGTTAGAATGCTGTTTATGGATTTCAGCTCAGCATTCAACACAATCTCCCCCATGAAACTGATCAGCAACCTCAGCACTCTGGGTTTAAATACAACACTCCTCCTCAGACAGTTCGGATTGGCGGACAAACCTCCTCCAGTCTAGCACTGGAGCCCCCCGTGCTTTGTGCTTAGCCCCCTCCTGTTCAGACTGTACACCCACGACTGCATCCTCCAACACGGAGAGAGTTCTGTTGGTGGTTATAGCTGTCCCCTCACAGCAAGAAGGTCGCAGGTTCAAACCCCGGGTTGCCCCGGCCTTTCTGTGTGGAGTTTGCATGTGTGTGGGTTTTCCCTGGGTGCTCTGGTTCCCCCCACCATCAAAAACATGTTAGGTAGGTTCTCCAGACAGTGCTGTTTGACCTGGTATGGCATTTCAATCTGGAACTGGTCCCCGGGTGCTGTAGCTGCCCACTGCTCCCTTCAGGGATGGGTTAAATGCAGAGGATGATTTCGCTACAATAAAGTACGTTCTTCTTCTTGTGAAATCGGCGGACGACACCACCATCATCGGTCAGATTTCAAACAATGGTATGGTATGATGTCAATCCGAGTCTTAAGTAAATGAAACTGAGCAGAAGTTCTTACTTTATTGCATGCACATTTTTGGGATTATCAAAATTCTTTAACTTTTGATCATGAGAGTTCATAGATTCTACTTGCAAAGTACTGTGTGGATTGGACTCACTGCCCAGGATGAGTTTGGAAATGTAAGTTTTGCACATTTCAGCTGGAAATGGTTGTGTTCTATATCACGATATGCCGCTACAACGTGCAGCGTACTGTGACAGGCCAAGAGACATTTACCTTGATTACAGCACAATGGGCGTCTGCTGTGTGTGCACCTTTCTATACCACCTCAGTCTAACAGTAATTTAGAAAAATCATTTGTGCAACAGTGTGGCCCCAGCCCCCTGGGTTTGGACCCCTAATGATATGGGACAAAATGGGAATTAGATATGAAAGTCAGATTGTTTTCTGTAAACACCGTAAAGTTTCTAAAAGCACAGAGTGGTGCTTTCAACTGGGCTGGAACAATGCTGATTGTCATCCTCAGATTTATAACAACCACTTCATTGTTTCTGAAATATAGCCTAACATGCAGATCATTGTAGGTTGGAATGAGAATGTTCTCTCCATGAAATACTCCAGAATCATAGTTACAGTTGTTCCAGAGAGGTGTGGCAGTACTTCACTTGTTTCCTCCTGGAGTTGGTTTATTTCTTTGTAAATTTGATGCTCAAGTGTGCTCGTAGTGGATCAGATGTACAACCAGGCTAGGCCAGTTAAGCCTGGTCCCCACCTTCACCAGCTTTTTAAACTTTGACAAAAAAATACTCCATTAACTTTCTATTATAGTCAATTAGTTTGCAATCAAAAACTTGTCTGGAGACGGTCAAGAGTCGGTGCAAAAGAGTTTATTCCAATACAGGACAGATAAATCTGTACAACATCCCAGCAGGTCGGAGGATGGAGTCAATCCTGTGGTCTGCAGGCCTTATATATCCCCCTCTGGGCTGGTTTGCCCCCTTCTCTCCTTATGGTGAACTTCTTATCCTCTGCTGTCATGCTGCTTACATGTGTTGCTTTACCAATTAACACTGTTTTCCAGCTGTTATTCATTACTGTGTTGTTGATTTTCTATATTTTTACATTACTGGATAACAAGTTCACCATTACATTTCAACTTCAGTCTCACCGTATTTTTTAAAAGTTATACATGCATAATTTGAAACAATTGTATTTCTTAAAAAATTAATACAAAAATTGTCACAAAACGCTGAGTGAGTGCAGCAGGAGTGAGCCCAAATGCAAGACACTTGTGAGCTGAGATGGAGTTCAGGGTTTATTAATCCAACGCAGAAAACAGGCAGAACAAAACTCACTGGAACAGGAACTGGCAACATCCAAAAAGCAGGGCAGGGCAGGGCAGGGCAGGGCAGGGCAGGGCAGGGCAGGGCAGGGCAGGGCAGGGACGGGACAGACATGCAACAATGACCGGACAGGGAAAGAACAGAAACACCAGAAATTTATACACAGGGACTAACGAGCAGGGCGGGAGCAACACAGGTGACTGGGATCAGGGTTAACGAGGCAGAGAGAAAGAAGGGGAAAACAGAGAGACTGGATGGCAGGCAGATTACTGGAGGTGTGCAGACATAACACAAGTACTGAACACTAAACAAATCAAAGTAAGAAGAAACAGATCAGAATATTGAAAACAACAAACTAATCCAGATCACAACTAAACAACAAGGAACACAGACCGAAGCTAAGACTTGAACAGAACTCAAACAGACATGGGCAAAACACAGAAGTACACAGACCAGGAGTGAACACTAAGACAAGAGCTAAGGTACAGGACTAAGAACTAAGATACGAGGCAAGACAGATACTAAGTAAGATGTGGATGAATAATAAAGGCTAAACAGAGACTAGAGCTGAATGATCAAAATCAGATTATTGAAACTGGCAGAGAACATAAATGACACCTAACCAACAGACGGAACCCAAGCATGATGGTGGGAAATTAACGCATGAGGGACAGGAACAGAACAGTACTAAAGGCTGACACCGAGATAACAGGACAGATCAGAACCACCACACAGAACGAGCAGAAGACTGGATACAAGACCACAGACAGACAGGACTGAAACCCAGACACAGAGAAAGCAAAATCAAAACACCGAGAAGGCATGGCCAAAATAATATAACACAGACAAGCTCAGAACAGGATCGTGACAAAAATAACATATGTAGTGCTGTATCTTTCATTAATGCTTGGTTTCTTACAGTAATCTTGATGTTGTGCTGGCTGTGCATAGTCTCAGTGTCTGCAATCAGTGCTCCCACTCAAGGATCTAACCACAGTTTTTCTTAGAGGTGCCTACCTGTGCTAAATGTCACTACCCATATATATGTATATATGTAGATGCAAATTAATATTTTTATTATTAAATAAAATTGCAAAACAAGGAGTAGCTCCAGTAACTTTCTCAGTTTTGTTTTAATTGGGAGCAGTTTTGGCCAATAAGCAATATTGTTATTAGTGGCATTTAGTTCAGCGTTACCTAAGTTACATGTTTTGGCAAAAATATAAACAGCTTCCTTTGTGTAACGAATTTTTTATTTTTTATTTATTCTACTGTAATTCACCATAAACATATTTTGGTATATACAAAAATTGTCAGTATCGATACTAGTCAATTTTCAGAATACAAAGCCGTGTACAGTGACAAACTCCATTATGCTCCATATCTGCATAATGTGCAACAAGTTACCTATTAGAAAGTGTCCAACATGATGTGCATATTAAATTTCACAAGGCATACTGCTCATGAACTTCAGCTTGACGATGTCTGTCAGGTTTTAAATTTCACTGGCTTTATATTATGTTGAAATGCTCACATTTTTCAATTTGTATTGGAACATAACACAATTTGAAAATAACTGCATGATTTCACATGAGACATTTTACAGATATTGTAAAGCATTTACTTTCTACGCTGTAATCAGTAGTTGCACTGAAGAACTGCAACCCAGTGTAAGTCTTGTAGTGTCGTACATCATGGAGACGCGTGTCAGTTATCTTCAGCCTTCTGTAATTTAGTGTACTAAGAGAAAATGCTTGCTCCTCTATGTATGTAGAGCTACATAAACTGAGCAGGCTTTTGGTATGTTGCCTCATCTGGGCTTTTCCAAATCCCTGTAGAACTCTGACAGTGGGAGCTGCTGGTGGCAGTGTTTGAAATTTTGGTTATGTGGTCTTCAGCTCTAAAAATTGTGATGAAGTATAACCCAAAAGGGTTTTGGCCACGACACCATGATTCCCTTCTTTGGGATAAAATGAAACACAATCTGATCGTAAATTATGTAGATCCACAGTGACTGACTGTGCTCATTGTGGATCTTGCAAACTTTTCAGCTACTTGATAGTTACTGTATGTCTCATGCATACTTGTGTCCTTGCAAAACATGTCATCAAAATGACATCAACTTTGTGAAAGCATAAAGAAAAACAGAATGTAAACTGACAGGCATCACCTATTGTTCCACTTCCAAGGCAACTTGTTTTGAATAGTTTGCGGTTTAACATGACTGCTTTTCCTTATTATGTAACAGCATAACTTGCACCATTGACAAAAACATTTGAATAATTTGAGCAAGTGCCTGCTTATAAATATGAGCCTCAGTTCCTCAATCAGCTTATTGCATGTCTGTATTGCACCCAGCAAGATGACAGAACTTTAGAAATCTCAGACATTCCTTTCAAACAAGGCAGTGTCCTACTTTTTCATACTATAACTAGTTGTAGAGATGATCGGTAGAGACATTGCACTAGAAGCTTTGGGCATACTCCTCAATGCCAATGTAACTTCTGTACAAAATGCAGGATCAAAATCTGGTTTTAACGGAGATGTAGACTTTTGAGTTAGTGCAGCTTTAAATTTATGCCTGATATCTTTAGTTCAACCCATTTTACTCTTTGATGATATCACGGGTCAGTTTTACTTTTGCAAGTTTTTTACAATATCTATCCATTGCAAATCTTGTGAACTATATACCCACATAAGATCGACTGCACACATTCATAACAATTATGTTGCTCTTCATCATTAAAATCACAAAAAGCAGAGGTCAACAAAAAATTCTGTTGTCACACATAAACATTTTGTCACAGGTCCTGGATAAGTATGGTGAAAATACCTGGCTGGGAAACAGACGCCGAAGCACAGAGTCAGTGCCAGGAGAGTGGCCTGTGTCCTACCATGGGACATCAAAGGAAGGTGCTGAAGGCATCATCGAAGGATTCTACAAGGTTCGATAATATATCAATTATTAGTAAAATGTAACACCTTTGTAACTGCAGTACTGAGTTACACATACAATTCTAACATTATTAAGGTATGATACGTGAGACTCCAACCTTGAAATAGGCTTTGCCCATCTTTGTGGTATTCTGGGCACATGTGGCCTTTACTACAAAGGGAGTTTAATCTACTCAGACTTAACTCAGGGTTATCAAGCAAACTCAGGGTTGACAAACTCTGACCGCCTATGCTGGTGTTAAACGGTGAATAAGATGTTAGTTGAGTCGGTGTTAACTTCATTGGAGTTGGTGAGCATTTGCATAAAAGGGGCGGGGTTCGGCCAAGCAGGTAGAGTTTTTTTGCAACGGCGCATGCTCTGTATTTTCACCAGAAGAATGCGCATTAATTGTGTCAGAATATGAGGAGTTTAACGGCTAAATCTAACACCCGTGGGGCCGACTAAGTCAGGGAGGCTTGTTGGCATCGCATTGAGTAAATTTGTAATCACCTTCACAGTATTCTTATTTTAGGCTAATACTCTATTTTGTACTTCTTCTCTCATGTGCAATATGATTAAGATGTAAAGTTACATTGTAATAAAAAAAATGGAGCCATGGGAGAGGGGAAAAGAATTTCCAAGATAAATGTGGTTGATTTGAGAAACTAATAATCACAAATCTACAAGTTAAAAACTTGAATATCTCTCACAATATAGTCATACATTTATGAGAGAAGACTTTGCCGTGGATTAGGCGTATTCAGAAGAAAACACCAGAATGATTTGGATTTGTAGTGACTTTAATTTCAGGGAATTTCCCATTTTTGTTATTTTTATATTGTAATCCCGACGTTACACGTCAAGTTACCTGGATAAGCCAGTGACCTCACTTTGTAATACAAGCCACTGGTGTAAACAGGTGGGAGACTTATTTAAATGAGGCAGTGCAAAGCGAGTTGTTGGTGTTTTGATGAAATATGGGTCTTGAAAGTTGTGCTGAGAATAGACGTCTCAGAACCAAGTCTGTACCTGGCGCAATGTAAATCCAATGATTTTGTCAGCAAGAGCAAACTAAATGCTGGAAGTAAATGTGCAGCAACAACAGAATAATGCTCAAAACAGGAACATCAGTAAAGCAGTCTGCATTTATCTATAAATGAATTAATAATTAACAGTTTCTGTATAGCTGAATCATACTGTATGAAATGGTTTGAGCCACAGTGATTTTAAACTAAAACTTAAAGCATTTAACATAAAATAACAAAATGTCTGTTTGGAGTAGCTTTACTCAAGAAATATGCTTGTTAATCACAAAAAAATCACAAATCAGAAAAAAGTCTTACATCAGAGAATATCAACAAGAAGGAGATCATGATGGTGTTTGTATTTCCGTACAACCACAAAAATCTTTTAACTGTTTGTAGCGTGTTACAATTACTGCATATCTATAAACCTAGTGATATAATCAAAGAGTTAAAAACAATATAATTGAACATTAATACATTCTAATTATTATTTATTTTTAATGGACGATGTCAGCGATGAACTGTCTGGAGTAACTTGTCTTAATAAATATGCTTTTTAAAACTAAAAATTGTTTGTGAACCATCACAATGTTAATAAATTCAAATTCTTATTTCTTTTTAACAGCCAGGATCAGGTGATGTGTATGGCAGGGGGATTTATTCTACTCCAAACATCACTGAAGCGAGAAAATACGCCAAGAAATTCACCTCCAAAAATGATGGCAAGAGATACAAAGTGGTTCTGCAGAATCGGATCAACCCTGCATACAGAAAGAAACACAGAAAGAACAGAGATTACTGGCTGGTTCCCATCTCAAAGGGGAAATCGGTGACAGAAGTGCAGAAGATGGTAGAGAGGGCCATCCGTCCTTATGGCCTTCTGGTGAAAGAGGTCTAACAGGGCGAGAAAGGTCACAAGAAAACCCACAAATTTGGCCATGTATTTTTTTGGTTAGCTTTATTTTGAAAAGAAAGTGAGTGTGTTGTCTTTAAAGCATAAACTGTATCATTGCAAATCCATACAAAATATTCTGATGTTGTCAGAAACAATGATGTCTCATTTGAATATATAGATATATAGATGTAAAATTAATATCACAGCTTCATTTAGTGTGAATATCCTGTACTGAAATTTCTTCTTCCTTTGTTCCATTTTTTAATAATCCATTTTTGAATTTAATAAACACAATTAAAACAGATTTGATATCAGAGTCTGTCCATACCAAAGAGAACACAGTGGGTGAATGTTTCATTCATTCATTATGCTTGTATGCTTTTCTATTTAGCAAAAGCATTTAATTTAAAATGCAGAAGAAAAAGCAATCTTGTCCTTGAGAATTGAGTCAAACTTTACTATTATTTACTGTATTGGCATATTTGTGAATAGTCTTCTGGTTCAGTACCAAAGTATTATCCACCGACAGCCAAGGGAGAGAAGGAGGTCCCAGGACAGCCGATTGTCCAGCACAGGAAAGCCTCATAAGAGAGGACACGGGAGGAGAAAACATTTAGACAGAGAAAGAAATACAGGCTCACAGATTAAACAACAAAAAAAGAGGTATGGAGAGATGCTAAAAGGTTTGATTAATAGCTATTATTATGGTAAGTTTTAGTTACTCGCACATTGTGCTCGTAAAAAAATTTTCTGGTTTGCACGTAACGATTTTTAGGGACACAGGTGGGCAAAATGAAATGTAAGTTCAAGGAAATACCAAATACATAGGGCTCTATGCATCATACCTAACTTATGTTAAAATTGTATGTTTAACTCAGTAATGCAGTTACAAAGGTGTTACATTTTACTGGATTAACATTTACCATTTATAGGACTAATAATTGATATATTATCGATAAATTTGCATTAAATAGTGAAATTCCTAAGATGAGTTTACATCCAACAGACATTTGACAATTAAGAATTTGAATTAAGAATTAAGAAAAAAAGTTTTTTGCTGAGCCTTTTTTTAATAAGACTATGATTCTGTGACACAAGACAGCTGTTAGTTTGTTAGAGCAGGTCCACTAAAATGTTTATTGCTCTCAATCTGAAATCTCAGTTTAAATTATAAAAATCTGTATTTGCCAGCCCCTGCCCCATTTCCACACTGCTTCTATCTGACTGGAATGAGTCTTTATTTCCTCTCAGGAACTGATTTAGAATATTTGTGAGAGCTAAATATTGTACGATCAAGAAATTCAAATACAGGCTCTTAACAACATTCAATGCCATGCAGTGATACATTATCTAGATCATTTCCCACGATGCATATGTAACCGCTTTAGTATTATGTTGTTGAAGGGTCAGTAACATTACTAAAAACACAAATATACAAACAAAGGAAAAGATTTTCTCAGTTACCTCTACTGGTATCAAACTATGCAGATAGTTGTGGAGGGTGAAAGCAGTATTGTTACTAGTCTTTTTCCAGAATTTAAATTTTTGAAATACGACAGCCTGTGCCCTTTGTTCTGTTGAGTTGACTGACAGGCGCAGCTGTCTTGTTAAATACGCACTCTGTGATCCATCTCCTGGATAATGCAACAGACTGACTGGCTATCTTTAGAAAGTGTTGCATGTGAATTTAAAGACACCCAGCAAACTTAGGTTAACTTTGTACAGTGTCTTGATTTAAATCAATAATCAATAGACTCTTCACACATGTATAAAGGCGTGAACAATAACCTTATTTGGACACAGTGAATCTCTTTAGATCTAAGACGGAAAAATATCCTGTCCTCCTGGATTGACAGGGGTTGTTAGTGCTTTCACCCACTGGAGGGCAACAACGACTAGTTCAGAATCAGAAATCAGAATTAGAAATACTTTATTGATCCCCGGAGGGAAATTCTGTGTCAGAGTTGCACACATTGCACAAAGGTCAAAAGGAATGTAAATAAAGATAGAAAGTTGGTATATAAAGAAGTATATAAATATCAGAGTAAAAATATATAATACAAGAAAATATATAGGAGTGTGGATATGTACAACATTTACATAATTAAAATAATTGTTATGGGGAACAGTAATAATGAATAAATAGTAGCAGCAGAATTACAGCAGAGAGAATTACACATTAAGTATTTAAACAGATATTATTGCACAAAACAGATAATAATGTCCAGTTTAACACTAACTAAGTGTCCGTGTGTCTGACACTTAGTAGGAGGAGTTATAAAGTTTGATGGCTACAGGCAGGAATGACTTCCTGTGGCACTCTGAGGTGCATTTTGGGAGAATAAATCTTGCAGTGAAAGTGGAGTGGGTGGGAGACATTGTCCAAGATGACATGTAGTTTAGACAGCATCCTCCTCTCTGACACCACCGACAGAGAATCCAGCTCCACTCCCACCATGTCACTGGCCTTGCGGATCAGTTTGTTGAGTCTGTTAGCGTCCCTCACGGCTTTGGCCCTTCCTGTAGAGGGCTTGAGTGTTCTTGGCCCAGTCCAGTTTATTGTCCATGTGCACTCCCAGGTATTTGTAATCCTCCTCAATGTCCACAGGGACCCCCTGGATGGAAACAGGGGTCACTGGTGCCTTGGCTCTCCTTAGATCCACAACCAGCTCTTTAGTCTTTGTCATGCTGAGCTGTAGATGGTTCTGCTTGCACCATGTGACAAAGTCCCCCACTACAGCTCTGCACTCAGCCTCGTCACACTTGCTGATACATCCAACCACGGCAGAGTCATCAGAAAACTTCTGAAGATGGCAGGACTCTGTGTGGTAGTTGAAGTCTGTGGTGTAGATGGTAAAGAGGAAGGGAGAGAGGACAGTCACCCGCTTGTTCAGGTGGGCGTAGATGCGGTAGAGCAGGAAGATGATGGCGTCCTCAACTCTCAGTCGGGGCTGGTAGGCGAACTGGTGCGGGTCTCATAATGTGGGAGGTCAGTGCCACAGGTCTGTAGTCCAAAAAGAGAAGGGGAAGGGGACATTCTCTGCATTTAACCCATCCTATTAAGGAGCAGTGGGCTGTCATCGTACGGCGTCCGGGGAGCAGTTCAGGGTTCAGGGCCTTGCTCAGGGGACACCCTCTCTTACCATTTAAGCACATGCAGTCATGGACAAACATTACTTCCCCGAAATTCTTTGGCACTTTCAAATGTTTGTTTCTTTTGTTTGCATTGGAACAACTAGACATTTGATAGAACAACCTAGGGAAAAACAATTTGAAATCAATCCTCTGTAGTGGAAACCCTATTTTAAACCCTTTTTTCACTGCCCCAGCTGAGCAGAAGAAAACCCCGAGGAGCCTGGGAAGAAAATCTGTATACTATGGTTTATTAAAATAATACACAGATGGCCGTGGTGAGATTTTGATCTCATCCAAATCAACAAATTTTTAGATCTTGAAAAATATCCTTTCTTGCCCACACCTTTTCATGTGAGAAGCTCCTTCCTTGGGCAATCAGTAACTCCAAAACATTGTCAGCAATCTTATTTTCTCACTGTTGTAACACAAACCTCCTCATATATCAAAACTGTTGCTCTGTTCTGTCCAAAAATAGGAAACTTCAAAGAGCAGAGGAGCTGGACAAATCCTGGCTGAGCTTCAAAATGTATCTCAGATCCACACAAAATTAACCATATTTCAACATTCATCAGTGATCAGTACCTTGGATGTCTCTAAACACAGAACACAGAATTGGTGAGAAAATATGTTTTTGCAATTTGGGTAACTAATCACAGGGTGTAAGTTTCATATACAGTTTCCACTAAACCACTATTGACAAGTAACAAGATGTTTTGAACCTACATTTACACTGATTTTTGGAATAAATGTAATGTATGTAACTTTCATTTTCAACCTCATGTGAGTGCTAAATAGAATAACAAAATCTGATTTTAAACGCTCATATTAAGTGAAATTTTACTCCTACACACAAACTTCGGAATAAAAGCTTTTTTTATTGTTCTGTCTGTGTGCATTAATATAACATTTATTTCTCTGTCTTCACGTTTTCTCCTACCGTGTCCTCTCTTGTGAGCACTGAGGCTTTCCTGTGCTGGACAATTGGCCCTCCTGGGACCTCTCTCTCTCCCTTGGCTGTCGGTTGATAAAGCCAGATAGTTTTCATCTGGACCTTCTTCCTCCAAGAGACTTTTGATACGTACAAACAAAGTAAATACAAATAGGCCAATATAGTAAATGTGGTTGTTTGACACAAGTTTGCTTTTTCATCTGTATTTCAAATTAAATGCTTTTGCTAAATAGAAAAACACAATATAATGAAGCATTTACCCACTGTGTTCTCTTTGGAATGGAGAGATGCTGATATCTGTTTTAAATTGTGTTTATTAAATGCAGAATAGCTTTTCCCCCCCAGCACATTCATCTATATATTCAAATGAAACATTACATTTGACAACATCAGAGTATTTTTCATGGACTAGCAATGACATAGTTATGCTTCAAAGACAACCCACCCACTGTCATTTCAAAATAAAGCAAAGGAAATAAGTGTTCAAATTTGTGGGTTTGTCTCGCCCCGTTAGACCTCTCTCAACAGGAGGCCATAAGGACGGATGGCCCTTTCTACCATCTTATGCTCTTCTGTCACTGATGTTCCTTCCGGGATGGAAACCAGCCAGTAATTGTCGTTGTTGTGTTTCTCCCTGTACTCGGGGTTGATACGATTCTGCAGAATCACTTCGTACATCTTTCCTGTCTTTTTGGAGGTGAATGTTTTGCTGTAGATTTCCGCTACAGAGATGTATGGAGTAGAATAAATCCCCCTGCCGAACATCTTACGATCACCTGGCTGTTAAAAAGAAATAAGAATTTGAATGTATTAACGTTAATAATATATTGACTTTAAGTTTTTGATTATCATCAGGGTTTGTAGATATGCAGCAATTCAAATACAATACAGTTGAATACAATATTTCTTTGTGGTTATACGACAAATAGAAACACAATCTTGATCATCTTCTTGATGTAAGACTTTTTTGTAATGGTTAAAAAAAGTGTTTTTAAAAAACTTACTTATACTGTAGAGTTACCCCAACAGTAGGGGAGAGGTGCCATTTATTTTGAATATGGTTTTCTCCTGTTTTCTTGTCCATGAGTCAGGTTAAGTATGTGTTGTTTTTTTATCTTTTTGTATTTACTTTGTTAGGGTTAATTATTTGGGATGGGAAAAGGTGGTTTTGTTTGTTATTTTGGCCTAGCGCTCCCTGATGTCTGGGTTTTCTATATAAGCTGTAAATAAATCCATGTATTAACAGACTGAATATTCCATTGTACTTTGATGATTATTGGGGAGTGGGGAAAAGAGAGGAGACATCATGTTGCGCTCAGGTTTCCCCTAGGCGTAACAACTTAGTAGTGCAGTTACAAAGGTGTTACATCCTACTGGATTAACATCACTGATAATAATTGACATATAAATGATTGAACCTCGTAGGATCTTTCGATGATGCCTTCAGCACCTGCCTTTGATGTCCCATGGTAGGACACAGGCCACTCTCCTGGCACTGACTCTGTGCTTCGGTATCGGTTTCCCAGCCAGGTATTTTCATCATACTTATCCAGGACCTGTAATAAAACAATCACATGACATCAGAAGTTTTTGTTGGTCTCTGCTTTTTCGTGATTTTAAAGCACTGACATCAATTGTTGTAATGTAACATGGGCAGTTGACCAAATGTAATTGTAAAGTTTAACCGACCCATGATATCGATGGAAAAGATATCAGGCCTGCTTTGACTGTACTGACTGGAGTGTTTTTGAGGCTGCAGCCACCCACCTGGACAAACTAACTGACACTGTGACATCAGTTTTTTGTGATTTGTGACGTGTGTGCCATCTAAATTCGAGCGCAGGCAGAGCCACTGGCTCCCGGGCCCCATGAACCCTCAAAGTAGTGGGCAGCACCGGCCATGCTCCCAAGAAACCTACGTACATTGTGAGAGAGCTGGCTGGGGGCAGCGCCGGGAATCCTACCCCCGCCAAAGAGGAGAGGTGACAATGGATCCCGGGACCAGGGACACGACACTCGCCCCAGATATGAGCAGAAGCCCCAGGGCCCCAGACTTTTTGAAAGCATTTGTTAATTATGTTCTGAAAAATAGCTTGCAACAAGAAATGTGAACTAACAAATGAAAATGCTTTGAGAAAGTTTTATTTGCACAATAAAAAAAACATTCAATGCAATTTAAATATAGAAAAAACAAATGTGCATTGTCTACAACTTACAGCTGATCACTGCATTGTATTCTGTTATATTTTTATATTTATGAATTGTCACCTGCCAGAATGTTTTGCACTTGCATTTACACTGTAAATTGGAGCAGGAAATGTCTCCAGAATGCAGGAAGTATTTAATGCTCCAATTTTCTGGAGGAAAAACCCTCATATATTTATGCATTTCATATTTCTTCAAAATAGTGTTAATAATCTTCTTTTGTTATTCTCCTGTATTGTCACATCTCCTAACCCAAGTATTTCATCACGCCCCTAATCTGAGCCCTTCTGTCCCCACCATTTTTTTCAACACAAAGTGTTGGGTGTGAGGGAACTGGAGCCTCTCCACTACCTGCCAGTGTTTCTCTGTCTGCAGAATCTGGACCTTATGTGGCCCATTCTCCGTTCAGACCTGCCAAACTGCTGCGTTTATATAATGTGTTAATATTTCTTTGTTCCTCTCTCTGTGCTGGAGTTCTTTTAAGAACTTGGTGGCTTGATCCAGATTATTATTGAATTGGTTGAATTTTAATGAGTGTGTTTATTCACGTAGTGGATCAAGCTTATTACTTCTATATACGCAAATCTGTTATTAATATTTTACTCATGGATAAGGATGTTAAGCTACTGTATGAATGAGCACTTTAGAGCACTTTCTGTGGCTGGTCTGGTTGTCTGGTCTGATTGAAAGATTGTGAAAATGGAAGGATTTAGGTGAATTTGTGCATTATACTTTGTCAGTTAAAGCAAGCCAGGCAGCCTTCAGTGTTTGAGAACGGCGCTGTTTTTTAATCGCCCACTAGAGGGCTGCAGCGCCACAATAACCAGCCTAGTTCAAATGAACGAAATGACTCAAAAAAAAGATTAGTTCATTTTAATGACCGAGATTTGAAGATTCGAGTCTGTCAAAATTTGCGTTACACCAGCCCCAAAAGTTCGTCGGCCCACCGGTCATTTGCCCGGTATGCCAGATAGTGATGCGCCATCTCACTTTATTCCTATACCATCCAATACCAAGTAATTTCCAGGCTGGTATTGCCGATACCAATACTAATATATTTTTTAATTCTCGTTTAATGTGACCACCCCTCCCGTTTCTGTAGGCTATATATGATGGAAATAAATAGTACACCAAAGGCTTACCAATTCCAAATAATAGCTGCATAATGACAAGACATCAAACTACTGACATATTCTTTACTTTTATTAAAAATATTCTGTTCAGAACAGCTGCTTCATAACATCATCATATTATTTTGACTTAATCTCAGATGTTTTAGGACGTTTGCCAAAGGATTTCACTGTCTTTGCACACACGTCACTAACAGCCTCATTACCTTCATGGCAAGTGACTGCTCAGAATTGTATCACGGGAAATGCAAAGGGCTGCACACAGAGCCATAATGCAGTCATGACTTTGACAGGCGGAAGGAACCAGTAAGATATATACTGGCTCCAAATGACTGTATTTAGATATAGATCCTTTTATGTGAGTAGTTATCGATCCTAGAGCAGGAAACGTCGGTCAAACGTTAGTATGCATCCGCAGATTACCAATCCATCCCTACTACGGACAATTCAGCAGTCCGTGGCAAGCGCTTTTCTCTCTCTCTCTCTCTCGCTGTCTGTCGCTCTCTCTCTCTGTCTCTCTCTTCTTGTGCTCTCTGCAGGCATTCAATCTACTGCTTGGACAGAGGACCCAACGATTTCATCATTAATTTCAAGGGCTTTAATGCATGACGAATGATAGATGAACAGATTTGGGTATTTAGCCTATTTGTTATTATTATTTATGGAAACGTTTTCTACATTCAACAAAATTTGCAGTCGTGTTTCACAAATAAACTGGACGGAAACTCTGGGATTAAATGTCAAGTAAAACAAAAGCATATTTACCTTGAGGGCAAAACGCTGCCATCCACATGGGCGTTGATACACCTCTCCTCCTCTGTAATAGTTCTTGGTGTCTTTCAAATTGGTGAAATCATAGTCGAATCCTGGATGAAAGAATTCATCTTCGTTGATGAAGTGATTTCTTTCGAATACTCTTTCAATATCCACGTGGTTCTCTGGGGCAGAGTCTGTTGCCGGTCCATCACCTTGCAAGATGCTTCGGAGCTGGACAAAGTGGGATCTTGACACCGGGCTGTAATGGAAGGGGAGGAAATGATATTTCAAAGCACATTAGTCTCTTCTTGCAGTCAGTCACATCTGAATTATATCTACACAGCTGTTCACAACTCATTCTGTAAAGATTTCCAAACTCTCGGCTGAATAATGTATAAAACCGTAGTGTGTAAAATTTTCAGAAATCTCTTCTCCGTGCACAGATTGTATCAAAATATCTCATCGCCAATAATTACCAGGTTTCATCTCCCTTCAAGACTGAATGGATGAAATTTTTGATGTGCAGGTGCTCCCATGCTGCTCCTCCATCACAGCCATCTCCGGAATGACCAGATTGTGATATGTTTTTATCAGTAGTTACATTGGCATTGCAAAGTGCGCACAAAGCTTCAACGGCAACTTCTTTGTGGATCATCTTTGCAATTAATGACAGTATAAGCGAGTTGTCTAATAAACTGTCTTATTTAAAAGGAATATCTGAGGTTTCAAAGGTCCTGTCGTCTAGCTGGCTTGGATAGGTCTCCAGAAACGCAATAAGCTGACTGAGAAACTCAAGCACATATTTATAGGCAGATGTATTGATTTGTCAAAGATGCAAGTGATTATATAGGGGCTTTAGCAATGACATTAGATAGAAGAGCGTTGTTCTGCTGAGTTGTGCCTGCCAACTGAGAATGTGTTGTATGCGTAGTTAGATTACGTAATTAAACGAAATCACGGGGTAGGTAAGTTATAGTTCATATCTGTTTCCACTAAACCACTATTGACACGTAACAAGGTGTTTAATACATTTACACTGATATTTATAATAAATGTTACATTTCAAACTTTCGATTTCAGTTTGAGTTCATGATGTGATTTATGTCTACTGGCACACAGTCTATTGCGTAATATTTTTATTGTTTTGAGCTCTTTTAGTCTAAGTTGTTCTCCCTTGTCATGTGAACAGTATAGAAAATGTCTTTTCAGATGATTTGCAGGAGGTGTGACTCTTAGTTTATAAGACAATAAGATTTATTTTGTACATTTAGAGGATGTCATATTTTTCTTTTTTGTCAGACGTCCTTATTGTTTATTGTAATAAGAAAAAGTTCAATAAAAAAAAAAAAAAAGTCTATTGCGTAATATGGGGTCCATTATATAAGATGCACCATTTAAAATGGAGGTAGATGTTTCACTTTCGATGCTGTTGATCTCTGCATGGAAAGTTGCTCCCTTACAGGAAATCACATTACAGTCTGCTGTTTAGACTGAAACCACTGTTCCCTGAGTGAAAGGAAAAGTTCTTCTGTATCTGGACCTTTGTCCTCCAGGACACTCTTTACACTTACAAACTGAAGTTGTGTTCAGTCAGGTTAGTTATTCAGTTGATTGGCTTTCTCCTTAGGAAGTTGTTTTTAGCTGTAGGACTTGAGTTCCATTTGTGTGTGTTTTGTTTATTTAACTGTTAATAAATATCTGCAATTTGTTTGCACAGAATCTGTTGTTTTCATTTTATATTGTTACTCCACCTCTTTCTCTGGGCTTGAGCCACCTAAGGACGTAACAGGAGGTTTGACACAAGTATGCTTTTTTATCTTTATTTTAAATTAAATGCTTTTGCTAAATAGAAATGCATACAAATATAATGAAAAATTTACATTTAGTTTCTTACACCTCTGTGGTGGAAACCCTTTTTTAAACCCTTTTTTCACTGCCCCAGCTGAGCAGAAGTATAATCTCAGATCAACACAGAATTAACCATATTTCAATATACATCAATGATCTATTATGAGGGACTAAAAAAGACATATCTATAAATCAATAGAATAAATAATTAAATGCAGAAATAAATAATTAAATGCAGAAAGAAAATTAAATTAATTTTGGTCATTAAAAAAAGCTATTTCTGTATTTATTTATGCATTTCTACATGCATTTATTTCAGTATTTCTACATATATTCATATTTTTATTGATTTGTTTATATATGTATTGATTTATTTCCACATTTCCACATTTAAATATGCCTGTGCGCGTTTCGGTTTCTCCCACTCGAGGGGCGAGTCCGGAAAGGCTGACACGATCTGGCTCTGAGGAGCTAGATGTGCTTAGCATAGAGGAAACGGAACATCATCAGCCCTCGCCAGGATACGAGGAGTTGTTGGAAGTGGTGACGCGGGCCGTGGCCAAGCTGCACATTGATTGGCCACAGGTGGTGCAGCAGCCATCGGCAGGCAGCAAACTAGATCAGCGGTTTCTGCAACACCGAGCGCCACCCCCGCGTCGGCCCCTACCATTTTTTCCGGATCTGCACAACGTGTTGTGTAGATCATGGAATAAACCCTTCTCTGCGCGGCTGTCTACGTCCCCCCGGCTGGACTTCGGCAACGTGACGGGAATCAGACAGCACGGCTACGGAGCGATGCCACGAGTAGAGGAGGCGCTGGCTAGCTACCTCTCTCCCAACCTCGCCTCATCCCTCCGGACGCCGGCGCTCCCCACCAAGCCGTGTCGGATGACGTCCGATTTGGTGGGCAAGGCCTACATGGCAGCGGGTCGAGCTGGTGCCAGCCTACATACGATGGCTGTCTTGCAGGCATACCAGGCCGATCTCCTTCGGGACTGTGACGTAGGGGGCGGTCCCTCTGAGGAGGACCTGACGGAGCTCCGTAGAGCGACGGACTTGGCTCTGCGTGTGACCAAGGAAACGGCCCGTTCCATCGGCCGATCCATGGCAACTTTGGTGGCTACGGAGCGGCATCTGTGGCTCAATCTATCAGGCATACAGGGGACAGAGAGGACTTTTCTCCTGGATGCGCCCCTCTCGCCTTCTGGCCTGTTTGGCGAAGCAGTGGATGCTGTCGTCAACAGGTTCCAGCACGCCAAAACTCAGGGAGAGGCATTTGAGCGATATCTCCCCCGCCGGTCAGACTCCAGGACCGCGACGGCTCAGGAAAGGCGGACGCAGCCTTCATCCAGCACCTAGCTGAGACGGATCTGAGGACCGTCATTCAGTCTCGGCGGGCCCGGGGGAAGAGGTCCTGAGACCTCGAGTAGCATCGACGACTGGCTCGTCCTGGCCCAGTCTCGAGAGTTAGCGGTTCGGCATCGAGATGTCGTCCTCACCCACCTTCAGCATTTGGGGCTGCAGCTCAACGCGAAGAAGAACGTGCTGACACCCGCCCAACGGACTGCGTTCCTAGGGGTGGTATGGGACTCAACGGCGATGCGGGCCCACCTGTCTCCCGCACGCATCGAGTCCATTTTATCCTCAGTGACCAGAGTGCAGTTAGGCCGCGCCATCACTGTAAAACACTTTCAGGGTCTTCTGGCAGCAGCGTCCAGTATAATACCTTCCGGACTACTGCACATGAGAGCCCTGCAGTGGTGGCTAAAATCCAAGGGATTCTCCCCGAGGGGAAATCCGCTCCGTCTAATACGGGTTATGAGCGGATGCCTTCGTTCCCTGTCAGTATGGAGGAAGCCTTGGTTCCTGTCCCAAGGTCCTGTGTTGGGAGCGATCTGTCGCCGAACAATTATTTCAACAGACGCCTCACTCACGGGATGGGGCGCGGTCATTGACGGCCGCTTCACGAGAGGCTCCTGGGAGGAGCATCATTTCTCTTGGCACATAAATTGCCTGGAAATGTTGCCGGTTTTCAGAGCTCTGAGGAGTTTCTGCCCGCTCTCCGCGGTCGCCACATCCTTGTCAGGACCGACAATACGGCGGTGGTGGCCTATTTGAATCACCAGGGGGGTCTGCGCTCGCGCCCGTTATGCAAACTGCCACATCAGATCCTCCTGTGGTCCCAGGAGAGACTGCTGTCCCTCAGAGCAATGTACATCCCTGAGACCCAGAATCAAGGAGCAGACCTGCTGTCGAGACAGGGGTTGAGGCCCGGGGGAATGGAGACTCCACCCCGAGGAGGTGGAGTTATTATGCGAAGAGTCGGCTGAGGCCAAGCACCTGACCCTTAAGATGACCTTTCTCCTCGCTATCACCTCTCTGAGGAGAGTGGGGGATCTCTAGGCACTTTCGGTGTCTCCTCGATGCCTGGAGTTTGCCCCGGGGAGGCTCAGGGCCATCCTGCACCCTTGTCCAGGTTATGTCCCTAAGGTTCATCCCCCACCTCATGTGACGGCGGAGGACGGGAGACTTCATCTGCTCTGCCCTGTCAGAGCACTGAGTATGAACACTCTGAGGTCTTCCCGGTGGAGGAAAGCAGAATAGTTGCTGGTGTGTTTCTGGGCTCCCCGCTTCTAAACTCACCATCAGCAACTGGATCGTTCAGACTATTTCCCTGGCCTATCAGGTGCGCAGTTTGCCTTCACCTATGGCTGTAAGGGCGCACTCTACTTGAGGCATGGCGGCTTCTAGGGCCCTCCTCGCAGGGGCGTCACTCCAGGATTTGTGTGATGCGGCTGGCTGGGCCACCCCTCACACTTTTATCTGGTTTTACAGTCTGGACCTGCATTCTGCACCCGGCACCCGTGCGCTCTCCTCCTAGTCGTGCCGTCAGGTTCTGCACGCTGGGGGCAGGCCGGGTTTCGGTGCGGGGTTTCTAAATGGGTATCTCGTTCCCAAAGTGTCGTCACTGACGCAGTTCAAGTTCCCTCGAAGAGGAACGTCTTGGGTTACGTATGTAACCCTTGTTCCCCGAGAAGGGGAACGAGACACTGCGTCGGTCCACCACACCTCACCCCGCCTGGAGTGCCTCGCTTCATAGACAGGGCTAATGTGTCCTATGTGCCGGCGTGCTTATATACCCCCTCCGGTTACGCCGTCACACACTACCGTTCTAGTAACACCAATAGGATTGGAGTAGTTTCATTCATAGTTCAGCCCTGCCACGCCCAGGGGCGTTCCCATAGTGTCGTCACCGACGCAGTGTCTCGTTCCCCTTCTCGGGGAGCAAGGGTTACATATGTAACCCGAGACGTTTTGTTGAGGTGACATGAAGCAATGACATTAATTGTTATGAAGATGTGCATTCAACCATATGTGTTTACAAGATTTGTAAAACCTACCCATGATATCTTCAACAATGGATTGGAGGGGAAAGTTAAATCAAATTCAAGCATAACTTTAATTTAATAATGTCTTCAGTCATTGTAAATGTGACACTAATCTTGCTCTGTGTCTGCTGGATGTGTAAGTGGGCGACAATCACCATGACAACTTTACACAGTGATAATATGTCAATGCTGTTTTTACAGCTTTTTCAATATTCTTCGATATTGATTCGTTCATAGTGCCAAGAATCACATCACAAGAAGTTCTACTGAGTTGTTTAGTATCAGCAAAAGTGCCACAAATTCGAAATTAGAAGAAGAGAGAAGATCTTTTTCTCAGGAGACCAAATCCAAACTAAAAGAATGTGTTTCAGCAGGTTTTCTGCTCATGTTCAAAACTTTTGCACAATCTCTCCCACATATCTGAGTTCCCTGATATTTGAAGAATAATATTTTTAGATACAATACAAAAAACTTAATATTACGCTGAGCACACCTAAATTTCATCTAAGCACCCCTAAAAAAAAAATTATACAAATATTTACTGTTTTGTCCAAGTTAGATTTTGGAGAAGCAAGAGAAGGGACAACCAATTAGCCTACAGTTTCATATGTCTTTTCTTAGATTAAACGGGTTTAATGTCCCTAAATACTGACATTTTTCAGTTTCTAATGTTTTACTGAATGATCCGATTTTACTGAATGTTTTACTTTCAATATTGAGGGGGGGATACGAACGGCCCCTCCCAACTTGGACTGATCATCGTTTTTGCTGAATTCTGATTGGCAGAGGAGTTTACTTTCCATCTGGGGCGAGTTTAATCCAAAAACCTTTTACACCGGTTTGCTACGTTTTGTCTGGGCTGAACTCAGCCGAGCCCAGGGTTGTGACAAGTGCAACAGAGATGGTAAATATAGCAAAAAGAAAGAAGGAGGAAAAAGAAATGTGTGGTGCCGAAAAAATAAGAATTAAGAAGAAAAAGCTTTCGGCACAAGAGGAGGCTGAATGCGCCAACTGTCAACTGTCACACTCTTACACTCCAATTTAATAATAATCTGGATCAAGCAACCACGTTCTTAACGAACTCCAGCACAGAGAGAGGAACAAAGAAATATTAACACATTATATAAACGCAGCAGTTTGGCAGGTCTGGACGCAGAATGGGACACATCAGGTTCGGATTCTGCAGACAGAGAAACACACATGAGCACATCGCTGGTTCAATCCAAGTGTATGAATGTTAGTTTCTGTTTGAGCACTTGGGCTCAGTGGGAATGGTGAATGCAGATGTCGTGTAAAAGCGCTTTGAGTGGTTGAAAAGTCTAGAAAGGTGCTATACAAATACGGAGCATTTACAACACATGGCCAAATGTTTTCTTAAAAATTCTCCAATGAAAACTGTCCTTTGGTTTAGTGAGAAAATAAATGTTTTAAACTCTTTAAGGAGAAATCACAGGGCTTGGTTTATATCTGTTTCAACAGTGTCCACAAAACCACTATTGATATGTAACAATGTGTTTTAAACCCACACTTAGACTGATTTTTGGTATTTGGAATGGTTGTCCAATATGTGTGCCTCTCTCTCTCTCTGTGTGTCTGGACCTTTGTCATCCAGGAGACTCTTTCCATTTGAGTGGATTTTGTTTATTTAACTGTTATCTATAGTTTGTTTGCACAGAATCTGTTGGTTCTTTTAGCTTGGTTTTCATTTTTATATTGCTCCACCTCTTCTTCTGGTTTTGAGCCACTTAATAAAGTAACAGGAGGTTTGACACAAGTATGCATACAATCAAATATAATGTGAAAATTTACATTTAGTTTCTTACACCTCTGTCGTGGAAACCCTTTTTTTCACTGCCCCAGCTGAGCAGAAGAAAAACCTGAGGAGCCTGGGAAGAAAATCAATATAATATGGTTTATTAAAATAATACATAGATCACCGTGGTGATATTTTGATCTCCTGACAAAAAAATTCTAATCTCATCCGAATCAAAAAAATTTAGATGCCGAAAAATATCCTATCTTGCCTGCGACTTTTCATGTGAGAAGCTCCTTTGGCAATCAGTAACTCCCAAACTTTGTCAGCAATCTTACTTTCTCAAACCTCCTCATACATTAAAACTGTTACTCTGTTCGGTCCAGAGGAGCTGGACAAATCCTGGCTGTGCTTCAAAATATATCTCAGATCAACACAGAATTTATCATATTTCAACATACATCAATGATCAGTACCTTGGATGTCTCCAAACACAGAACCCAGAATTAGTGAGAAATATGTTTTTGCAATTTGGTCAACTAATCACAGGGTGTAAGTTTTATATACAGTTTCCACTAAACCACTATTGACCAGGAAAAGAAATCATATTGCTCCAGTTTTAGCTTCTTTGCATTGGCTTCCAGTAAAATCCAGAATAGAATTTAAAATCATTCTTCTTACCTACAAAGCTCTTAATGGTCAGGCACCATCTTATCTTAAAGAGCTCATAGTACCTTACTACCCCACCAGAGCACTGCGCTCCCAGAATGCAGGGTTACTTGTGGTTCCTAGAGTCTCCAAAAGTAGACGAGGAGCCAGAGCGTTCAGCTATCAAGCTCCTCTGGAACCAGGTTCCAGTTTGGGTTCAGGAGGCAGACACCATCTCCACATTTAAGAGTAGGCTTAAGACTTTCCTCTTTGATAAAGCTTATAGTTAGGGCTGGCTCAGGTAGTCCTGAACCATCCCTTAGTTATGCTGCTATAGGCCTAGACTGCCGGGGGATTTCCCATGATGCAGTGAGCTCCTCTCTCCTCTACTTTCTCTCCCTCTGTATGCAACCTCATCCCATTATTGCATGTTACTAACACAACTTCTCCCCTTTCTGGTAGTCTTGTGCTTTCTCGTCCCTCTCCTCTCTCCTCCTATCACTTCCTGCAGGTGTTTCTGGCTCTGGATCTGTGGCTGCGGGTCTCCTGCTGCCCCCGTGTTCCTGCTCGACACCCTCTGCTGCAACAACTATTGTTTTTATTATTGTTATTAATATCATTAACATTACGATTCATCAACATTACTGTAAATATCTGTACCATTTTTCATTCAGTCTATAGCAACATCACCTTTACTGTCTGCACCTCTGTGTGTGTATATTGTGTAGGCTGCCTCCCTCCCCTCTCTCTCTCCTTCCATCCCCCTCCCCTCTCTCTCTCTCTCTCTCCTTCCATCCCCCTCCCTCTCTCTCTCTCTCTCTCTCCTTCCATCCCCCTCCCTCTCTCTCTCTCTCTCTCTCTCTCTCACCCCAACCGGTCGAGGCAGATGGCCGCCCACCCCGATCCATGGTTCTGCTCGAGGTTTCTGCCTCTTAAAGGAAGTTTTTCCTTGCCTCTGTCGCCTAGTGCTGCTCTTGGTGGGAACTGTTGGGCTTCTGTAAATAGCATCACAGAGTACGGTCTAGACCTGCTCTTTATGAAAAGCGCTGTGAGATAACTGTTGTTGTGATTTGGTCACCATCACTGCCTTTCCCTGATGGTTCATCATACAGAATTAAACCCAAGAAAGGCAGTAAAAGATGCTTTTTACTCACAATGGTCACCAGGTTTCACAAAGGCCTGCATAACTAATTTGGAGGCTGAACAAGCTGAATTAAAAGTGTTTCATCTAATTAAGTAACATAATACTTTATATTTAACTGGTAAATTAAATATCTCAAAATTGCAAAAATAGAAAAGTTTGCAACTCCACAGATTTGTTTTGGAAGAGTTTTGTTTGGGCAGCAGTAGATTGTTGAAGCTGAGAGATTTCAGCAGTTATAGCACCATAGAAAGAGCAGCTGGGAGGCAGGTGAAGTTCTGCAAATCCTTCAAACTCAGTGATTAGCTTCCTCTGGTTGCAGCGCCAGCCTTCTCTTTGATATAAACACAAGTCAAAAGGTGAGAACCTTGTTGCCTGTTGGCGCCACAGAAGGAGGTAGAGGGACCTCTGCTGGTTGAGCTCCCATATAGCAAGAAGGCCTATAACTAAAACATGAATTAAATAATAGAAACTTAAACAGGCGAACTGCTGTCCTAAGCACACATTTAACATTAGTTCACTTGAAGTTACAGGTCACCAATGCTCTGGCTGTTAGGGAGAACTAAACATTTGTCAGAGTTATTATTATATTAGTTTTTATTTTTATTTCAGCTAACTAAAGTGTTGGGTTTTTTTTGTTTTGTTTAGTTTTACTAAAAAAAAGTTGTTTTAGTTTTATTAAAAACGTTATTTTAGTTTGCTTGCTAATCACACAGTAGAAGGTTTTATAATAGTACAGACCAAGTGACATCCAAGTTATGGTCTATAACGAAAAAACTAATTGACTGAAGTTGAAAAGGGAATAATGATAAAATTAAGAAAGCAGCTGGGGGCTAATTATTGTATCAGTTTAAGAGGGCATGGAGATCCAGGCCATCCAGCAAAAAGGGTGCTGGAGAAGGAGACAACACAAAAAACCATGTGAAGATTTGGAACTATTTAAGATTAAACACAATAATAAGAATGCTGATTTAACTAGTGTATATTATAGCAATAGGGAATGTAAGTACAAGGAAAATATTATAATATATAAGGTGGCAAAAGAAGCAGTTACAAAAAAAGGAGATGTTGAAGTCAACATTAAATTATCAAAATCAGAGGGGAAAGGCATAGTGTGGAGAAGTGTAAATCAACAATGGCAACAGAGCTGGGATAATGCAATAAAAGGGAGACATTTCCACGAAATCGAAAGCAGAGTAGGTGTATCAAGAAGCAGGGGAGCAAAGAGGAAACGACCAGGTGATAATAAGCAGGCTGAGAATTGGGCGTAGCAATATTAATATGTCATGACTCTGTGTCAGCTCTAATAAGCATGAAGACATGTACAACTAGAAGTCACCTGGACTTGCCGTATGAAGTCTTATTTAGGAACTCAAGAATAGCTAGGCAGGGGGGGAAATGTCATATTTCTGTGGGTCCCTGCGCACTCGGGAATCCAGGGACATGAGTAAGCAGATAAGGTGGCAAAAGAAGCAGTTACAAAAAAAGGAGATGTTGAAGTCAACATTAAATTATCAAAATCAGAGGGGAAAGGCATAGTGTGGAGAAGTGTAAATCAACAATGGCAACAGAGCTGGGATAATGCAATAAAAGTGAGACATTTCCACGAAATCGAAAGCAGAGTAGGTGTATCAAGAAGCAGGGGAGCAAAGAGGAAACGACCAGGTGATAATAAGCAGGCTGAGAATTGGGCGTAGCAATCTGAACAGCACACTTTTAATTACAGGAAAACACCCTACAGGAATGTGTGAACAATGTCAGGAGGCTGTGGGGATTTTTAATAAACGTCGGTCGTTCAAGAACTGCCCCATAGTAGTTCACACGGTCGTTCAGAGAGGAAACTGACTGAGGGAATACGTTTTTCAGCTTTCCGGGTCGCGTTGGTTGCCGCAATCAGAAGGATAAACTTTACTTTTCAAAGGATCTCTGCATCAACGAGAGTGTGTTCGCTGCATTTTTCCCGTCAGGTGAATTCTCTGGTTTTTAACTTAAAACATAACCTAAATACAATATTTTCATTTTGCTCTCATATTCTTTGTGATTCGTAAAGTGTTATGTTAAACGTCGGTGTGTGTTGTCTTTCTGAGCAACATGTCTCTATCAACACATAATGTTTCATTTGCAACTCTAAACATCTAGGAAATTGATTTAAATATATATATATATATGTAGCGGCTTGACAGGTCTGATATCTAGGCTACTAGATTTTTGAAATAAAAATCCATTGAATAGTAAGATTTTCTTTTTTTATTTACATATATATTCTCTAGAACTCATCTGTCAACCCCTGCTGGATTGGGTTTGTGGATCAAGTCTGGTAAGTCACGATAATTTTGAACAAGTTCGCATTAATGTGCCAAATGAAGTCCTGGTATAAAAAGCATCAAACCAAATTTAAAGCAGTAGCTACACATGTTTACTCTAAATTATCTTTTGTGTTGTTAATCTAATCATATAGTTCTCTTTTGGACCTGCTGCCTCAAGCCATGGAGGTAACGATGGGCTACTCTGTGGGAGTGTAAAATACTTTGAGTGGTTGTCAGACTATAGGTGAAGCATGTAGGCAGTACAGTTCATTTCACCAGTAACTTAAATCTTCTTCTGTTTTTTTTTCTCTCAGCCGGACAGAAGCGGACAACAAGTTCAAGAAATGCTTAAGAGAGGAGAGATGTTATCAACCAAGGTACCGCACCTCATACCCCAAAGGTAAACTTCAAGAAATGAAATGTTGTTACTCAGTTATGTCAACTGGTCCCATGACAATGGACTATGTAGGTGTGACCAACCCTATGTAGGTTGGATTCTGCTGGGGGAACAAGCTGCACCAGACAACAAACAAGGCTCAGACCAGTACCGGTTATATTTAACCAAAGAATACAGTGTTTATTAAATTAAACAGGATAAAGGAGTTAAAAGTGATCTGTATAAAAAGGGCTCTAAAATATCTAAAACATTCAGTAATGGCCGTGGGCCATGCCTGAATCCATCCAAGTCCTCACAGTCACTGTCCTTAAATCATATCCTTCACGTCTACTGTGTTTGCTCCTCCTCTTTACGTGGCCAGCAGCAGCCTAAACCAACCCGGTCTCACTCCCAAGTCGTCACATATGGACGCTTGGTCAAGAGTCATAATCGTCAGTTTGTGACGCACTAGGGATCCCTTTGACGTCATAGTTCGACGTATTGAGGGAAGCCCTGTTGTGTCAGTTTTTGATGGTAAAGGCAAGTATGATATTTAAGAGAAAAGACGAAGTAAGGAGGTGATTGGGGTGGATAGAGGGCCAGAACCCGGACCTTGAAGCAGGAGAACAGGGTTTGTGTCCCGTGCGAAACAAAACATTAAGTGTTTTTATTTAGGCGAGTGAGGTAAATTGACATTAACGTTAGTTAACTTAAGTCTTAATTGACATACATAGCTATTTTAACCCAAACCCTGATCTTTTCCTAACCTTAACCAAGTAGTTTTGTTGCCTAAACCCAACCAAGTACTTTCTGTGCCTAAACCTAACGAAACTGCAACGTTTCACGACTTTAATTATGCGCGTTTCAACATGGCAATGTATCGAAACGTTACGTTTTATCTTGAAAGTGTAACCGGATATTGCATATTTATTGTTGCTAAGCGTTGCTAACTTGACTGTGGATCCCTAAACGTCAATAATTGATGCAAAGGGGCTACCCAAGTCTTTAAAAAGCAACGACAACGGGCCTTTTGACGAGTAGGGAGTGAGACTGTGTTGCCTAAACAAAATGGTCACAGCAGTCACAGAGTTACACACAGTCCACTCTCCACAGTAGTTCTCATTAAGCTCTCTCAATAATTTGTAAGAAATAAAACTAACATAGAAACTATGCATGCAGGAAAACAACTTAACCAATCACACATGCAAAACAAAACCCACACCAAACACAGATACACAATCAATCAATCTGCTTATAAAAGGAAAAAATTCCCACACCAGTGACCCATTCACTACTAACAACGGGGCTTGAGCTGCTCTACAACACACATACATACATACATACAGAAGACAAGGCATCAGTTATGGTGTTAAGCACCTCTTTCTTTAGTCACTTCAGCAAACCATCTGAAATCGAGACTCATCAGACCAGGCAACGTTTTTTCAGATCTTATTGTCCAATTTTGGTGAGCCTGTGTGAACTGTAGTTTCTGGTTTTAGCTCACAGGAGTGGCACCTAGAGTGGTCTTCTGCTGCTGTAGCCCGTCTGCTTCAATGTTGGACGTGTTGTGCGTTCAGAGATGGTATTCTGCATACCTCGTTGTAACGAGTGGTTGTTTGAGTTACTGTTGCCTTTTCCTTCATCTTGAACCAGTCTGCTCATTCTCCTCTGACACCAACAAGGCATTTTCGTCCACACGACTGCCGCTCACTGGATATTTTCTCTTTTTCGGACCATTCTCTGTAAACCCTAGAGATGGTTGTGCGTTTAATTCCCAGTAGATCAGCAGTTTCTGAAATACTCGGACCTGCACGTCTGTCACTAACAAGCACGCCACGTTCAAAGTCACAAAAATCCCATTTCGTCCTTATTCTGATGCTCGGTTTGAACTTCAGCAAGTGTCTTGACCATGTCTACATGCCTAAATACATTGAGTTGCTGCCATGTGACTTGCTGTTTAGCTATTTGTGTTAAGAAGTAATTGAACAGGTGAACCTAATAAAGTGGCCGGTGAGTATATTTTGTTTGGTACTTCCAAACCCATAAAAAACTCCTTTTGAAAAATAAATCCGGTTAGGGTTAAGCAAAGATCATGGAGTGGGTTAAAATTACTACTTCCTTTTAGGGCAGAGGTTAAAGTTAAACTTTTTGGTGACTCATCCATCCAGCCCGACCCCCTCCCTACGCAGACTTTAGATAAACCCGGCGTCTTCGTCACCTAACACACTACCACAGAGTTCAATTCATTCAGTCAGTTGGCAGCTTACAGTTGCAGCGTATGGGGAACATTGCAGCTGAAAGGTTAAATGACAAATTGTTTAGCACAAGATTTTTTTCATGTGGATTAAACTAAGTTCCCCCTTTTTCATTATCCAGGGAAGAGGACCAGCAGCAGGAGGATCAACGCTTTGGCCTGAAGAATAACAATTTCCCAAACTTTTATTTTGATCATTTTCATAACCAAAATTTAAACCCTACTGCAATTCCAAAGTCGTTTTTGAGCCCAGTTAAAAATGCCAGTAATTTACCTTCACTGACATCAAGAACAGAAATTATGTCATTAAAAGACAATTTCATGAAGCTAATAACTTGTGATAAAAAGCAACTTTTTAAGCAAATAATGACATTATTTTCAAATGTAAACAATGAATTGGTTATTAGACATGGAGACATGGAGTTTTGGAACAAAACAATGACCACAATAAACATAAAGGGGGACAAACAATTTGCATATGCTGTTGTTGAAATGAAAAATGGTACATCTAACCTTTTTCGTGCAGTTTGTCCATATTATCGAGACAAGAAGAGCAAAAATTCTGCTTCTCCTTCCACTGAAGTTACATCACACAGTGAGGAAATTTTAATGAGACAAATTGATGAATTTCTACCAAACAATGGAACAAATGTTCAGAGTATTTTAATTTATACTCTCAACAGTCCATGTTTGAAGAGAAAAAAACATATTAAGCCATGTATGTTTAAACTTTTAGAGATGGCTGATCAGTGGCTCAGTAAATATGGATTTTTTACTTATGTGGCATTCACAAAGTTTTGGGGACTAACGGGTCCAAATTATTTTGTAGATCTCGAGTACTCTGACATCTCAAGTCCCAGCAGCTGTTTTTATCCCTATGTAGAAACATGCAAGAAAATTCCTTTCAAATTGAACACTGACTATTTCAAAAAAAAATTTTTTTTTGAAATCTACCAGACAATCTCTACTGTTAAGGACACACAACAAAGAAAAAAACTAAATGGGGATATTAAATCATGTCTCGACAAATTTAAGAAACTGGCAGAAAATTCAGTTAATCTGACAAAAGACCAACATGTGGCCTGTGCAGTGAAAATTATTTCATCACTTGCATTTCACCCACTGGTCCATGACACAATTATTGATATTCTGACAAAGAACTGGAATGAAATTGTTAACTATAGTTCAATTTTACCTATTATTGAACAAATTACCACAGATTTTAACACTGCGGTAGTTCATCTGTTTCTAAAGGACCTTAACTCAACTTTGGGGAACAGGAGCCCTTTACGGCCTTATCAGGTCCCCAGAGCGGAGTGAGTATATGTTGAATTGATCAAATATTAAAGGTTAATCACTATTATATATTATTACAAAATATATATAATGTGTTAAATATATTTTAAATATCTACAAAAGTTAGACTTTCACTTTCTGTAGATATTTGGATCACAATGTTATAAATATATTATTACAAAATATATATAATGTGTTAAATATATTTAAATATCTACAAAAGTTAGACTTTCACTTTCTGTAGATATTTGGATCACAATGTTATAAATATTATTACAAAATATTCTTGTAATAATCTTTTTAAAATATCTACAAAAGTTAGACCTTCACTTTTTGTAGTTACACAGAAGTTTGTGGTCTCTCTAGTTAAATGTTGAAACTGTGAATTAGTAACAGATATTAGTTTGGTTTTATTGAAAATCTTTCTGAATAAAAAGATTTAGAAAATGTTGACAATCTTAACTTCGGGTATCACTTGTAATTAGGCTCTAATTACTGTTGTAACTCAAGTATATTTTGTCTTGATCTTTGTTGACTGTTTCGCCCTGAGCTCATTGTAATAAAAACCTTACATGATTTCAGTGTGCTTTGTTCTGTTATTGAATTGGTGTGTTAAAATACTCATGTGCTTGCTGTAGCTGCCAAAACAAAATGAAAAATATGCACAAATAAGTATAACCTAAGGATAAAGTATGATTATTATTAGACTTCTCTCTGTGTCCCTATGAGGTTTGTGCAGAAGTCTCCTATCTGCGTATCAACTGCATGAAAACCGGGAGAATTGAATTGCTATTCATCTCACCCTAACTAGAGGAAACATGTTTTGCCACGACAGCTCCCTCATCATCAAAAAATGTATCTGCCTGTGGTTCAACCGTCAACTCTGGTGTTTTAAAGGCATGTGTGGACATAAACAGGACATGTTAGTGGTCCGGGTATCTGTGGATATTCTGTAATTCCCAGACCGACTCTCTTCATTCTTTGTTCGTTGAATTGGTTTTTCGTTGTTTGATTCTGAAACCAAAAACGATTACTTCGTTTTTCGTTTTGAAACAAAAAACAGATAAACGGTATTTTTGTTTTAGAATTACAAACGAATTACGGATTATCCAGAGATACCCAGACCCAATTAGCCACCCTGTTTTCCGTTATGAGTTTAAATAAAAATAGATGTCTGTTTTGTTGTTTACCATTTTTCCATTTTGGTTTTAAAACAGAAAAACAACTTGTTTTTTTGTGGTTTTCAAAGGAAATTATAAAATTAAAATATAATACAAAAGAACAATTCATTTCATCTACGTCTCTGCATGAGGTTGGATGCACTTTCTCTCAGAGGTTGATAAAATAAATTAATTGTAATTGATGTGTTATCCAATAGCCTAATTTTAATAGACTACAAGTAATATTCCTACTGGTTGAAATGGTATAAAATTTCTGGTTAAATAATTTTACAGTAGGCTATTATATATTCTGGGAGTTTTGTGGAAAAGGAATTAAAGGCCTGTCCCAAATATAGGCAAATAATAAAATATATATATGTACATACAGTTGTGCTAATAGGTTTGCATAGCCTGGCATAATTTTTTAATTTTGGCATTAATTTTGAAAATATGACTCGTCATGCAAAATAACTGTCGGGATCCAAAGAAGAACCCACAGGTAACGTCAGGAGAAATACAGGCTGCTCTGGAAAAAGATGGTGTGGTTGTTGCAAGGACCACAATGCGACGGTACTTGAAACGAAAATGAGCTGCACGGTCGAGTTGCCAGAAAGAAGCCTTTACTGCGCCAATGTCTCGTTTTTTATTTTTTATTTATTTTTACTTTTTTTACGTTTTCTACATTCAACAAAATTTGCAGTCGTGTTTCACAAAAAAACTGGACGGAAACTCTGGGATTAAATGTCAAGTAAAACAAAAGCATATTTACCTTGAGGGCAAAACGCTGCCATCCACATGGGCGTTGATACACCTCTCCTCCTCTGTAATAAGTCTCGGTGTCTTTCAAATTGGTGAAATCATAGTCGAATCCTGGATGAAAGAATTCATCTTCGTTGATGAAGTGATTTCTTTCGAATACTCTTTCAATATCCACGTGGTTCTCTGGGGCAGAGTCTGTGTCCGGTCCATCGCCTTGCAAGATGCTTCGGAGCTGGACAAAGTGGGATCTTGACACCGGACTGTAATGGAAGGGGAGGAAATGATATTTGAAAGCACATTAGTCTCTTCTTGCAGTCAGTCACATCTGAATTATATCTACACAGCTGTTCACAACTCATTCTGTAAAGATTTACAAACTATAAAACCGCAGTGTGTAACGGTTTCAGAAATCTCTTCTCCGTGCACAGATTGTATCAAAATATCTCATCGCCAATAATTACCAGGTTTCATCTCCCTTCAAGACTGAATGGATGAAATTTTTGATGTGCAGGTGCTCCCCCCCTTGCATCGATGCTTCGTTTAATCCATGTAACTATACAGAACATTGTTTCGCAAGGACATTTGTTACTGTCGCGCTTACGCTGTAAACAGGACGTGATTATGATGCAGCTGTTTGAAAAGTGGAGGAAGAGAGAGAAAACAGCGAGGGACAATGAAGAAAGTGTGCAAAGTATGGGATTATTTCAAGCTAAAGAAAAAAAACCAACTCTGTAATGTCCGTCCACCTCCAAACAAAATTTATGTCGCCTCAGCAACTGCACGACGGTACCTGACCAGACAGAAGCCGGTGTTCTGCCAGCGGACCACAGACAAGGTAACAGTAACAGCAACTTCAACATTTAACTGAAGTCATGAATGATTGTTGAGTTGAAGCCAAAGTAAGTCGCAGTCCTCAGCTGAAGATGTCCACACGTGTGTTTGTTGTTCTCCTTTTTGGGCTGCGAGTTTTAACCTCACAGTCATGAGTTGAGTCTGGGAACTGCACCTTTTAACTCACCTCCAGCTCTCTCTGCAGCTCAGACAATCCCTGCTACCTGCGTGTGCTGATCCATCCTTTCACCCAGATTCTTTGATCTTCTTGGTCAGTGCAGATTCAACCAACTGTGAAAGGAGTAGAAGACAAGACAGTATTCACTAAAATAAATAATCATGAACAACTTACAGTAAATACACCTACAGAAATAGCTACCAATCAAAAAACTGTGCAAAGGAGGCTCTCACAATAAATCTCATCCAGGATCATTCGAGCCACAAGCTGAAACTTACTGTGCTGACTTGGTTATGACATCAAGCAGTGGCCTGGTGGACTGGGAAGAGCTGGAAGAGGTTGTCCCCTTGGACTCTAAGTGTAGTTCAGGAGAGAGAGAGAGAGAGGAGCGAAGAAATAAACACAATTTGTTGGTTTTTCACAACTAAAGTGTAACTGGGTCTTAGTCATAATCCATGGACTATTGTGAAAGAAATGGGAATCAGGTTTACCTTTGTCAGATCTGATAGTAAACACACCAGCGTTGGGTTGCTGTGCTACTTCTTCAGAGACGTCTGCATCCACATTAGTTCCCATCTCATCATAAACTCAAGCTGAAGGTTTTACATCAAAGGGCTGATCAGTACGGTGAACTGTTTCGTAACATCTCAGACCGGTCTGTGGAAGCGCAGAGGAGGATTGACACCATCGGGGCGCAGTCTGGTGAGCTGCTGAGAGTAACCACTGGCCTGACAATGAAATTAGAAGAAATGTCGAAATTACTACATGAACTGGATGCACGTATGACGCTGAGGATGAGAGCGATTGGAGGACACTGATCCGGATAAATGTTATTTATATGTTAACGACTTGCAGCTGGCCTTACTATCTTCTCCTGCGCACTGGTTTATCTCTCCTCAAGGACAAGGCCAATGAACTGAACTTTTTTTTTAACAACCTAGTCAGTCTGAAGAACCTATGAACCTAAACTCTGATGCCTCTGCTGCCAGCTGGGATGGAGAACTCTATGAAAGTGTAGGGAAAAAACACAAACTGAGTCATCCCACATGAAATGCTCAATATAACCAAAGGGTATACCCCGAAACACACTCAGTGATACCTTTTGACCATGATACTAATCACTAGTCGGAACAAATCAGTGGTAAAAACATGATATTGCCATATAACTCACTTTGTGTGGGAATCACTGAATAAACTATTAAATATATCACTATGTGAAAGAAACTGGGGTCTGTAACAAAACAAACATGACTTCTTAAATCTCAAGAACAAGATTTGTAGGCCAGAGCATCTCATGATGCAGTTTTTTTGACACATTTCACCTTTTTCCAAAACATAAAAGGGTGGTGACCGCAACATGAACCGAACCGTGGATCTAAAATCAAAGTCTGAACTGAACCTGGATTTGGTGTATTGTTACACTGTGTGTGTGTGTGTGTGTGTGTGTGGTGTGTGTGTGTGTGTGTGTGTGAGACACAATTACTGCTCTCTGATATACTGACTTCAAACCAGCCTTCAAAACCGCAGCCTGCAACACTTCATTAGTCTGTCAATATTAACTGCAAGCACTATCTCTGGCTTTAAATTAAATATGTCTGAGCCTTTGACCATTTTGCGTGTTCAGCCATCCTAGCAACCAACAGACAAATAAGAGATGAAGCGAACAAGGGCGTGAGGAAGGCCTGAACGATGGGAGGAAAATCTGCAATAAAATAGTTATATATTCAGATGATGATATCGCTTACCATAAATATAAAAAAATATTGAAGTGTGCATATTGGCTGCCTGGTTGTTTTTTAATTCAATATAGGGTTTGTGTTGAATATTCTAAATACAACTAAATGCTGTTTATAGAGCAGCAAAATGAATGTTAACAACAGCAAAGTCAATATAAAGCCAACATCTGACACGACAGCACGGAGTGATGTATACAAAGAATGAAGAGATCAGTCTGTTTCAGTGTTTCCTCCTGTTATCTCTGCAGTCATTTAACCTTACTGCCACTGTGACAGTTTAACTGGTGGAAATTAACTGGTGATGATGTGTCACAGGCATGAGTTTTAGGATCCACTGACTGCAAACATCCCGAAAACTTTATCTACGTAATTGTCATGTAGATATCTTTGCAATCGTTACCAACATTATCTTGCCAGTCAACATTTGTATCATGTATTGTTATTTATCTGACGTCGAGTTGATGTGAGAACAGTTTGTCATGGTGCAGGAGCAGCTGGCTCGTTTCAACCAGTTTACAACAGTGTGGCAAGTTGTAAGCTACAGGGCAAACTAAGCTAAACAGTTAGACTAATGTTACACACAGACAGCCTTTAATTTAGCTTGTTTGTAACATTTGGCTAACTTTAATTGCCATGCTAACGTTAGCTGTTAGCTTGTAAGGTTAACACAGAAGATGAGAGAGCAGATTAAAATAACGCTTTCTGCACACAGGTTGGTTGGTAAAGTAATATAATTTTAGTCTCGAAGGTTTTATTGCACATACTTACACTAACGAGCGCAGCAGTGGGAAACTGGTGTAGTTTAGATCTCCCTTTAGATCTCCCTTCCTAACATGGTGCGATTTAATGTTATGCTCTGAAATTTTCAGGTTTTGAGAAACTGAACCTGATCCTATAGAAAGCTAAAGTCATTAAGTAGCTTCCACAATTCTTCTTTGCAGTCGAAACGCTGCTCAGCTCCAGTGCCCCGTCCACGAGAAGGATGTACGGCCTAAAGTGGAATGTGTTCACCACCTGGTGCAGAGAACAGGCGGTGGACCCAGTTACTTGCTCGGTAATTGTGATACTGGAGTTCCTCCAGCACCGTTTCTCCACTGGCCTCTCACCATCCACGCTCAAAGTATATGTGGCTGCCATTGCAGGGCCCTCAGGGAGGCTTCTGCTGGTCGTGCGCTTCCTCCGTGGAGCCCGGAGGATCAGACCCGTGACTCGTTCCAGGGTTCCCACCTGGGACCTGGCAGTGGTTCTCGAAGCGCTGGCTGAGGCCCCCTTCGAACCCCTGGAGTCGGCTGAGGCCAAGCACCTGACCCTTAAGATGACCTTTCTCCTCGCTATCACCTCTCTGAGGAGGGTGGGGGATCTCCAGGCACTTTCGGTGTCTCCCCGATGCCTGGAGTTTGCCCCGGGGAGGGTCAGGGCCATCCTGCACCCTTGTCCAGGTTATGTCCCTAAGGTTCATCCCCCACCTCATGTGATGGCGGAGGACGGGAGACTTCATCTGCTCTGCCCTGTCAGAGCACTGAGTATGTACACTCTGAGGTCTTCCCGGTGGAGGAAAGCAGAACAGTTGCTGGTGTGTTTCTGGGCTCCCCGCTTCTAAACTCACCATCAGCAACTGGATCGTTCAGACTATTTCCCTGGCCTATCAGGTGCGCAGTTTGCCTTCACCTATGGCTGTAAGGGCGAACTCTACTTGAGGCATGGCGGCTTCTAGGGCCCTCCTCGCAGGGGCGTCACTCCAGGATTTGTGTGATGCGGCTGGCTGGGCCACCCCTCACACTTTTATCTGGTTTTACAGTCTGGACCTGCATTCTGCACCCGGCACCCGTGCGCTCCTCCTAGTCGTGCCGTCAGGTTCTGCACACTGGGGGCAGGCGGGGTTTCGGTGCGGCCTAAGTGGGTATCTCGTTCCCATAGTGTCGTCACTGACGCAGTTCGAGTTCCCTCGAAGGGGAACGTCTCGGGTTACGTATGTAGCCCTTGTTCCCTGAGAAGGGGAACGAGACTGCGTCGGTCCGCCACACCTCACCCCGCCTGGAGTGCCTCGCTTCATAGAAAGGGCTAATGTGTCCTATGTGCCGGCGTGCTTATATACCCCCTCCGGTTACGCCGTCACACACTATCGTTCTAGTAACACCAATAGGATTGGAGTAGTTTCATTCATAGTTCAGCCCTGCCACGCCCAGGGGCGTTCCCATAGTGTCGTCACCGCAGTGTCTCGTCCCCTTCTCGGGGAGCAATGGTTACATATGTAACCCGAGACGTTTTGTTGAGGTGACATGAAGCAATGACATTAATTGTTATGAAGATGTGCATTCAACCATATGTGTGTGCGTTTACAAGATTTGTAAAACCTACCCATGATATCTTCAACAATGGATTGGAGGGGAAAGTTAAATCAAATTCAAGCATAACTTTAATTTAATAATGTCTTCAGTCATTGTAAATGTGACACTAATCTTGCTCTGTGTCTGCTGGATGTGTAAGTGGGCGACAATCACCATGACAACTTTACACAGTGATAATATGTCAATGCTGTTTTTACAGCTTTTTCAATATTCTTCGATATTGATTCGTTCATAGTGCCAAGAATCACATCACAAGAAGTTCTACTGAGTTGTTTAGTATCAGCAAAAGTGCCACAAATTCGAAATTAGAAGAAGAGAGAAGATCTTTTTTCTCAGGAGACCAAATCCAAACTAAAAGAATGTTTCAGCAGGTTTTCTGCTCATGTTCAAAACTTTTGCACAATCTCTCCCACATATCTGAGTTCCCTGATATTTGAAGAATAATATTTTTAGATACAATACAAAAACTTAATATTACGCTGAGCACACCTAAATTTCATCTAAGCACCCCTAAAAAAAAAATTATACAAATATTTACTGTTTTGTCCAAGTTAGATTTTGGAGAAGCAAGAGAAGGGACAACCAATTAGCCTACAGTTTCATATGTCTTTCTTAGATTAAACGGGTTTAATGTCCCTAAATACTGACATTTTTCAGTTTCTAATGTTTTACTGAATGATCCGATTTTTACTGAATTTTACTTTCAATATTGAGGGGGGGATACGAACGGCCCCTCCCAACTTGGACTGATCATCGTTTTTGCTGAATTCTGATTGGCAGAGGAGTTTACTTTCCATCTGGGGCGAGTTTAATCCAAAAACCTTTACACCGGTTTGCTACGTTTTGTCTGGGCTGAACTCAGCCGAGCCCAGGGTTGTGACAAGTGCAACAGAGATGGTAAATATAGCAAAAAGAAGAAGGAGGAAAAAGAAATGTGTGGTGCCGAAAAATAAGAATTAAGAAGAAAAAGCTTTCGGCACAGAGGAGGCTGATGCGCCAACTGTCAACTGTCACACTCTTACACTCCAATTTAATAATAATCTGGATCAAGCAACCACGTTCTTAACGAACTCCAGCACAGAGAGAGGAACAAGAAATATTAACACATTATAAACGCAGCAGTTTGGCAGGTCTGGACGCAGAATGGGACACATCAGGTTCGGATTCTGCAGACAGAGAACACACATGAGCACATCGGGTTCAATCCAAGTGTATGAATGTTAGTTTCTGTTTGAGCACTTGGGCTCAGTGGGAATGGTGAATGCAGATGTCGTGTAAAAGCGCTTTGAGTGGTTGAAAGTCGAAAGGTGCTATACAAATACGGAGCATTTACAACACATGGCCAAATGTTTTCTTAAAAATTCTCCAATGAAAACTGTCCTTTGGTTTAGTGAGAAAATAAATGTTTTAAACTCTTTAAGGAGAATCACAGGGCTTGGTTTATATCTGTTTCAACAGTGTCCACAAAACCACTATTGATATGTCAATGTGTTTAAACCCACACTTAGACTGTTTTTGGTATTTGGAATGGTTGTCCAATATGTGTGCCCTCTCTCTCTCTCTGTGTGTCTGGACCTTTGTCATCCAGGAGACTCTTTCCATTTGAGTGGATTTTGTTTATTTAACTGTTATCTATATTTGTTTGCACAGAATCTGTTGGTTCTTTTAGCTTGGTTTTTCATTTTTATATTGCTCCACCTCTTCTTCTGGTTTTGAGCCACTTAATAAAGTAACAGGAGGT